>NW_006399877.1:7117847-7154253 GCF_000299155.1 Elephantulus edwardii | reverse complement strand
ACTTTGAACATTTCTTCATGTACTTGTTGGCCATCTGAATGTCTTCTTTGGTGAAGTGGTTCATGCACATTTTATTCCATAATATCAATTACAATACGCATAATAGCAGATCATCAATTCATTCCATATTTTCTTTCCCTTCCCCCACCTTCATAAGCATTTGCTGTGTTGTTAGGTGCCATCAAGCTGAAACAGTCCCATGACTGACCCTTCGGTGGGTTCTCAGAAACTGTAAAACACACAGCAGGGGATTGCTTAGCTTGCTCCCACAGAGCGGCTTGTGGATTTGAACTGCCTGAGTTTGGATTAGCCGCACTAGTGCTCCAGAACCCCCTATAAATGTTTATCTATTAATTATTTTTTTCCTCACTTCCTCCTTCCTCTCTCGATAACCACACTAGAATGATTCTCTTTGCATGGAAATCTTTCTCTGGCTTTTCATCACAATGATCTTATATTTGTCCTCTTGTGACTAACTTATTTCACTCTGCGTAATGTCCTCAAAACTCATCTACAGGGGAGCTCTGGTGGCCTAGTGGCAAGAAGCTGCACTGCTATCTCAAAGGTGTGTGATTCGAATCCACCAGATGCTTCGCTGAAGAAGGAGGGGCAATCTTCTCCTGTGCCCGTCGGATCTGATTCGGTGTAACACAACAACAGCAAACTTCTCCCCAAGCCCCCCCATCTCATCTGTGTTGGATAACGTTTCACAGATTCACCACTGTTTTTCAGTGCTGCGTGGTACTGCATTGTGTGAATATACAACAGTTTATCCATTTGTTCCTTGATGGGAACTTCGGTTGTTTCCAACTCTCTGCTACTGTGAATAATACTGCAGTGCACACTGGTGTGCGTGTATCAGTTTGTGTTGTAGCTCTTATTTGTAAGGGTGTATACCTGGAATATAGCAGAAGAAGAACTGATGCCTTTGAGCTGTGCTGTTGGAGAAGAGTACTGAATATCCCACGGATTTCCAAAAGAACCAACAGGTACGTCTTGAAGAGGATGCAGCCAGTGTGCAGTGTATGAAGGAAACTCTAGTGGCCTAGTTGCAAGAAGCTGCCCTGCAATGTCAGGGACACGCAGTTCAAACCCACCAGCTGCTCCTTGGGGGAAGTAAGGGCAATCACCTCCTGGGCGATTAAATGCCTCTAAAAATCTGCTAGAGGGCCGGCTCTGAGTTGGTTCCAGCTCCACAGTACACAACAACAACAACAAACCCTCACCAGCGTCTGTTTAGTGTCTTATTCAACTTCTTTATTGTAAAGGTGAGAGATTATCTCTGTTCTTTCTTTTTATTTGCATTGCACATACTCTGGGCATGTTGATAGGTGAGGCTATTCCTTGGAGAGGGGCATACTTGGCAAGGTGGAGGGTCAGCGGAAAAGAGAAAGACGCCAGTGAGATGATGGAGTGATGCAATGACTGTAGCAACAGACACAAGTGTGTCAGAGATTGTGAGGTTGGCTCAGGGCAGGACAGGGCCCAGGCCTGCTGTTCATAGTGTCGCTATGAGTGGTACTCAACAGCACCTAACAACAACAGTTAGGAGCAGGCACATGGACCTCACCTGATGGGCCACACAGGAATCAGATTAACTCCATCTGTGCAGAGTCGATGCAGAAGCTCTATATCTGCAGCCAAAACCCAGACCAGGTGCTGATTGTGGAAGCGGCCATCGGTGATTCATGTGTAAACTCAAGTTGAAGCTGAAGGTAATGAAAACAAGTCCCCAAGAACCAATACACAGCCTACGTCTATCCACCTGAACTTAGAAACGATCTCAGGAATAGGTGTGATGCATTGAACACTAATGATTGAAGACTGTGTGAGTTGTCTAAAAAGCAGAAGGTTAGTACAACACAGAGAAAGAAAAGGCCAACCGAGGAGTCAGAAGAGACTCTGAAAATTGTATTAGAGCATCAAGGAGCCAAAACAAAAGGGAGGAGATGCCAAACTTAAGGAGATGAGCTGAAGATTCCAAAGGGTAGCTTGAGAAGACAAAGTCTTATAAAGAAATATGCAAAGAGCTGGGGTTGGAAAATCAAAAGGGAAGAAGTCACTCAGCACTCCTCAAGCGGAAAGAATTGAAAACCAAGCCAAGCCTCAAGCTGCAGTGTTGAAAGATTCTATGAGCACAGTTTTGAATGATGTTGTTGTTGTTGTTAGGTTCCATCGAGAGGAGTCTAACCCGTAGCGACCCTATCAACAACAGGCTGAACCCTGTCCTATCCTGTGCCATCCGCACATTGCTGACATATTTGGGTCTATTGCTGCAGTCACTGTGTCAATCTATCTGGTTAAGGGTCTTCCTTTCTTTTGCTGACCTCTCCAAGCATGATGTCCCTCTCCAAGGAATAGCCTCTCCTAGCCCAATGTCCACGTCCACACGTGTTCTTGGGGGTACACAGTTCAATCAATGACACACTATTTCTCAGTGCAAGTAGGGTGGAGAGAGTAAAACCAAGCTGCGCCTTGGAGGCAAGGATTTTGAGGCTCTATCTCATATATTTTGAGCATGTTTCCAGGAGGAACCAGTCCTTGGAGAGTACATCATGCTGGAAGGGTGGGGGGACAGCGCAGGAGAGGAAGACCCAGGTGAGATCGGTTGACACAGTAACTGGGGTAATGAGGGTAGGTGTGTCGGGGCCTGTGAGGTTGGCTCAGGATGGAGCAGGGTTCAGAGCTACGGTGCACAGGGTCGCCATGAGTCGTAGTCGACAGCACAGAACAACAACGATGCAGGAAATAGGATGGGAACTCTGGTGGCCTAGTGGGTGGAGAGATGTGCTTTCGATCCAAAGGCAGGGGCTTTGAATCTCCTAGCTGCTCCATGGGAGACAGACAGATCAACAGTCTTCGGAAAACCCACAAAGGATCAGCCATGAGTCGGTTTTGACTTGACGGCAATGAGTGTTTTGTTGTTTTTCTCAACAAAAGATTGCAATAAAGCAAAAGGACAAGGTGTGTTAAGAGTTGCAGAAAAGTTTGAAATATTGCAAGAATAAAAGGAGACGCAGAGACGTGGAGTGAGCCCGTGCTGCTGGAGGAATGGCGTGATGGATGGCTCAGCTCAGGGTTGCCACAGACCTTCAATTGGTGAAAGACATAATACCTGTGATTCACAACAAAACAAGATAAACCTGGGTGGGGGGCAGAGTGAGGAGCCTGGCCTCTGAGAACATGAACCCCCTTCATCTCGCCCTCCACAATAACATCTGCCCGCTGGTTGTTTCTTGTTGGGGGGTGAAGAGAGGCCAGGCCAAGGTCAGTGCCGCCAGTGACAAGGCCTTGTCCGCTCTTTCTTTTGTTCTTGTTTCTGAGGGTCCAGCGCAGTGAGCTCACCCATGTCACGCTGTGCAAAGTCAGTTCAGCCCAATGGGGCGGAGGGGTTCTGAGGTCACGTCTTGAGAGGCAAGGCTCGGAGGTGGGACTCGGGCGACACTACTTGTGCTCTAGCTGTGCATGTGCCCCTTCATTCAAGGTGGATGAGGACTGGGAATGAAGGCCACCTGGCTCTGGGACCTAAGGGCTGGCATTGATTTTGGTGCCTTCAGAAATCTGCTGGTCAGATGGTGCCCCCCACAAAGCAACCCACAGAGCCATTCCCAACAAGAGGAGACCCAGTCCAGACTGGTCAGCCTGGTGTGATGCCCAGAGAAGGAGGCTCGATCTTACTGATCAATCTCAGAGCTTTGTTCAGAGGAGGCGATCTGACTGGTTAATCCCAGAGGCATATTCAGAGCAGCCTGGTATAACTGGTCAACCCCCAACGCTGCTGAGCCCTGGACCCGGGAATGAGCACAGCCCTTCAGCCAGGCCTGCAGCTTTTCCCAGGGGTGTGGGGCTGCTTCTGTTGGTACTGGCTCCCCGTGTTCTGGAGAGGTCCTGAGATAAGTGTGAGCCCACCTGTGGCTGTAACCACTCTCCTCCACATCCACTGCAGAGCCCTTCGTTCATAAGCTAGGACACGACGCCTCGGGGACCTCAGCTCCTTTGCCCCCCCCCGGGCCCCTCAGAAGCAGCTCCAGTGGCCTAATGGGCAGGGAGGTGTGATGCTCAACCGACGTGGCTCCTCTATGGTGGCTGACATTCACCAGTGGCTCCTTGGGGCAAATACAGAGAATCTCCTCTCATGTGATTCACAGCCTCTGAAAACCCGTTTGGAGGGTCAGCTGTGAGACGGCATCAGCTTGACAAGAGTGTGTTGGTTTTGGTGTGGTGTTTTTATTTTTTTAAAATTTTTTTATTTTTAAAAATTTGTTATTTTGTGTGTGTACCGTCAAATCTGATCTGACTGGTACAGGAGGGGATTGCCCCTCCTTTCCAGCAGAGCATCTGGTGTATTGGAACCACATACCCCTGGGATTGCAGTGCAGCTTCTTGCCACTAGGCTACCAGAGCTCCCTTGTTGTTGTTTTTTTGTTTTTTGCTTTGCATTTCCATTTATTCATTGTTGCACTTTTCTCCCTGCCCAAACTTCCCCCCAATTCACTCTTCTCTTTGAAAAGTAAAAGAGAAATTCTTTCATTGTTATACAATCCTTCCCCCCGCCCAGCCAAGTCCACTCTACAATGCAACCTTCATTCTGGAATCCTGTCATGACAATAATACCTAATCATATATCCCTTTTAAACTGTTCTCTTCCTCATCTGTTTCAATGCAGTACATTATTTATCCCATCTTTCTCAGTCTCCTGCCAACCCTGATGTCAGTTTCGTTTTACAACAGTGGTACTATGCAGTATTTGTTCTTTTGTGCCTGAGATATTTCACTCAGCATAATGTCTTCCAGGGTCACCCATTTTGAATAATATTGCATGAGTTCCTTGTTTTTCAATGCAACATAGTATTCCATTGTGTGAATATACCAGAGCTTCTCTATTCATTCATTTGTTGATGGGCACTTAGGTTGTTTCCAACTCTTTGCTATTGTGAACAAAGCCACGATAAATATGGGTGTGTGTATATCTGCTTGGGTGGCAGTTATGGTTTCTTTAGGTTATATTCCCAGTAGTGGAATCGCTGGATCAAATGGTATCTCTATTTGCAACTTTTTGAGAAAGAGCCATAGAGCCTTCCATAGTGGTTGTACCATTTTACCATCCCGCCAACAATGAATAAGGGTTCCAGTTTTCCACAACCTCGCCAGCATTTTTTGTTTGCTGTCTGCTAAATTTTGCAATTCTTTCTGGGTGAGATGATGTCTCATAGTTGCTTTAATTTGCATCTCTCTTAGAGCTATGGGTTTTGAACATTTCTTCATGTGTTTATTTGCTATCTGAACGTCTTCTTTGGTGAAGTGTCTGTTCATATCCTGTGCCAATTTTTCAATTGGATTGTTTATCTTGTTGTGTTGCTCGAGTATTTCATAAATTCTAGATATAAGTCCCTTATCTGACATGTCATTACCAAATATTTACCCCCAGTTTGTGGCTTCCCTTTTTATCCTGTTGGAGAAGTTTTTGGATGTGCACAGGGATTTGATTCTTAGAAGGTCCCATTCATCTATTTTATTCCCTCCTGGTGGTAGATTTTTCAGGATGCTTGGAAGACTGTATATTGTGGATTAGGACTTCTAGAGTTCTTCCAAGCTAAAAGCATGTTGTTTTGAGTGAAGTCCCTCAGAATGAACGGGTCACCACATGAGACCTGGGCCCTCTGAGACCTGGGTTGATGTGGCCACAGTTCCCCGGGTGGCTGGGTTTCCAATATGGGGGTGAGGTAGCAACAGGAGCCTCAATACTGCTCTGTTCCGAGGCAGCCCTTCTTCTAGGCATGTTGGGTTGGGGTGCAGAAATCAGACAAGTTGGCCAGAGCGTGGCTTCCATGGGGCCACCCTGCAGACCTTCAAGGCCATTGCTTTGGGCCAACCAAGCTTGCTGGGCCATGCACCTTCAGAAGCTGGTCCTGGACTCTGGACTCCTCAAGAGTCCACCAGGTAGGAATTTCTCTGCAGACTGAGCCCCATGGAGGGGGAGAGGAGGAAGAGGAGCTGGGCTTGGGGTGCGGGTGGGAGAAAGGTGGCAGACAGGCCCTCTCTCCCCCCTCGGTTGGTTTCTGTCATAAGGAAGTTCTCGGCAGCTCAGCTTCCTTCCTCTCCCTGAGCGCTCAAGCAGGAAGTCAGCCAGTGGAGCTGGTGGCAGCCTGCAAGGCGGCAGAGAGGACAGAAGGCAGGTCGCAGAGCGGGCCCTCAGCAGCCCCTCAGTGGCGCGTGGGTCCTGGGTGGCCGTTGGCCCACCGACCAGGCCCCCGGCCACCATGGTCCCCTGCTGGAACCATGGCAACATCACGCGCTCCAAGGCGGAGGAGCTGCTGTCCAGGACCGGCCAGGATGGGAGCTTCCTCGTGCGTGCCAGCGAGTCCATCTCCAGGGCATATGCCCTCTGTGTGCTGTAAGTCCCCAGGGTGCCCCCCCGACAGCCCTCTGGGAGGAAGAGGGGAGGCCAGTCCAGGGCCTGGTGAGGACCTGTGGGCAGTTGTTTTCATGTCACCTGTGGGGACTCAGTTTGTGGTGGGGCCAGTGGGCACCACCTTTGGCCTGCTTGGCTGTGGCATTAAGGGAACTCGACCACCCTGGCTTGTTTTCTCCAGGGCCACTTGGGTCTGGGTCCTAGGAGGCCGCTATCCTTGAGCTGTGGCCTCTGGAGGCCAGGCTGGGGCCAGGGGCTGGGCACCGTGGAGTCATGTGTTCGAATGCAGCTTGCTCAGCACGGGCACTGGTTAAGGATGCCCATTCCAGGGTCCTACCAGACAGAGATCATGGTCTCAGGGGTGCTTCTTGGGCCTGGACTCTGGGCTCTGGCAGAAGCTGTTTTGGGGGAGTCACTGTTGTGGGGTGAGCGTCATCAAGGAGGGACTTGGGCCTGGGCATGGCGGAAGTCCTATCTCTGTGTTCAAGAGGGTCTTAAGCCTCCTTGGCCTCTATCCTATGCCGCTGTTCCAGAACATTCCAGAAGGTGGCAGTTGTGCTGACCCCAGGGCCCAGCCCCTCACTGTGGGTTCCTTTCTGAAACACCCTTCTTGTCTGGTTGAGAAGGAGGGGGCCCCTTGCTCTGCACGCTGAGGTCTGAGCACTTCCCCACTCGGTCCTTCCTCGGAAAGCGCCCGGGTGCAGTGAGGGGCAGAGGATCTCCACCTAAGTCTCTCAAGGGTCTTCTGGGCTTTTCCGAGGGCCTGTGGCTGGTCAGGGACAGCCCCGTTCTTCCCCAGGCCAGAGGGCAGCGGCGGCTGTTTGGGGCACCTTCTCTGCCTAGATCTGTGGTGTTAAGCGGCTGTCCATGAGCCAGCTCCTTCCACATGCATTCCATCTGCAGTGCAGGAATGGGGAGACTGAGAAGTCAGGGCTCAGATAGCCAAATCCCAGGCCACCTGTCCCCCGAGCTACAGGGGAAACCACCAGACCATCTACCCACCCCACTGTCACCTGTCAAGCTGTGTGCGTGCAGATTGAGCTTGGACCAAGCCGCCCACCCTCGCAGCTGAACCCACTTGATGCCGCTTCCAAAGTCCACTCTCATGTTCACAGAAGGGATGCAGGCTCCTGGGCATCCCAGGAGTGCTGCCTCTGGGGGACCTCCCTGGGGGTTAAAAGGATGGGGAGACCTCTAGCCTCTCACAAGCCGAGCTTGCACCCACCAGACCCACACTCTCCTCTGCCCAAGGGAAGCTGGACCAAGGCCCTGCTCCATCCACTAATCCTCACGATGTCCTCTGACGAGGGTGCCACAGCGTGGCTGATTACAAAGCACAAGTGTCCTAACCCCCCCGGTGCTGTCAACCCTAACCGGAGAGCTGACCCTGACACAGGTGCCTGTGCGCATCGGGGAGGACTGTGTGCTCTGTGGTCTTCAGAGGCTGGTTTCTCAGGAGAGTCCTCTGAGTCACGTGTAGGTGGACTTGAACTCCCAACCTCTGGCGTAATAGCCAAACTCCTTACTCCCAGGAAAGGCCTTGCATAGACTTCCATCCCCATATTCTCACGAGGAGGCGGGGCCGCTGGCTGGGTGCAAAATTGGCCCTGAGCTGGGTCTCCCCGTGTTTGTCGGCCACCTTCTCCCATCACCTCTGCTCAGACCATCAGAGTGTGACGTCAGCACCTCAGCCGTCCTGGGGTCCACAGCTGCCCACTGCCATCTGAGCCTTGACAGCTCACTCTTCCATCTCAAGACACTTTTAGCTCAAACCCCAGGGCTCAAAGCCCCTCCCCAGGGACCCCTGGCCTCTGCGCCGGCCTTCGCCCCCTCTGCAGGGAAACCTCCCTTCCTGCTGGCCCAGGCCTCTCAGGCTGCTGTTAGCTCCGACTGAGCTGAACTCCGAGCAGGGGCCAGGATGACCCATCACCCAGCCCTGTACCATCTTCATGTCACAGGGACAAGTGTGTCCACACGGGCTCAGGACATCACAGACCAGCTGTCCACCTGCCTGCAGCCCCGCCCGGGTGTCCCCCCAGCACCTTGTCCACAGATGAGCTGTAAGCCCTGAGAACTAGCCGAGTGCAGGGTAGCAGGCCTCCACCTTCCAGCACGTCATCTCATGGGTGAGTGCAGCCTTCAGCTCCGAAGTGGCACAAGAGACACACTCAGAACAGAAAATAAAACCAGTCCCTTCAAGCAAATGCTTCTGACTCCATGAGGAACAAGCTGCCCCTTCCTCTCCTGTGTGTGAACAAGGCTTGACCCAACAGCTTGAACAAGAAGACAAGGGTGGCATTTCTGCCACTTACAGGAATAGTCTCAGAGCAGAAGTGTGTGGAGAGATGGGCTTTTGTCAGGCTGGGGTTCTGCCCCTTGTCTCTTGGGGAGTCAGCTGCTAGTGGACAGGGGTCAGTGGTGGCACTGTGATCCTCCCTGGGTGGTGAATCTGTGGGCATAGGGTTGCTGAAAGGCTTGCTGCTATGAGCATTTGCCCTCCTGTTCTAGAACTACCCTTGGGGAGCAGGAGCCCAGGTTGGGGGTTAGCAAGTTAGGGGGCTCTGACCTCCTCCTGCCTGGGCAAAGACTCCCAGGTCCCTCTAGTGGACACTGGCCTGAGGCTTGGCTTCAGCTTTACCAGTGACCATGGTATTGACCTTATGTCTCAGAGCAGGACTGTGCCCTGAGAGGTTTTCAGTGGAAGTAGATTGGCTGCAGCTTGCCAGTGACCATGGGCTTGACCTTGTGTCTCAGAACAGGACTGTTCTGCAAGGTTTTCAGTGGAAGTGATTGCCAGGCCTTTCTTCCGAGGTGCCTCTTGATGAACTTGAACCTCCAGCTGTGTGTTTAGGAGGCAGATGTGCTGAGAGCTCAGGGCGGCCCTCATGGTCAGGCAGGAGGACTGATTTGACTAGACAGTTAGCACTGGGAGGGGCTGAGGAGCACTCACCGATAACGCTGCAATTCAGGGCTCACCCACGTGACTCAGGAGCCCTCCCTCAGCAGCTCAGAAAAACCCCAGCCACAGGAGCCGGGCGCCTTCTCAGGCCCAGAGAGCGGAAGTGGGGGCCCCAGGATGCTGACCACAGGGGCTTGGGCCCAGCTGTACCATCTGAGGCTCAGACGTGAGAGCCTGGGGCTGCAGGCGCTTCTGAGGCAGGGCCGGTGTCATCCTCTCTTGGTCCCCAAGCCCTGGAGAATCTGCCCTGCATAGGACATGTGCTGGGTCACATGAGGCAGACTCTGCAGGGGAGGCCAGCAGGAGGCCCTCTGTTTGTACTAAGGATCCTGGTGGTACAGGGTTTCAGCCCTCAGCCACTAGTTGAGAGGCCAGCCGTTTGAATCCACAAACTCCTTCTCGGCAGAAAGATGTAGCACCTGCTTCTAGAAAGACTTGCAGGCTGAGAAAGTTCAAGGGCAGCTCTACTCTGTCCTGTCAATTGATGGGTTTGGGGGGTTGATTTCTCGCCTGTGCCCTCCTGTCTGGTCAGCACTGCATGTCCACATAGGGTCCAGTGTTGTGTTTCCACTCAGGGACCAGTGCACCTGCCAGGTGGAAGGAGCCCTGGGCTAACAGGGGCCAGTCCTCCCACCCCAAACCACGCAGGTGGAGCTGGACCAGACACCCAGCATCCTTGGAAATACACTCTGCTTCCCTAAGAGCGGCCCGGAGCTGAGAGTGCCTCTGGCTGGGTCCATCTGCTGCCATCTCACCAGGCTGTGGCACAGAGGCCTGGTAGACCTACCCGAGGCGGAGCAGGGCTGCCTTTGACCCAAAAACCAATTCCTGACCAGCAGCTGGGCTGGGGAAGCCACTTTGATTTCTCTAATTATGGCTCTTCAGCCATTCTGCTCAATAATTAAGAAGAATTAAACACAAGGACGTGCACCTCTGCTGTGGAGTGGATTCCAGCTTACAGCAACCCCGTGAGACGGAGCAGAACTCCAGGCTGTAAGCCTCTGTGGAAGCAGGCAGCTTGCTCCTGGGCACGGCTGGTGAATTCGAACTACTGGCCTTTCCGTTAGCAGCTTCACCTCCCAGGCTGAAGGTGAAGGGGTGACATAAACAACCGTGCCACCAGAAGCCCTGCCCAACAACAGCACGTTTTTAAAGTGTGCCGCCATCTGATAGATGCTGGCTCATCATGACCCTCATGGGCTTCTGGGACTCAGATTTGCACGGAGCAGATGCTGGATTTGAACCACCACCTTTTCAGTCAACAGCCCAACACAGAACAGGCACAGTCGTAGACTTAACCACCATATTCACTTATTCAATGTTCACAAGAACTTTTAGAGGAGGTATGATGATTATCCCCATTTTACAGATGGTGAAACTGAGGCACAGGACAGGTTAGTTAGTTCAGTGAGTTGTAGAGCCAGAGGGCAGAGCCAGAGCTAACCTGCTCCCAAGAAAGGAGGGCTGGAGAGAGGAGTGTCAGGTGGGCTGGGTGTGCGTGAGGGGCTGGCGAGGGGATCCCTGGTGAGGAAGCCACATCGCGGGGCCTGAGGAAGTAAGGGCCGTCCACGGGAGCTGTGAGGCCCTTCAGTGGGCTGTGAGCAGGTATGGTCCCCTCCCTGCCCCAACCCTCACAGAGCTTCAGGGAGGTCTACGCAGCCCATTCTAAGTTCTCTTGTGAATGCGTAGAGGTGCTGCTTCTCCTGCATGGGGCTCACAGAAGGGAGGGGACCAGCCCAGACAATAGCCAGAGCTGGGGCAGCACCGATCCGTTCACATGAGAGGACAGGCCGATGGGCTTGGGTCCAGATAGAGCTCAATGGGGTATGCGAGCATGCCAAGACAGCACTGCACTGCACTCAATGCAGCTGATCTTGCTTGCCTGGTGATTGTCTCTTCGACAAAGTTTATGTGGCCTGGTGGTGCCTTGGCTAAAGCACCAGGCATGAACTTAAAGGTCGGTGGTTCCAACCCACCGGTTACCCAGAAGGAGAAACGATGGTAGGTTGTTTTAATGAAAGACTCAGCTTTGAAAACCCTCTGGGCAGTTCTGTTCCAATCTGCTGCTGGGAGTCAAGTCAAGTTAGTGGCACCCAACAACACAACATATGAAGTGCTCCCCAATGTGTGTAAGAGGGACCCTGGGCGGCACAGAGAGCTAAGCATTTAACTTCTAGCCAAGAGGTTAGCTGTTCGAATCCACCTGGAAGAACTGATGCCTTTGAACTGTGGTGATAGAGAATTGAGTATACCGGGGGCTCCCAAAAGAACTAACCAGTCTGTGTTGGAGAAAGTGCAGCCATGGTGCTCCTTAGAGGCCAGGGTGGTGAAGCCTCATCTCACATACCTTGAGCACGCTGCTGGGAGGGGCCAGACCTTGGAAAAAGGCATCGTGCTGGGAATGGTGAAGAGTTGGTGGAAGAGAGGAAGGCCCTGAGCGAGATGGGCTGATACAATCAGTGTATCAATGGACTCAAGTGTATCCGAGGTGATGAGAATGGCACAGGGCAGGGCAGGGCTGAGAGCTGTCTTTCGTAGGGTCACTATGGGTCAGAGTTGACTTGATGATACCTAACAACAACAGCAAACATCACCCCCAAAAGATGCTCCATGCAAGGGCAGTCCTCGACAACCACTGATCAGTTTTCTCTGTCTGTGGGCTTACAGAAACACAACAAAAACCAAAACAAACCCACTACCTTCAAGCAATTCCGCCTCATAACCACCCTCTACTGGTCCCCCAGGTTGCAAATCTTCTCGGGAAGTTATTGCCTGTCTTTTTCTCATGGAATGGCTGGTATTTGAACCGCTGACTCTGGAAATTTCATATCAATGGAATTAAATGATATGTGGTCTTTTGTGATTATTTCCTATCACTTAGCACAGTGTTTTTTAAAAAATTTTTAAAAATTCATTTTAATGAAAGTTTAGAGAGACTTAGGGTTTCCAATCACTCATTGTTGCACTTTTCTCCCTGCCCACCTCCTCCCCCCAATTCACTCTTCCCCTTGAAAAGTAGAAGAAAAAATCTTTCATTGTTATGCAATCCCTCCCCACAAGTCCACTCCACTGTGCAGCCTTCATTCTGGACTTCTGTAATGACAATAATACCTAATCATATATACCTTTTAAACAGTTCTCTCCCTCATCTGTTTCAATGCAGTAGACATTATTCTTCTCCTTCTTTTCTGTCTTCTCTCAACCCTGATCTCAGTCCCATTTTACAACAGTGGCCCTATGCAATATTTGTCCTTTTGTGACTGAGATATTTCATTCAGCATAATGTCTTCCGGGTCGTCCATTTTGCATAATATCTCATGAGTTCCTTGTTTTTTCAATGCTGCATAGTATTCCATTGTGTGAATAAACCACAGCTTCTCTATCCATTCGTTTGTTGATGTGCACTTGGTTTGTTTCCAGCTCTTTGCTATTGTGAACAAAGCCGCAATAAACATGGGTGTGCATAAGCACAGTGCTTTTAAGGTTTCTCCATGCTGTGACATCAATCAGGACTACATTCATTTTCCTGGCTGAATATTATTCTGTTGTATGGCTAGACCCCATTTCTTTTTTCAGGAAGGGACGCTGGCCTGTAAACCAGCAGGTCATCAGTCCAAATCCACCATCCTCTCTGCAGGAGAAAGATGAGGCAGACACTTTACTAGGATCTATGGCCTTGGACACCCAGTGGAGGGTTACCAGGGGTCAGAATCGACTTGATGCCTTTGGGATTGGTTTTGAGATTGAGGATTCACCAGCTGGTAGACACTTGGGTTGTTTTCACTTGGGTCCATTTTGAGGAGTTTTGCTGACAATGTCAGAGTATATACTTGTGCGTGGCAAATGTTTTTCTTTGAGTACACATAGTGCTAGATCATCTAGTAAATTAACACCTTGCTGCACACTTTTAAATTGATGACCACGCTTAGAAACACATTTGCCATCATTTGCGGCAACCTGTTAAGGAGCTCTGGTGGCCTAGTGGCAGAAGCTGTGCTGCAGTCCCAAAGGCACGTGGTTCGAGGCCACCAGCTGCTCTGCAGGAGAAGGATGGGCAGTCTCCTCTGGTGTAATTAACTGCCTCTGAAAACCTGCTGGAGTGTCAGCTATAGGTTGGTGCCAACTCTACAGTGTGCAATGATATACAGTAAATTATTCATGCTTAACTTTTATTTTTGCCAAAGTGACGGCCCCAATTTACTTTCCTAGCAGCAGTGTGTGAGAGTTTCTCTACATCCTCACCAACACTTGTTGTTGTAGTTCTTTTGTTCCTGTTCCTGTTTTATAACCATCTCTGTGGGTGTGAAGTGTTAGCTTGCTCTGGTTTTGGTTTGATTTCCCTGAGAACTAATGACGTGAGTGTCTTTTCATGTGCTGCTGGTCAACTACCAGCCTTCGCTGGAGAAGTATCAGAAATAATTGGGTTCCTTATCTTTTTATTGTTGTCCTTGGCTCCTTGAGAGGATACAATGGGAGAATATGCGGGTGACATTTACCCCAGGCATCCATCGAGAGCTGACAGTGTTTTCTTCTGAGGTAAATGTGAGTGGTGACATTTCAGAAGCAGAGGACAGGGCCAGTCTGTGGAGAAAATTGCCGAATAGGAGGAGAGAGAAGAACAGAGGCCGAGCGAGTCACTTCTGGAACTTCCTGGAGACCATAGGAGAGCCTGAGCTGTCACGTTCGCTTTCTCAGAGGAAACACTTAAAAAGATTGAGACAGGAAGAGGGCTTGAGTGACGCACGAGTGGCCGCTGACGGTGGAGGCCAGGCGAGGGCCTGGAAGTCTGCGGGGAGAGAGGTATGAGACATGGAGCAAAGGGGAGCCACCAGTGAAATCAGAGAGGACGGAGGTGTGGTCACAAGAAGGTGGAGGCTGTTATGACAGATTATCTAGTCCCAGCTGAGGAGGGCAATGTGGGAGGACTGGAGCCCTAGACTCTGAAGGAGCTGACAGGAATCAAGTACGTGTCAAGAAAGGGGACCTGATGGTGATGGCCACTGTGAGCCAGGCCCCCAGGAGACAAGGCTGAGAGGCTGGGAGCACACGCTTTGTGCAGACAGAACCAGGCCTTTGTGTCCACTAATGAGAACACGTGATGTTAGGAAGTGTGGAGTCTCTGGCTGTGTGGGTTCAACGGCAGCACCACGCATGGTGGGCTCTGAGACCAGTAGGGTCAACAGCCCGACCCCCCACCCACCCACCTGGGGAGCAGCCTTCTTGCCAGAAACTTCCTCAAGAGTGTGAATTGTCTTCTACAGAGAGTGCCAATTGTAGAGAAGGAAAAGAAGGCCCCAGTCACTGAGAGGCTCACGTGAGCAGTGTGGCGTAGTCGGGGGGTTTCTCATTCTCTCTCTCCCCTCCCCTGCCTCTCTCTCCCCCTCTCTCTGTGTGTATCTCATACTCCTTGCCATCAAGTTGGAAATGGAGATAAATCATTGTGTACTGATGATTACACAATACAGAATGTAGTGATGCCACTGAATAGAACACTTTCTAATGGAGGGAGACATATATATATACACATATATAAATATACACACACACACACATATATATATACATATATATATACATACATATATATATATTGATTACCGTCGAGTTGAGCACGATTCGCGGCGACCCTATGAATAAAAGGCCTGAAGCCTTTCTATAACTCTTGTCTTTTATCAAAGTTCATAGAGTTTCCAAAGGCATGATGTTTAGGAAGTGAATGCCACTATATCTAAAACCATTTGAAAGGATTTCTATATGGGAGCTGTGGTGGCCAAGTGGTAAGGAGTTATGCTAGACTTCCAAAAGTTCCAGCCAACTCAACAATACACAACAACAACAAATGTAATTGTGTGTATATGTACATGTACACGCATACACACGCACACACAGAGATGGTTATATAACTGTATAACGGATACATGTATACATTTGAATCCATCAGCTGGGCAATGAAAGACAGTCTTTTCCTGTGAGGTTTAACTGCCTCTGAAAACCCCCTGGAGGGTCAGCTAGGAGTTTGCTCAGACTTAACAGCTCACGCTAACATGGCATATGTATTTAGTTACATCTGTGTATATATGTATATGTATATACGCTATGTGTATACGTAGAGAGACAGAGAGACAGAGACTCTTGGTGGCAGCACAGATGGTTAACTATTAACCAAAATGATGGTGGTTTGAATTAGCTCAGAGGCACCTCTGAAAAAGGCTGGGTAACATTTTCTACTCCCAAAGACCACAGCCACTCAAACCCTGAGGAGCACAGTCTACTTTAACCCACTGTGAGTTAGGGTTGGTATTAGGATATATACATACTCTTATCATATATATATTTATATTGTAATATAAAATATTACAATGTATGAAGCTATACAATAGGTGGTTTCAAGTCAACCAGGACCTGGTGGGTGGGCCTTTGTATTTAAAAGTCGGTTGGGCTGGTGTTAATTGTGTTTGGGATGAACACTCATCTAAATGGACAGCACTGGTCAATTTGCTCTACTGAGGTAACTTGGGATTGCTGTCATGCTGAATGCTATGCCACTGGTCTGTCAAATGTCATAATGGTTACCCACAGTGGACAGTGTTTGGTGGAGCTCCCAGATTAAGACAAACTTGGAGGCAGAAGTGGCATCCACTTCCTAAACAACATGCCTCTGGAAACTCTGTGAACATAGAGAAACGACGGTTGTTACAGAACAAGGTTCAGGTCTTTTGTTCATAGGGTTGCTATGAGTTGTGCTCGACTTGATGACACTTAACAACAACAACATACAATAGATACAGTTATAGCCATAGAGTTCTAAGGGTTTTTTTATGGAAAATATATACAACACCCCATGTGTGCATTGACCACCAGTGGTCTCTAAGCCTTTGTTTAGTTACTTCGTATCAGTGGGATCATACACAATTTGTCCTTTTGTGTCTGACTTCTTTCGCTCATATGATATTTTCAAGGCTCACTGTGAAGCCTGCATCAGAGCTTCATTTCTCTTTGGCTGAGTGATGTGTATAAGCTCGAGTTCCTCAGAGACTTGGCATGTTTGTTTAACCATCACGGCAATGAAGAGATCATCCCAGCAACGCCACTCGGGCCTTTGGGTTTCCCAGTGAGTCTCAGTGATCAAGCACTGCTTTCACCGAGACACCACAAATGACTGGTTGACAAACAGATAGAGATTCTCTCCCAGTTTGGGTGGCTAGAAGTCCAAATTCAGGGTGGAGGCTCTACAGGAAGGAAGCTCAGGTGGTAAAGTTCATGTGGAGTTGTGCTGCTAACCTAAAGGTGGTCACTTCGAATCTACCAGCAGGTCCACAGGAGCAAGACAGGCAGTCGCTTCCTGTGAGGTTCACAGCCTTTGAAGCCCACTGGAGGGTCAGCCAGGCCTCAGCTTTGACTGGACACCAGTGACTTGAGTCTCACTCTAGGTGAAGATTTTGTCTGTCAGTTCTCTGTCAGTTCTTGAAGAAGGTCCGTGTCTCCTTCAGCATCTGTAGGCTTGGCCCTCCCCTGTGTCCAGGTGCTTCTGAGCACTTTAGTCCACGGACATGCTCGTGCGTGTGTGTGTGTGTGTGTCTTGGCCTGTGCCTGTGCCTGTGTCTGTGTCTGTGTGTGTGTGTGTGTGTCTTGGTGGTACTGAGGTCTGTCTGCCCTTTCTGCTTGGTTCTTCTTTTATTTCTTCTGAGACAAAAAGGAAAGCAGGTCTCACCTTAGGAAATGTCTACACTCCATCAAGGCCGCCATCTGGATTGTCCTGTGTACAGCCAGCTCAGAGCTGACCCTCTGACAGGTTTCCAGCGGTTGTGCATCTCACAGGAGGAGATTACCTGTCTTTCTCCCATGGAGCAGCTGGCGGATTCGAGCCTGTCACCCTTCAGTTGGCAATGCAGTTGCTTACCACAAAGAGCCATGAGCTCAGCAAGGGAGCCATAGCCCACCCCCATCCCTTACAACTGATAAGCTGGTCACACGACTAATGACCTGTTAATGTTGTTGTGTGCCATCAAGTCAGAACTGACTCACAGCTGACCCTCCAGCGGGTTTTCAGAGGCAGTAAATCATACAGGAAGAGATTGTCCTTTTTATTTTTTTTTTCTGCAGAGCGAATAGTGGATTCGAACTGCATGCCTTCGGGATTGCAGCCCAGAGTCTTGCCACTAGGTTAGGATTTACAACTCTCAGGCTAAGTGCATAATATTGAGAAGGCTGGCCGAGCCACACTAGCACACAGTCGCAGAGGACACAGTTCAGCCTAAAACCCAGTGAGATTAAAGTTACATTTTACACCAGCTGCAAGCTGTTAAGCAAGCCAGAAAAGCGTTATTAAAAAGTTTGTACCATAAAAAAAAAAAAAAGTTTGTACCATTGTGAGATTTACCAGAATGGGACCCAGAAACCCAGGGGGTGAGCACATATTGTCAGAAAAAGTGGTGCTGATAGACTTATTCAATGCGGGGTTGCTGCATAGTTTCAATCTGTAAAATAACCAGTGTCTGCATGGTGCAGTTGAACAAGCTGTTCGTGTGTGTGTGTGTGTGTGTGCTCGCGCACACACGCACCATGTTTGGTTTACCCATTTTGTTGACAGACCCGGGGTTAGTTTCCACCTCTGGGTTCCTGTGAACACGGCGATCGTGAACATTGGTGTCAAGTCTCCTCTGCGTCTCTGTTTTCACGTCTTTGTGTACCCAGGTAGGAGTGGAATTGTCAAGTCATATGGTAACTCTGTGTTTACCTTTTTAAGGAACCACCAGAAGATTTTCCATAATCATTTCAATCTGTCCGTTCTTTTAAAGCTGCATTGACATTTTATACTCTCGGATCCTGTATCCACTGGATGTGCACAGCGCGATCACACGACGTGCCATCCTCTGAAATGACCCTCCTGCGGGCGCTTTCACCACTGTCTGTGGTTGGTTCTCATGCCTGTGACCCAGGTCTTTGTGCAGAAATGGATACTCACGTTTCTGGTTTCAGATTCCCAGGGGTAAAACTAATGGATCAAAAGAGAGAAATCATTTTAAGACCTTTGGTAAATGCTGATAAACTACTTTCTGGAAACGATATTTCTGTTTACTTTCACGAGAAGAGTCTCTCTGTCTCATCGCTGTCTGTCTGGTCAGCTACCAGCTCAGAACTGACTCCCAGAGGGTTTTTAGAGGGGAGGAGAGATTCCTACAATCCTACAATCTGAAGGTGAGCCTCTCTGTGTTGATAAAATCTGTTGGCGCCACTCTCCCAGCAGCATGTGCCCACTTCCTGTCTCTGTGCCCACTGTGCTCATTCTGAGAAGACTGAATTCTCACGCCGTGCTGTGGCACATGGAGTCAACCTCAGTGTTGACAGAACTTCTCTGTGCTCTCACTCACACACTCAGTCACTGCTGTTGAGTCAGAAAGAGCTCGAAGCTGATCCTCTAGTGGGTTTTCAGAGGCGATAAATCACAAAGCAGGAGATTGTCTATCTTTTTCTAGAGGAGAAGCTGGTGGGTTCAAACCAGCCACTTTTGGGTTGGCAGAGCAACTCCCTACCCACTAGGCCACCCGAGTTCCCTTCCTGGGAAACCAGAATATTCATGTTGCAATATTGGCTTCATTGCTGTTGTCTGGGCCTGAACCTGAAAGGCCTCTAAAGTCTGCCTGGATCCTATTTTCATTACAAAATTGAGGTGCAAGGAGCTATTGAGAGCAGTCAACGTTCTGTTTGATCTGTGTTTTCTGGCTTGCAGCCCTGCTGGGCTAATTTGGTAGGATTTGCTGGCTTTTGTCATTCCACCTTGGTTCTCTTTCCTTTACCTGTATTTCTATTGAAGTTGTAGCGTTTCTCTTACAAATTTGCTTAAGTTCTTTATATCACACATTACAAATATGTTCATTATTCGTTATTTGTGCTTTGCTTTTAGTTATGATTCTTATTTATGTTTTAAAAAAAAATGTGAAGCTGACTCACAGGGCCATGGCAGGACAGAGGCGGCCCGGCCACAGGCTTTCCAACTGGACGTCTTACGGAAGCATATGTCTGTGTCCTTGTTGGATGGTGAATTCCAGCCCAGTGCTCAGCGACTTGCAGAACCCCTGGCCACAGTGCCACCGAGGGTTTAATGTCAGAAGTCACAAAGTTTTAACAGTAAACTTGATCCTTTTTGTTCTTTTGGGAGACTCCTCTTTGCTTTACAACATCAAGTGTTGGTCAGAAGGCAGAAATTCACTTGTGTCCCTCAATGTGGGAGGCAGGATGGTTAGAAACAGGGCCTGGTGTCGTGCTGTGGATTCTGATGCTCGGGGACCCGGCGGGACAGAACAGAACTGCCGCCCGGGGCTTCCAGGACTCGGAGCTGCTGCTGGATTTGAACTGCTGACCTTCCTTTGGAGCTAATAGGCTAAAGGAACAACCCAATCAGGCTGCCACTTCCACTGAATGCTCCTCTCGGGACCAGACATCAGAACACTGACACGATAGTGTTGGATAACGTGGGTGGAAGTGTCTACCTAGCCCGTGGCCTGGTGAACACATGTAACACTCGGAGGGTCGATTTCCTGTCCAGCACTGGATGCTCGAATCTCCCTGGAATTCCCTGAATAACTCTGGAAGGCAGAGACCTGCCCGTGTGCATTTCTCTCAGGGAGCCCTCTTTTCCAGAACCCTGTCTAGGGTTTGTTCCTTCCTCTCTTGTGATGCTTGTTTTGCCATGTGCTACATTTTACAGAAGGGGCTCTGACGGCACAGTGTTTAAAGCATTCCACTGCTAACAGAAAGGTCGGTAGTTTGAACCCACCAGTGGGTCCTGGGGAGAGAGACGAGGCAGGCTGCTTCTGTAAAGATTACAGCCTTGGAAACACTATGGGATAGTTCCACTCTGTCCCGTTGCCGTTGTTATGTGCTGACAAGTCGACTAGTCGACTACTACTCACAGCGACCCTCTGAAAAATGGCTCTGAATCCTGCCCTGTCCTGAACCAGTCTCACTGTATCTGACACACTTACCCCATTGCCACAGTCACTGTGTCATCTATCTCATTCAGGAGCTTCCTCTCCTGTGCTGTCCCTCTACCCTTCCAAGCAGGGTGTCTGTCTACCAAGGACTGGTCCATCCTGACAAGATGGCCAAACTATGTGAGATGGAGCTTCAAAACCCTTGCCTCCAAAGAGCAACTTTCTCCCTCTCCAGGACAGACCTGTTTGTTCTCTTGGCTGTCCATGGTACGTTCAATGCTCTTCTCCAGCACTCCACGCCAATACGCTGCCTTACACGTTACTATTAAGTTGAAATCACCCTGACAGCAGTGGATAAGTCGTGGATACCTCATGCTTGCCTGTTTCTCGTATGCCTGCTTTTCTCACCCTAACGTCATCCCCTGTCAATGGCAATTGCTGTTCTTGATGTCACTGAGTCAGTGCTGACTCTACCCACGAGACCAGCCGGGCTCTCTTCCTACTCACGTTAGTGTTGAGTAGCGTCGAGTTGGAACTGACTCATAGCAGAGCCCTCTGGCAGGTTCCCGAGAGGAAAGCACGTAGGAGGAGAAGGACTCGTAGTGACCCTATGCATGACAGAGCAAAGCCCGGCTGATCCTGCGCCCTCCTCACGTCCTCGGCTTACGCCAAGCAAAGGGTTTGTTGCAGCCCCTCGATTGCAGTAGTTCTAGGAGATATTTTATCTCAGGATTCCCAGTTAGTTGGTTCTCCTCAAGTGCTTTTCCAAATGAAATAGATAGTAATTTTGTCAAGTGTGGGAAAATCGCAACTGGGATTCTGGTTGGAATGACATCCATAACAGCTTGTGGACAGGTGACATTTTAATAATAATTTTTCCATATTCTGGTTGTTTCTTATTGTTTTAAACACGTTTTCTTGGAATGTTGTTTGTTATTAGTGGCTGTTAAGTTGGCTCTGACTCATAGCAACCCCGTCCAGGGAGGACAAAGCGCTGCCCAGTCCTGTCCTGTCCTCACAATCACCGTGGGGCAACCCCGTCCAGGGAGTACAAAGCGCTGCCCAGTCGTGTCCTGTCCTCACAATCACCGTGGGGCTCAACCTCATCGTGGTCATCACAATGTCAGCCCATCTTGTTGAGATTTTGCCTCTTTTTCTCTGACCCCCTGCTCTACCTCACAGTGTCCTCCAAGGGCTGGTTCCTCCTGCATATTAATTGGTCTGGTTATTCCTATTTCTTCCCTAATTACATTGGCCACTGCCTTGGGGGTTGCTGAGAAGAGGAAATATCTGCAGTGAGAAGAAATCTTGTGAGAGTCAAACACGGTGCAGCCCCAGAGAGGATGTGACAGATTGCACAGCCAAAAGTTAGTTCTCATGGGTCATGTCAGAGAAGAACTCATCTGTTACTAATTTTAGAAGAGTTTTCAAATTTTAAAAATAATGCTTTTACTCACTAATGTTGTTGGGTATGGCTGAGTCGGAACCGACCCATAGCTAACTCTCTAGTGGGCTTTTAGAAGCTATAAATTGCGTAGATGAAGATTGCCCTTCCTTTTCCCATGGAGCAGCTGGTGGATTTGAAGCCCATACCTTTGTGTTAGTAGCACAACTCCTTACTACTAAACTACCTAACAGACTACCAAAAAATTAAACCAAACCACAACCGTCATTTCCAACTCGTAGTAACCTTTTACCAGACTTCAGAGGCAGTAAATCTTAATGGAAGGGGCCTCCCTTCTTTCTCTAAAGGATCAACTGGTAGACTTGAACTGTTGACCTTTTTGTTGGCAACCTAACCCTGCCCCCCAAGGCTCCTTTAATAGACCGCAGAGCAGAGTGGACAGGATTTGTTCATGTATTGAGAAACCAAAGTCTTGACTGACACTGATTTTGCAGCAGGGGTCAGGAACTGAACTCCTGACACCTCTGAGGTCTGCTGGTACCGGGTTCCATGCTAGGTGCTGAGGTTGCTGTTGCTACATCAGTTCAGATCTCTGACAATCCCTGTGTGAACATAGAACTGTGCTTCAGAGAGTTTCCACTTCCCTAGGGAGGCGGACCACCAGGCCTATTTTAGAAGGTATCTCTGGGTGGATTTGAACTGCCAACCTTTCAGCTAGTAGCTGAGCACAACCACTAAGCAGTAGTTGTGAGCAAACCGTCCTCACAATTGCTGCAGAGCCCATTACTACAGCTGCTGTGTCAATCTATCGCTTGAAGGGCTCACTTCTCACAGCCTCAGAAGCCTGAGGGAGGGTCACTATGATGGGCAGAAGGTTTGGGGCAGTTTGTTATCTAACTTTGGAATCTTTTCTTTAGATGACATTTTACATATAAAATTGTTTAGGTATCTGTAGAATTCATCAAAACATGTCTAGATCAGTACATTAATAGGAAACTGCCAGAAATTCAAGCAGGGTTTAGAAGAGGCCATAGCACCAAGGATATAATTTCTGTGTCCGATGAATCCTGGCTGAAAGTAAATACCGGAAGGTCTGTTTGTGCTTTATTGACAACCCAAAGGCATTTTGATTGTGTGGATCATAACAAATTATGGCTAACGTTGAGAGGAATGGGAATCCCAAAACACTTAATTGTGCTCAAATGAAATCTATACCTACAAGAAGCTGTTTTCTGAATAGAGGGAGGGAATACTGAGTGGTTTTAACAGGAAATGTGCCCCAGGGATGTAGCCTCTCCCATACATGGACAATCTGGACGCTGAGCAAATCCTTGGAGTAGACTCTATGAAGAAGAAAGTGGCATCAGGAATGGAGGAAGACTCATCATCAATAACCTTCGTTCTATAGATAACACAACCTTGAAAGGCTTGAAGTGCTTGTTGCACAAGATGAAGCATTACAATCCTCAACGGAGATTACAGCTCAGTATAAACAAGACACCGTTCTTCTCTCATGGAGCAGCTGGTGGACTTGAACTGTGTGCCTTCAGGATGATTGCAGTGCGGCTTCTTGCCACTAGGCCACCAGAGTTCCCTGAATACCCATGGACTGCCCAAAAAAAAACCCCAGATAGGTCTTGGAAAAGGTGCAGACAGAATCCTCCTTGGAGGCAAAGATGACAAAGATTCATCTTTCATACATTGGGCATGTTACTAGGAGTAACTAGTTCTTGGAAAGAGACATCACGCTTGGAAAGGTGGAGATCAGGTGGAAGAGAGAAAGACGTCCAACTAGGTGGACTGATAGAGTGGCTGCAGCCATGGGCTCACATGTGTCGAAGGTGATGAGGATGGCGATGACGCAGGATAGGACATCGTTCAGATCTGCTCACAGGGTCTATGAGGTGTACTTGACTCAACGGCACCACCACCAACAAGGCATATATTGCATATATGTGTGTACTTGTGTGTGTGTGTGTGACTGTATGCATGCACGTGTATGTACGTGGTATAGAGGTGGATACACATGCATGTGTGTTGTGTGTGTGCATGCTTGCATTATATGTGTTGTCTGCAAAGAGTCCTGATGGTGTAATATGTTATGTTTGGGGCTGCTAACAGAAAAGGCGTAGATTGGTATCTGTCAGCTGCTCCTCAGGAGAAAGACAGGCCGTCTGCTCCTGCAAAGATGATCAAGGAGCCCGACAGAGAGTATCCACTAGGCGGAACTGGACGGCCATGGGGCTGGTTTGTGGCTGTGTGTTGTGTGTGTGGACTAAAGACTGTGAGAACCAGGGCTACAGTAAGGCTCGGACACTTGGCTGTAAGTCCACATGCACATTGTGTGTGTGTGCACAAGCACGTCAATGCATGGGGTGTGTGTGTGTGTGTGTGTGTGTGTGTGTGTGCACCAGGCGAAGGGCAGCAGCTGGTGGGTGGACAGGCCTGCGGGTGCCCTTCATGGAGTGCAGCCTGGAGCTCTGCCCTCCCCTCTCAGGAAGGAGTGTGGTGGGGTGAGGATGTCCATGATGTCCACTCTCCTTCTGCCCCAGGGTGTCTGGCCCCAGGGGCCTGGGAGGTGTGGCTCCATTAACACTGCTGAGAGCTTCTCACAGGAGCCCAGGGCTTGTGAGGAACATTTCTGGGCTCACTCTCTCTTATCCTAGCCGTTGCATATGGATCCGTTTTCAGAATATGCAGGCTTATCTTTTACTGACTTGTTTTTGCTTAAACGCATCTAAGTGTATATCAAGCTGTAACAGAAAAGTCTCCTGTTTGAATCCATCAGCCTCAGGAGAAAGACAGGCATTCTCCTCCCGTGAGGATTTACAGCCTCAGAAATGGCTAGAGGGTTGCCCTGGATCGGAACCAACGACAGAAGTGGGCTTAAATTTGGCTTTTGAAAAGTTTCTGGTAATTTTGATAGAGCAGGTCCCCCTTGGCTAAGAAGAGGCCTTCCTGTGCTGATGGTTAAGGGGAGACTTGCTGTGCTGATTGATGGGTGTCTCGGTCACACCCTGGGGCTTTTCTTCTCTCTGTCTATAACTAATGCTCCGGGCACTGGGGCCTCCTAGAAATCAGCCTCACTGAGCCAAACAAGAGGGGGCTCTCCCCCTCACTGAATTTGCATATCTGCAGCAGGAAGTGTCACAAGGACTCTGTGTTCAGAGATAAAAGGACAGGACAGGAGACTCAGACTCTGGCCTTTGTGAAGGAGGCTCAGGCTGGGAGGGCTGGTGGTTCCTGCTGAGTTTTCTGGGGACAGAAGGTGGCCCTGGGGGTGCTCAGTGACCCACAGTGTCTCCTGGGCTGTGATCTCTACAGGAGCGGATCACCAGGTCTTTGTTCCACGGAGTCATACGGTGGCTTTGAACTGCCAACCCTTCTGGTATAAGCAGCTGGACACCAATGGGTTAGAGATAATCCTTGCCCTCTTATCCATAAGCCAGTTAGGGTGTCAGTCAGGCTCTGGGGACCTATGGGGTAGGAGAGGCAGAGTATCCTGTGTGTCCTGAAGACAGTTACTTCCAAAATGATCCAGCCTGTAAACATTGGGCCGAATCAGAAAATCAAAGATAAGTGTGTTGGATCAAATAAATTGCAAAACATCTATGCAGTTTATAAAAACCAGTAAAAAAGGGAAGCAAACTAAATCAACCAAGGTTGCTTCTGTCCAGTTGACTCTGACCTGTGGTGACCTCCTGTGGGTTTCTGAGACTGTTAATGTCAATGGAAGAAGCTGGCCTGTCTTTCTCTCACAGAGGAGCTGGTGGCTTTGAACTGGTGTCTTTTTGGCTACTAGTCCAGCGTGTAACAGAGATGCTATTGATTTGAGGGAAGGGGCCAGAGAAAGGCAATATGCAATTAAGAGGAAAGAGAAAAAGAAATAAAATAGTTACATAAAAAAATGTTAATAGCCATGACAGGAGTCTAGAGCAAAGGCTACATGGTGGAGTGGACCTGGGGGAGGGTTTGTAAAACAATGAAAAAATTTTTCTTTTACTTTTCCAAGAGGGTAGTATACTGGGGGGGCAGGTTGGGAGGGGAGAAAAGTGCAACAATGAATGAATGGAAATCCAAAGTCTCTGTAAATTTTTACTCAAATTAATAATAAATTTAAATAAAACAAAAATGTTAATAGCATATATCAAATTTTTGGACTAATACATGGGGGGACAGATGGACAATTGAAAAAAAAAAATTAGTGAGCTGAAGTTGTGAGAGAAATTCACAGAAAAAGAAACCTAGATGGTTGTAAGGTAGTGGAAGGGAATGTTCATCCTTTCTTATGAAGGCAGGGAAACTCAAGCAAGCCTTCGTTTTTCTTTTAGCTCCATTTGCAGAGATTGGGACTTCTGATAACGCCCGGTTGGCCGGCTGTGGGGCAACAGACATTGTCCTATTCGGTTCAACTCATCACATTGCTGTTGAGTTGGGACTCACTCAGAACTGACCCTCTGGCGCGTTTCCAGAGGCTATAAACTGCACAGGAGGAGACTGTCTATTTATTCCTGTGAGCAACTGGTGGATTCAAACTGCCGGCCCCTGGATTGGCAGTGCGACTCCTTATCCACTAAGCTACTAGAGGTGGGGTTGAGGGGCTTAAAAAGGCACTAACGCTACCTCCTGATCTTCTCAATCACCTGCTACACATCAGAGAGCTGGACAAGGAAAATGACGACAGAAGAACAGGTGTGTTTGAGCTGTGGTGTTGGAAAGAGCGCTGAATACCTGTGGACCGTCAAACAAACAAAGAAATATGTCCTGGAAAGGTGTGGCCAGAGTGTTTACTGGAGGCAAGGATGGCAAAGGTTGTCTTTCAGAACTTGCTGCAGAGGGTCAAGGACTGCAGCCTTCAGTATGGACTGAGGCTCAATGTCAAGAAGACAAAGATTCTCACCACTGGACCAATTGGCAGCATCAGGATGGATGGTGAAGAGATTGAGATTGTTCACAGCTTCAGTTTGCTCGGCTCCACGGTCAACACTCTTGGCACCAGCAGCCAGGAAATAAAAAAACGTATTGCGATGGGAAAGTCTGCTCTTAGGGACCTCTCTAAAGTACTCAAGAGCAACGGTGTCTCTTTGGAGACTAAGGTGCTCCTGATACAGGCCATGGTCTTTGCAATCGCTTGTTATGCATCAGAGAGTTTGACAATGACTAGGGAGGATAGAAGGAGAATTGACTCCTTTGAGCTATGGTGCTGGAGAAGAGTATTGAATGTACCATGAACTGCCAAGAAAACAAACAGATTCATCTTGGAGAGGGTTAAACCAGGCTGCTCCTTGGAGGCAAGGATTCTGGGGCTTCGTCTGACATACTTTGGGCATGTTGTCAGGAGGGATGGGTCCTTGGAGAGGGACATCATGCTTGGTAGGGTGGAGGGACAGCGCAGGAGGGGAAGACCCTCTATGAGATGGATTGATTCAGTGACTGGGGTAATCAGGATGGGTTTGTCAGAGACAGTGTAATTGACACAGGATAGAGCAGAGTTTAGGGCTATTGTACATAGTGTCGCTATGAGTCGCAAGCGACTCGACGGCACATAACAACAACAACTAAGTGAGGCTCTCCCTTGGAGAGGGACATCGTGGTTGGAAAGATGGAGGGTCAGTGAAGGAAAGGGGGACCCCCAAAGAGATGGACTGACACTGTGACGTCAGCAATGGGCTCTTGGGTCTCAAAGATGATGAGGACAGCACAGGACAGGGTCACTATGAGTCATTCTCAATGGCATCTCACAGCAACAACCTCTTGGAAGGCAACTGATGGTCTCTGGCACAGAATTAAAGAGTGAGGCTGCCAGGTCAGAGGTCAGAGTTCTGACCCACCAGCGGCTCCGAGGGAGAACAGACAATCTGCTTCCATAGAGATTTGCAGGCCCGGAAGCTCCACGGAGCAGTTCCGTTCAGTGCTAAAGGGTCGGCGTGAGTCAAAGCCAAGTGGATGGCAGTGGGGAGTTTTGTTTGTCAGAATGGGGGATGTCCTGTCCTTCTGCCTGGCCGTTCTCCTAGGACGCTATCAGCCCTCCCTCCTGTCTGTGTGCATCATGTTTGCAGGAACCAGGCTCTGCTGTGGCCATTGCACGCCTGTCACCCCCCAGCCACGCCCCAGCAGAACTGTGTTATTACTGACCCCATCTCACTAATGAGGGAACTGTGAGCTCACCCATGTGAAGGAAGATGTTGGCTGCAGCGTGCTGTGTAAGAGAAAGGGTTTTCCACACCTGAGCGCTGGTGGGTCCCACGGATGAGTGCACATCAACGGGGTCAAGACTCATTTGGATGCGATCAAAAGACATCATGCTTGGTAAAGTAGTAGTTGTTGTTAGGTGTCAAGTCAAGTACGACGCAGAGCAAGAAACCCCACGACAAACAGATCTGAACCCTGATGGTAGAGGGTTTGAGAAAAATGAAGAGAGTCCCGATGAGATGGAATGAGCCAGTGGTTACAGCAGGCTCAAGCCCAGCAGATGTGGTGGGGACTGCACAGGCGGGCAGGGTTTCCTCCACTTTACGTGAGCCGCTATCGTATGGAGCCAACTCAGTGACCCTCAACAACAAGTGATGTGAAAAGAAGGAAGGGAAAAAGGAGCCCTGGTGGTGCGGTGGGTAAGAGCTCTGCTGCTAATCCAAAGATCAGTGGTTTGAACCCACCGGGAAGCCCTCAGAGAGGGGCCACCTGCTCCCACAGAGACCAAAGCTTTAGGAACCCTGTGGGGCGGGTCATCTCTGCCCACAAGGCCAAGGTCTCCTCCTCTGTCCTTTAAGGCCAAGGTCTCCTCTCTCCTACAAAGCCAAGGTCTCTGTCCTACAAGGCCAAGGTCACCTCTGTCCTACAAGGTTAATATTTCTGTCCTACAAGGCCAACATGAATGGGAGTAGACTTGATGGGTTTGTTGTGTTTTTTTGGGTGTGTGTGTGTGTGTGTGTGTGTGTGTTTGCAGGGGGGGAGGGAAGAGCTTGGGGACTGATATTTTGGTACAATTTCTCTATAAACTGTACTTTAAAGGAAAAAAAAAATTAAAATTTTAGTCTATCTTCTTAAGGTTCTCTTACTTTTTCATGGCCTGTCTATTTTAGAAAGCAAGCCTGATATCTTTTCATTGTTGTTCAAACTCTGCTTATCAGAGAGGTCACTGAGAAATGGAAAACTCTTTGCTTTTTAACACATCTTACTCAGAGAGGGAGCTCTGGTGGTTCAGTGGTAAGAAATTGTCGGTTGGCACCTGGTTCGAATCCACCAGGTGCTCTGTGAGAGAGTTGGACAGTCTCCTCCCGTGTGATTTACTGTCTATGGAAACCTGCTGGGAGGTCAGCTATGGAGCTATGACTCCGTTCCCACTCGATGGGACATAATATCATCACATTAAAAAATAGCAACTCCTTGCACAATTGGGTTGAATTTCTGGAAAGAACATAGAAGCTGTGATTTCTGGCGTTTCCTTGTGAGAAGGAAATCCAGGGCTCTCTCATCAGTTATTGAAGGAATCAGGTGTCTGGTCGGAATCTGGGTTGCTGGTCAGCCTTGAGGAGAACGAGTCTATGGGATAAAGTGTTCCAGGAGGCACAGCATTTGATTGGGGAAGTCCAGTAGGAGGGACAGGCCAGCCCAGAGCTGAGTTTCTGCTCCCCACTCAGCAAGACCCTATCTCCTCAGCCTCATCGGAACCCTGTCTGCTGAAACGCTCCCTCCCACACTGGTTCCTCTGACAGCAAGGCCATTGAACGGTTGAGGAAATTCTCCCAGATGGTGGCCTCCTAGGGAACAGGCCAAGTAGCTTCTGAGCCCTGGAGTAGGTCACATGTCCACGTCCACATGCCCCGTGGCCTGTCCCTGGAGCTCCTTTCACACTGAGAGGTGGGGCGACGAGTCAGACCTCGTTGACACAGGTTGATTTCTAGCTCGGAGAAGGATCAGCTCTAAGACTGGGTAACTTTCTGACCACCTTCCTCTAGCCATACCAGCAACTCCTGTCTTGTCGGTGATGAGAGAAAAATTTCCCACTGAGCACTGATGATCTCTTCGGTCTGTTTCAGATACCGGAACTGCGTTTACACGTACAGAATTCTGCCCAATGAAGACGACAAATTCACAGTCCAGGTGAGTCCCCTGCAGTCCCAGGTTTCCTCGCTCCAGCGCTGGTGGGGAGGGCATACCCAGGAGCACAGATATAAAAGCCTGAATGGCTCTATCCTTCCCCAGAAGTCCATGGGGTCAAGGCCGGCTTAGGGGTAAGCTGTGGCCCCAAGAGTGTCTCTGCACTGTGATATTATGGACCAGGAATGATGACACTATTTGTTTGTGGTGTGGTGCGGGTGAGCAATGGGCTTCACCAATGATTTCCTTCAAATGGGTGAGAGCACACAGTCTAGAAGAGGAATGGAAGTGGGTGTGGAGTGTGCCGAAATGCAGACCATATCCTGTGGCCTGAGAGACTGATGGATGGGTTGGAAGGAAACCAAGAAACGAGACAGAAATAGGACTCTGTTGCGACTGAGCTGATGCTGACTCTTCACGGTGACTCCGACTGTTAGGGTGGAGCCGCTCCGTAGGGTCTTCTTGGCTGCTATCTTTAAGTCCATGGCAGCCTGGTCTTTCTTCCGCAGCTCCTGAGTGGCCTTATACTGCCAGCCTTTAGACCAGTGACTGAGCACAAAGCAGTGGTCCAAGCTTTTAGAACGAGACAGGGTTTCAATTTCTGGACATGTTTGTAGCTCTGGTTGCTGGGAGTGTAATGTATTGGGCTGCTAACCCAAAGGCCAATGGTTCAAGTCCCCCAGCTCTTCTTTGGGAGAAAGCTGGTCAGTCTCCTGTTAGAGCCTTAGAAAGCAGGTGGGGGGCGGCTGCAATCCGGAACCGGCGCCACGGCAGTGGTTTGGGTTTGATTTTCCATCTGTCAGTACCTACCATTCAAAGAGGCCAGTTCCTCTGGGGGGCACCTCCAGGTGGACTTGTGCAGTTGTGTCTAAGAAGAAAACCAAGCAGGAAAGTACCCAGATGCTGTCCATGTGACAGGCACCGGGGGCTCTGCTCAACCACAGCGTGGGCCGGCCAACGAGGAGGCCCAGGAGGCTGTTTCCATCCGGCTGCACCTGAGACCCTGGGGACACAAGAATGAGGGACATGTGCACGTGGTGGTGGTAGGGGGGGGCTCGTACCTGGTCCTCAGGGGCCACAGGGAGGCATGTAGCAAGGGGCCAAGGGTACAGAAACCCTGTCACAGAGGAGCTGGCTTCTGTGAGACTCAGCTGAAGAGAATGTGGACACAGGGCAGGAAGCAGAGATCAACCAACAAACCAGCGATCCTGCTGCCCTCCAGCCATTCTGACCCGGGTGTTACAGAGCAGAGCTGCCCCGTGGGGTTTTCTTGGCACTGACCTTACTAAAGCTGATGGCCAGGTTCTTCTTCTGTGGCTGGATTTGAACTGTCAGCCTCTAGGTCAACAGCTATTGCAAACTGCTTGCATTACCGGGAGCCTCCTGGCATCTCGGGTTTGAGGTGAATAATCCAGAATGGTCTGTTCTGTCTGGGTCCAGAACACAGGGCCAGACTTGGGGTGTGACCACACGCACAGATCACTCCTCGGAAGCGCATCGCTGGGACAAGCTGTGGTAGTGAATGCCCATCAGGAGGCCTGGTTATGGGGTCACATCAGGAGACAGCAGGGGTGGGGAGCCCGGTGGCTGGGTCTGCTCAGTGGGGACTGTGAGTCCGGACCTGTCCCAGGTCAGGCTGGGCCTTGCACTGGCTGCTTGAGCCTCTCGTCACCAAAACAGAGCGCATCAGTTTGGCTGGTCTGGGATGCCATGTGGCTCAGCCTCTGTAGAGGTCCCCAGCAGCACACCTGTCCAGGTAACTGACAGCTTTTTGTCACCAGGATGACTGGCTTCCATGCTGGGGGGCACATGTGGCCAAGGAGCACAGCTCTGGGCAGGCAGCTGCCCACAGTGGCCTGGCAAACCCTTCCAGGCCCAGGCCTCCAGCAGCTGGGGGTTGAACCTTACCGGCGAAGGAGGCTAAGCTCTCTCAAGCTACAACTTGATCAAAGCTTTTGATCTTTCTTCCCCTGTGGTTTTTTCCTATTCTTTCAAAGAGGAGCAGACTTGAGCGTGACTCTGCCCTCCGTGGGAGGAGGCCCAGTGTTGTCTGGACCAGGGTTTGTGCACGTAGCAATCATGTCTGATGTGCATCCCCCACCTGTGTCTGCCTGGTGTCCTGCCCGTTCCCCACTTCAGTGCGGTCAGTTTCCACCCACAGTCACCCGCAGGGCAGAATACAAGTGCCCACAGTGTTTCCTAAGCCGTGATCTTTACAGAAGCGAATTGCCTCATCTGCCTCCAGTGGAGAGGCTGGTGGATTAGAACCATCAGCCTTTAGGTCAGCAGCTGAGTGCTTTACCCACTGCTCCTCGTGGTATCCTGGACCCCTGTAAATTGGGTCATCCGTGCAGCTTCTGAATCTAGTGCTTCCTCTGACTTTGGGAGCTGCTGGGACCCTCACTTGTCACATAACGTGGCCTGTATAGAATAGCCGGGAGAGAGGGGGCTGCTCTAGGACCCTCGGGGTAGGCACCCCAGACTCTTGTCTCAGTTTTCCAATGCGGGGCTGTCTGCTCCTCTGCTCCACCAGCCACCCAATACTTACACTCCACCCCAGAGAGCGTATGACAGACTCAGTTGGCTAGGCCCTCAGTTGGTAAGGCCCTCCCCACACAGCCACTCCGAGGCTGTGGCCTGGGTACAAATGAGCTGTCCTTGGAGCTGGCCAACCGCGTTCCCATCCACTCAGCAAAGGCGGACAAGTCACAGGGACAAGGTGTCGTCACTAAGGCCACATTCAGCAGAGGCGATGTGTGAGCACCTTTTAAAGTATGGCTCTGTCACGTGCCCCTCTGGAGGGGTCTGCCAATCTCCCCACACTGACCATCTGGAGATCTGATGACCAGCGGGCTGTGGGTCCTGGTGGTCTGAGGAGGCATTCACCCCTGAGGATACGCTGTCTGTAAAAACACAAGAAACCAGCAACAGAAACCCAGTTGATGCCAGCTCATGCTGACTTCCATGTGTCAGTTAAGGTGTCCTCCGTGAGTTTTCAGTGGCTGATTGTGCAGGAGACCACCAGGCCTCTCCTCTGAGGCACCTCTAGGAAGATCACCAGGCCTTTCCTCTGAGGCACCTCTAGGAAGATCACCAGGCCTTTCCTCTGAGGCACCTCTAGGAAGGAGACCACCAGGCCTCTCCTCTGAGGCACCTCTAGGAAGCCTAAAAATGCCTTCTTTCCATTACTGGGTGAGCATGTTATCAGTTTGCACCTGTAAAAACACTCCACCGACTAATAAAATAAACCAGCATCTACAGCTGCTGATGTCCATCAATCACGATGTTGTCTGTTGGACAAGAAGTAATGACCTTTGTTTTCTTGACATTGAGAAGCCATCCATACTGAAGGTTGTAGACTTTGACCCTCTGTAGCAAGCATTTCATGTCCTCCTCAGTTTTGGCAAGCAAGGTTGTGCCATCTGCGTAATGAAGGTTGTTAATGACTCTTCCTCCAATCCTGATGCCACATTCTTCTTCATGAGAGCCAGGCTTCGTGAATTATTTCCCCATTACCGATTGAACAGGTGTGGAGAAAGGATCCATCCCTGATGTACACCCTTCCAGGTTTAAAGGCTGCAGTGTTCCCTTGCTGTGCATGGACAACAGCTTCTTGCTGTAGGTATAGCTTTTACATGAGCACAATTCAGTGTTCTGGGTCATGAGAGATGCAGAAAGGAAACTGTCAACAACTTCATCTTCCTTCCAATCAACACCCTTGTACCAGCAGTCAGGAGATCAGGAGACACACTGCTTTGGGCAAGTCTGCTGTCAGAGACCGCTCCAAAACACTGAAGAGCAATGATGTCAGTATGAAGACTAAGGTGTGCCTGATTCACGCCATGATCTTTTCAATCACTTGCTATCGTTGTGATAACTGAATAATGAATAAGGTTGACAGATTAATTGATGCCTTGAATTGTGATATTGGAGAAGAATAAGAACTATTCCATGGACTGCCAAAAAGCAGATATGTCTTTGAAAAGGTGTAACCAGAGTGCTCCATGGAAGTAAGGGTAGCGAAGCTCTGTCTCTCATACTTTGAACATGTTGCTAGGAGAGGCTGTTCCTTGGGAAAGGATATGCTTGTAAAGGGTCAGTGAAAAAGAGGAAGACTTTATTATTATTATTAATTTTAATGAAATTTACAGAGATTTTGGATTTCCATTCATTCATTGTTGCATTTTTCTCCCTGCCCTCCCCCAAGTCCACTCCACTATGCAGTCTTCATTCTGGACTCCTGTCATGACAACAATACCTTTATCATATATCCCTTTTAAATAGTTCTCTCTCTCTCTCATCTGTTTCAATGCAGTACTCATAATTTATCCCATCTTTCTCAGTCTCCTCCCAACCCCAATGTCAGTCTCATTTTACAACAGTGGCCCTACACAATATTTGTCCTTTGGTGACTGAGATATTTCACTCAGGATAATGTAAGAGGAAGACTTTCAACGAGGTGGATTAACATGGGACCTGCAGCAATGGGCTCAATGTCTTTAGAGATGGTGTGGATGACAGAGATTAGGACAGGACTCAGGTCTGTTGTTCCTGGGGTCACTGTGAGCCGTACTTGACTTGATGACACCTAATGACAACACAGAGCTGCTGAGGCACCGTGGTGAATAAAACACTGGGCTGTGAATCCAAAGGCCGGTGGTTCGAACCCACGGGAGAAAGCGGAGACGGAATGCTTCTGAGCAGATGCAGAATGCTTTCTGCTCAGTCCTGTGGGGTCACCTTGAGTGAGAGTCGGCTGTGCAGAGGTGGGCTTGGTCAGCGTGTGGGTGAGCCTTTCCTGGGGGGTGAAGAGAGGGCGCACAGTCAGACAGGGCCAGAGACTGTGCTCTGGGCTTATTTTAACTCGAGTTCCTCTTTCATGTCGGGGGCCAAACCTCACCCTCTTTTCTGAGCTCAGCCACAGTTTCGGAATGACTTGCTCACACCTGAGCGGCAGTGAGGCCACAGAGAGTCCCCACGCGCGGCATCAAAGCCGCTGGCTTAGTCACTCCAGCTCGCTGGCTGGGACTCTCCTTGCTTGACCTGCTCTTTTTCTGTCAAAACAAAAAGAAAAGGTTCTTCCTTCTCCCCAGGGCTACCCCCTACGTGGGATCCTGCGTCCCACCCTGGGCCAGAAGGAGGAAGGGTGGCCTGGTGTGAGGAAACACCTCCCTTTCTCTCCACCTTCTGAAAGACAGAACTCTAAACATGGCTGACATCTACTGAAGTCGGAGTTCCCGTGCAGACCTCCTGAGTCCCCCAGCTAAGTCTGCTTTTTTTCCTGCCTTGGAAAGTCTTTCCAAACCTGGCCTGCTTGAGAGGAGCCCCAGGGACACAGTGGATTAAGTGCTGGGCTGTCAATCAATCAGTGATTCAAACCCACCAGCCTGTCTGTGGGAGAAAGATGGGCCCGTCGGCCGCCATGAAGAGTGTAGATAAAAGGGAGAAGAACATGGAAAAGGAGCGAGAATTGGAGGGTGGAGGTTTGGGGGGTGTTCTGACAGAAATGAAAGTGAGGTGAAATAGTTGCTGATAGAAAGAGGTAGAGAGAAGGGAGTTTGAGAAGATTCTAGGGGTGCCTGGTTGAGGAGGCGGGGATCCATCTCCTCAGACTCTGCTCTTCGGGCTGAAGGACTTCCTGTCTTTAGCGCTTCTCCAAACAAAACAGAACACCCTAGCTGTTGTCAAGCAGGGTGACCCTGACCCCGTGTGTGTCAGGGGAGAATTGCTCTCCACAGGGTTTCTGGAAACGCAGCATTAGAATCACCAGGCCTCTGAGGAGACCTTCAGCTTTTTAGACAGAAGCCCAAGGTATCTGTGCTGCCCAGGGACTCTGACCCTCAAATCCTCAGAACCTTCTAGAATGGAGTCTGGGTCCCGGGTCATGGTTGTTTCTGGGCCCTGAGGAGGTGGTGTGTCTGGACCCCAGGTCCTGAGTGGGGCCAGGAACTCAGTTTTCTTGTCAATTCCCCCCTGCATGCTGACTGGAAAGGGGAAGTGACTCCCCTTTGAGGGAAGCAGCACCCCAGAGCCTCTGACTCGAGAATAAAAAATCAGGTCTGGGTTGTGCATTGAAAATCCTCCCCTCCCCAGGGGATTGAGGAAGCGTGGAGGGAGCACCGGCCAGCTAGTGACATCAAATGCTAGAACTGAAGTGGACCGAGCCACAGCTACAGCGACACCTGGCCCCTTTTTCTGACGTCCTTCCACCCATAGAATAAAGGAGTCCATACAGCCACTTGTGAACACCCTCCCATCAGAACCGCTGTGCGTTTCCCGTGGTGCTTTGCCCTTTCTCATCACTGAGGTGATATGAGGAGAGGTTGAAGTCCAGTCAGGGACACACATGTGTTTTCATATAAGTCGATACGCTGAGTGAATTACAGATATACCTTATTTTATTGTGCTTTACAGATATGGACTATTTTACAAACTGAAGGTCTGTGGAAACCCTGCATTGAGCAGACTTTCTGGCACCATTTTCCCAGCAGCATGAGTTCTCTTAGTGTCTGCAGGACCCAATTAGGTCATTCTCACAAGGTTTCAAACTGTTTCATAATGTGATTGAGCACTTAAAAAGAGTACCAGAAATTTTT
>NW_006399877.1:7096574-7112257 GCF_000299155.1 Elephantulus edwardii | reverse complement strand
AATAGAACTTTATTATGTGCAGGGAAAGCAGACAAGATTGCGTGGCTCGCTTGCTTGTGATGGTCATTTTATTGTGGAGGTCTGAAACCAAGCCTGCACTATCTCCCGGGTGTATCTGTGGATTACAGGACGCTGGGCTTATGAGGAGGGAGTTCTGGTGGCCTTGCTGTTATTGTTGTTGTTAGGTGTCGTCACGTTGAGTACAACTCATAGCGACTCTCTGAACAACAGATCTGAACCCTGTCCTGTCCTGTGCCAGCCTCATTATGTCTGATACACCCAAGCCCATTGCTGCAGTTGCTGTGTCATTCCATCCGCTTGAGGGTCTTTCTCTCTTTTCTGACCCTCCATCTTCCCAAGCATGATGCCCTCTCCAAGGAATAGCGTCTCCTAGCAACTTCCAAAGTGAGATGAAGCTTCAGCATCCTTGCCTCCACCTAGCACTGGCCTGCACCTTCTTCAAGACATATCTATCTGCTTGCTCCCTTGGCTGTCCATGGTAAGGAATTGCACTGAGACTCCAAAGGCAAGTGGTTCAAAACCACCAGTTGCTCCACGGGAGAAAGATGAGCAGTCTCCTCCCACGTGGTTTACAGGCTCTGAAAACCTCGGTTCACACTGAATCATACACAACAGCCATGTGGGTTCGTGTGCATCGTGTGTCCCATGTGAACACCCCAGCCGTGCGGCCTGAGGAAAGTGGGCAGTCTCCTCCGGGAAAGGTTTACGGTCTCGGAATCTCGACGCAGGGTGGCTGTACGTCAGGGTCGACTCAGTGCCAGTGGGTTCACGGTGGGCTTTTGTCTGGTCTGAGTGTGTCGTCAGGTGCTGGAATCACCTGGGAGAGCAGAGTGGTGGCGTCTGCACAGCTGGGTGAACACAACCAAGGCCACTGAGCTCTACACAGAGAAATAGTGGGGCTGCGGGGACAGACTAGTGTTGTTGTTAAGTGCTGTTGAGTCGTAGATGACTCACAGCGACTCTATGAAAAAAAAGACACTTGTATAATGTTCAACGTTTCTCCAAGTTCATAAGGTTCCCGGAGGCAAGCTATTTCGGAAGTGGATGCCACTCCTGCTTCCAAGCTTGTTTTAATTGGGAAGCTCCACCAAACACTGTCCACCATGGGTAACCATTATCTCATTGGACACATCAGTGTCACAGTGTTCAGCATCAAAGCAACCATGAGTTACCTCTGTTACAAATGGACAGACCAGTGCTATACCGCTTAGAAGAGTGACCAAAGACTAAAAAATGAAATAAATGTCCCATCTTTAAACAGACATATTCTTTCCTCGTGTTTATATCAGTATGTGTAGGGAGAGACTAGGGAATGAAAGCTCTGTGTGTAGACTCTGGTGCTCACGCCCTGAGTAGGAAGGAAACTCCAGGCGCCCCTCACTCAGGGGAGTGGAGATGACCCACATCCCTGGTCGCTGGCCACGGCCGACACGTTGCTCCGGAGACAGGAACCAGCATGAACTTTCTCCAAGTCCTTCTGTCCTGAGTGTCCGAGAGGGTGAGCAGTGACCCCTGTGTGTAATTCCTCTCAGGAAGAGGGGGGCAGCTGTTATTGTTCTGAGCCGTCACCCAGAGAAGTAAAGATTCCATCTGAGCCTGTGGGCGAAGGATGTGGCTGGAAACACACTTCCTGACACTGCTCAACGCGGGGCGAACACGGGATGCCAATGTGCTCGCCTGCGTCCTGCTCGGCTGCACAGGAGACAGGACGGGGCCTCAGAAGTCCCGGCTGAGTCTCCGGGTGTCAGGTCTCATGGTACTGAAGAGACCATCATTTTCCACGATTTTGAACTCTCTGCTCACATAACTAGTCACTTGTTGCTCAGGTGACACTGACTCATGGTGACTTCACGGTGTCAGAGCAAAACTGTGTCCCAGGGTTTTCAACGGCTGATCTTTCTGTAGTGGGTCACCAGGCCTTTCTTCTGAAGTGCCTTTGGGTGGACTAGAACTACCAACCTTTTAGTCAGTAGCCGAGTATTTAATCTTATACTACCCAGGGGCCGCCTATTGTTTTGCTCTCAACATTTTCTTCAGTTGCTTTCAGGTTCAAGAGGGTATTTGATGGGTGTGAGTTCTCGGTTGAGCGCATTTTCTCTCACAATCCTGCAGGCGTGGTGTTGTTAGGAGCCTGTGAGCAGCAGTCCTGTGCCGTCCTCATCATCTCTGACACGCTTGAGCCATTGCTGCTGTCACTGTGTCAGTCCATCTCGTTAAGGGGCTTCTGTCGATCGCTGACCACTCCACCCTTCCAAGCATGGTGCCCCTTCCCAAGGAATAGCCTCTCTCAGCAGCATGCACTATGTGTGCGAGACAAAGCTCCGTCCTCCTTGCCTTCGAGGAACCTTCTGGCTGCACTTTCTCCCAGACATGTCTGTTTGAGAATGGCAGGTGCAAAGCCAAGGGAGCGTGCTCGCTGCAGCTGCAGACGCAGGGAGCTATTCTCGCCTCCCGTGGTTGGAATTCCGTGTCATCCTGTGGTCTTCCTCTCAGTCATGGCGCCTGCAATGCGTCCAGACCATTTGCTTTGCAAACTCCAATCTCTTTCTGACTCAGGATATTTTTATTCCACTTAGAGTTGAGTTTTCCCTCTTCTGGTGTCTTCCTCAGAGCCCCCTGAAAAAAGCTTCCCCCATTTTCTAGCCTCTGGGGTCCACATGGGGCCTGGTGACACATTAAGTGCTCAGCAGCTTACAGGAGAGCCAGTGGTCTGGACTCACCACCTTCTCAGAAGGAGAAAGACAAGGCTGGCTGTTTCTACAAGGATTTGCTGGCTCGGAAATCCTGTGGGGCAGTCCTTCTCTAGAGAATTGCTACGACTCGGAATTGACTCAACAGCAAAGGGATTTAGTTTGTGAGTGTCTTCACAGCCAAAGGCCCAGTCCTTCTCCTGTGTCACTGCAAAACAATCCAGTCCTTTCCCAAGTTATTAGCAAGATTCTAGAAAGAGCATTCATGCCCTTGGTCATCCCTTCCTCCAAATGCACCTACTAGCCTGCATTCCAGAGCTTTCTGGACCAACTAACCCCATGTCCTGGGCCCATTTCCTCCCTTCATTGTTCAAATCATTGTTCACATCAGCTTATGTTCAGTGGCTGCATGTAAACATGGGATAGGGCACAACTTTAACTAGCGAGAAGTGACAAGGAGCCTTCTATGGAACCTCTAGTAAAATCTTCTTTGCCTTAAAAAAACTACTCAAGAATGAGGTTGGGGAGAGAAGTGCAGCAATGAATGAATGGAAATCCAAAATCTCTGTAAATGCTCATTAAAATTATTAATAAAAAAAAGAAAGAATGAGGTGGCCCCTTCACTACTTTTGGAAGCTACCAGAGGGTGTGATGGATGGAGCTGCTGCAGCTATTTTGCAGCCACAAGGGGAAATAGCTGGAAAGTGAGGCCAGTTCACAGATGGCAGAACAGAAAAGAAATGAACCTGGATCCTTCATAATGGTGCTGCATTAACTGAACAGAATTCACCACCCTGGGAGCTGCCCTGCTTAGAGACTTCCTGTTCTGTGAGAGAAGCCATTCCTTTGCATTCAGGTAACTGAGTTTTCTGCTACGTGCAGTCTAAAGCATCTTAACTTAACAAGGCTTGGGCTGTCCTAGGAGCTTTTGGAAGCAGAAAATGGCATTAAAAGTTCAGTATTAGGTTCGACTGCATCAAAAGCCCACAGGGTTTTAGTCTGATACAGGAGTGTTGATCCTCCTACTCCTGCTTGTGGGACACGCCTCTGTCCAGACCCCCAGGCATTCCTAACCACCCGTCCTCACATCACACGGATGAGGTATGAATATTGACTTCCTGTGGCTGAGATCACAGGTGCTCACCAGCTGGGTGGCTGAAAACAACAGCAGTGTGGTTCACAGAGCCAGAGGCTGCAAGTCCAAGATGGGGGTTCCCAGGGCGTGCTCCCTCCAGAGGCTCTCGGGGAAGAGCTTTCCTGGCTTCTTCCCAGCATCCGGCTGCCTGTAACTCTTGGCACTCATTGGCTGTGTTGGCTGCGCCCCTCCAGTTGTTACCTCCATCTTCGCATGCATGGCCTTCACTCCTGTGTGTGTCTAAGAACTCAAGTCTCCCTCTTTATCATGACCCCGTCACTGTATCCTGGTGGCACGGTCTGTGGCATGTTGCACTGCTTACCAAAAGACCACACGTCCGTGGGGCTCCAAGCGACTGGTGGCTTCTCTGGAGAGAGGACAGCCTCCTCTCAGTATAATTTACAGAAATGACAGAGGCCCCTGTGAGTCAGAATCAGTCCAGTGGCAGTGAGTTTGAGTTTGAATCAAGCAAAATCAAAAGAAACTCTTAACAAGCTGGACATAGCAACCAAAAGGGGCTTCAATTTGCAGAGATTGTGTGGACAGCGCAGGACAATGCCGCCTTCCACTCTGTCATACCTGGGGTAGCTGTCATACAAGAGTCGTGCGTGAGTCAGAATAGACTCTGCGGCAGGCAGCAATCCAGTAAAAGGAGCCCTGGTAACACATTGGGTTAGGTGTTGGACTGTTAACTGAAAGGCTGGTAGTTCAAATCCACCTGCAGTCTCTTCCTATTAAGATTGATAGCCTCGGAACTTTAATGGAGGTTTTCTCACCATGAGTGAGAGTTGACACGGCAACAGTGAGTTTGAAGTCTGAGTAATCCAGAGAAGGAGCTCTGGTGGTGCCGTCGGTTAAGCTGTGAGATGTTAACCAAAAGGCTACCTGTTTGCATCCACCAGGTGCTTTTCAGAGGGAGATGAGGCAGCCCCCTCCCACAGGGATCACTTCTACAAAGATTTGAGGACTATTTTGTTCTACCCTGTAGGGATGCTAAGAATTGGATCAACCCAATGCATTAGGAAAATCTGCTGTCAGGGACCTCTCTAGAGTGCTAAAGAGCAACGATGTCAGTCTAGAGACTAAGGTACACCTGATCCAGGCCATGCATCAGAGAGCTTAACAATGACCAAAGAGTACAGAAAAATAAATTATGCCTCTAGTTGTGGTGCTAGAGAAGAATATTGAGTACACCATGGACTGCCAAGAGAACTAACAGGATTATCTCAGAGAGAATGAAACCAGGCTGCTTCTTGGAGGCAAAAATTTTCAGGCTCTTTCTCACATACTTTGGGCATGTAGCCAGGAGTGACCAATCCTTGGGGAAAGACATCAAGCTAGGAAGGGTGGAGGGACAGCGCAGGAAAGGAAGACCTCAGATGAGATAGGCTGACACAGTGACTGGGGTAATGGGGGTAGGTTTGTTGGAGTCAGTGTGACTGGGTCAGCACAGAGCAGGGTTCAGGGCTATTGTGTGTAGAGTCACTATCACGGTCACTATCATGGTTGACTCAACAACACATAACAACAACAATGATGATGGCAAGTTTTTGGATTTTCTAATCCAGTAGGAGTCTCTGGGTGATGCAAACATTTAATGCACTCAACTGCTCACCAAAAGGTTAACAATTCAAATCTACCTACCAGTGACTCCAAAGAAAGACCTGGCAAGCTACTTGCAAAGAGTCAGTGAAACACCCTATGGAGCAAAGTTCTGCTGTGACAGACATGGTGTTGCAACAAGCCAGCATCAACTTGTTGACAACCCTCAGAGGGTGGAGAAAAGAGGTCGACCAGAAGACCTTAAAAATGCCCTCTTGTTCTAAAAATCTAAGCTAATATCTAACAATAATGACTTTAACCAAATTCTAGCAGTGGTAGCATGCGGGGAAGGTGTTTTGTAATCTCTTCCTGCCGTATTGGGGTGCAACTGAAGCGGGTCCTGGAATGGGGTGCTAGTAGCCAAAGAGTTTGAGCGTCCAGTGTAAGGTCACTCGGACAGCAGCCCGGCCTTTGGACTCCCAGAGAGGCATGTCCTCTGACAGCCCGTCTGCCAGCTGTCACCTCTGCCTCATCCGAGTACCTGTGAGCTTGACAAAAAGAAAAGAAGCAGGCTGGAAAGAACAGCATCTCCTGAGTGTGCAATTACGTCTAAAAATCTCCCTCCTAGACGCTCAGGAACGTGAGGCGGAGATGGGTGCCCGGTGCTCCTGGGGCAACCAAGTGTTAAAGGAGTGAGAGGCCAACGGTGAGCACAGACCCTTAATACTGATGCTCTGGTTGTTGTTTGGTGCCACTGAGTCAACTACAACTCATAGGGACCCCAAGAACGACAGAACGAAACGTTGTCCTAGCCTGTGCCAATCTCAGGACCCGGCAGAGCATCTGGTGGATCCGAACCATGTGCCTCTGGGATTGCAGTGCAGCTTCTTGCCACTAGGCCACCAGAGCTCCCCTAGGACTTTTTTAACATACTGATAAGCTTGTGTAATTAATGTTGCTTGTTGTTGTTAAGTGCCATGGAGTGAATGACAGATCACAGACGTAGCTGCCCCACGCCGTCCTCCAGGTTGTTTTAAGACTGTGTGATTAACATCGTTAGGGGCCATCGAGTCAGCTCCGATTCACCACGACCCCACATGCGGCAGAACAGATCCCTGCCTGATGCTGTTCCAGGCTCACTAACTCTGCTGTGCTAAACCCACTGTTGGGTCACAGGGTCGATCCAGCTCACAGCGGTTACTCTTCTTCTCTGACCCTCTGCTCTACTGAGCACGGCGTCCTTTCCCAGGGATCGCCCCTCCTGACAGCAGGCCTACAGTGAGCAAGACGGTCTCACCATCACCTCCAAGAAGCACTCTGGCTGCATTTCGTCCAAGACAAATGTGTTTGTTCTTTCAGCAGTCCATGGGTCATTCAATACTCTTCTCCAACACCACAGCTCAAAGGCGTTAATTCTTCTGTCTTCCTTATTCACTGTCCAACTTTTACATGTATATGAAGAGATTTTTTAAACATGCCATGGCTTGGACCAGGCACACCTTAGTCTTTACAGTGGCATCCTTGTGCTTTAGGATATTAAAGAAGTCCTTTAAATACCTGCGGCAAGGGCCACAAGTGGTTTGCTGACTAAAGGTTGGTTGTCACGGTACCTTCTAAGTGGCAATGCAGAAGGCCTGCTGATGTGCTTCTGCAAAGATTACAGCCAGGTAAGAGAAGCAGCTCCTAGGGTCACCGTGAGTGGGGCTCGTCTCGTCAGCAGTGGGGTGTAAATGCTGTGGGGAGCCGAGCAGAGCCAAAGCTGTGCAGGCCAGTCCTCGAAGGGGAGGCGCCTAAGCCAAACAGCTTCTTACAGCCTTTTGCTCAGGCTGAGAGGGAAAAGGGGAAATGGAAACAATGAGTGAGAAGACTCGCTTCCGGAGTTGCATGTGGCAGAGGGAACTGGCGCTTTTAAAAGCAAATGTCTAATGTTAGAGACGAGAGAGGGCTTGAGACTGCAGACTGTCCTTTCTCCCTCCCCCTTCCCAGCTCTCTCTCATTAGACAGACAGTAAGACTGGGCCCCCAGGTCCTCCCGGTGCCCGGAGTCCCTCTCCACCTCTCTCCACCCTGGCTTCGTGCCTACCAGAACCTTGGTCTGATACTGCTGGGTAGGAGAAAACCCCACGGGGCCGGACAGTCAGTCCTGACTCATGGAGACCCAGGTGTTACAGAGCGGACCTGAGCTCCATAGGCTCTTTTATGCCTGCAGTCTTGACTTTTGGAAGCAGGTTGCCAGGTCTTTCTTTGGAGGCACAGCAAGCTGAGTTCTGGCCGTCACCGTTTAGGTGAGCTATTGTTGCTGTTAGGTGCCATTGCATCACTTCCTAGAGACCCCAGAAAACAGATGGGACCCCTGCCTGTCCTGCGCCGTCCTCACTGTCTCCACCATGCCCAAGGCCATTGCTGTAGTCACCATGTCAGTCCATCTCGTTGAGGGTCTGACCCTCCACCTTTCCCAACACTCCCCCTGACATCATGCCCAAAGGATGTGAGATGAAGTTTCACCATCTCTGCCTCCGAGGAGCACCTTGCTTGCATTTTTTCCAACACAGACCTGTTTGTTCTTCTGGTAATCCTTGGAATATTCCATACTCTTCTCCAACATCATCTCATTTATTGTTAGATGCTGTCAAGTTGACTCCCGCTCCTAACAACCATCTCGACAGCAGGCTAGAAGCCCACCTAGCCCAGTGTCGTCCTCACAGCCTCTGCCTTACGCCCCTTCTTGCAGCTGCCTGGGTAATCCTTGCTAAGCATCCTCTAACCTCTACTCTTCACTTTCACAAGTGCAATGCTGTTCTCCCAGGTCATGTGCAAAGTGTGTGAGACAAGCTCTCATGGTCCCCACTTTCAAGGTGCGCTCTGGCTGTACTGAGTTACCAGCCACTCCCAGCACCCTGAGACCTCAGTGAAGCTGGGTGAGATCATGCTGACCCCCTGGGGAGATAACAGTTCCTCAGAAAAAAGATCAGCAACTTGCTGAGAGAGAAGAGAGGTGAGCACGTGGCACTAGGATCCCTGATCTGTGCGTTTTGAGGGCCTGGTCTCCTTGCAAGCCCGTCTCCCACCACCGAGTCTGTCCCATCCACCTCTTCTTCTTGCGTCCAGAGAAGGAGGACTGCAGATCGATATTCGCTGTCTCTGCTTCCTCTGCCCCCACAGGAAAGTAGTGTGAGGAAGTTCAACTCGAAAGTATAAAAGAGAAATAAAATCCCAGACAAGGAAACAGGCTTGGTTCTTAAGAAAGCAGGACCATAAAAAGATTTCTTTCAGGGCTCCCTCCTGAATCCAGAATCTGTGTCTCATCTTAATCAGAGACCTAGAGACTGGATTAGAGAGGAAGTCGGAGACAGTCTAGAGAATGCGGACAGTCTTAAGGTCCCTGGGGGAGAGAGGAGCAGCACAGGTTAGGTCGTGCATGTGTGGGGCTTGGCAGTGTTGACAGTGCTGGATCCCTGTTCGTCACCCGCGGCTGCGTTGCATCCTGCTGGCTCAGAGTCCTCGCAAGCCTGGAGGCAGCAGAACCGCAGGCTGCCTCACCCGACACCACGCTCACAGGCTCTGCTGTGCTTATGCCGCTGCCGCAGTCCCTGTGGCAACAGTAACAGCAGCAGCCATCACTCGAAGTCCTTTTAATACCCAGAACTGGAGCTCAGCTTGGACTGTCCTCTACTACTTGGCCAATTGTTGTCTGTTGCCATCGAGTTGCTTGCGACTCCTAACGACCTTAAGTACAAGAGCCCTAAACCCTGCTCTATCCTGTGCCAACCTCACTGTCTCCGACACACCTACTCCCACTACCCCAGTCACTGAATCGATCCATCTCATCGAGGGTCTTCCTCTCTTGTGTTGTTCCTCCACCCTCCCAAGCATGATGGCCCTCTCCAAGGACTGGTCCCTCCTTGCAACATGCCCAGAGTATGTGATATGAAGCTTCAGAATCCTTGCCTCCAAGGAGCAGCTTGACCTTACCCTCTCTAGGACAAATCTGTTCTCCTAACAGTCCGTGGTATATTCAACACTCTTCTCCAGCACCACAGCTCAAAGACATCAGTTCTCTTTCTATCATCCCTAGTCACTGTCCAGCTCTCTGATGCATAGCATGCAATTGCAAAGACTATGGCCTGGATCAGGTGCACCTTAGTCTCCAGCCTGATGTAGTTGCTCTTCATTTCTCTGGAGAGGTCCCTGACAGCTGACTTTCCCAATGCAATTCATCTCTTGATTTCCTGGCTGCTGCTACTAAGACTGTGATTGTGGAGCCAAGCAAACTAAAACTGTCAACTATCTCAGTCTGTGAACTCTGCCCTATCCTGAGCCAATCTCACTCACTCCAACACACTTACCCCCTGCCCCTGCTACCCCCGTTACTGTGTCATTCACCTCATCTGTGGTCTTTCTCTCCTGCACTGTCCCTCCTCCCTTCCAAGCTTGATGTCCTTCTCCAAGGACTGGTTCCTCCTGGCAACATGCCCATAGGATGAGAGACAGTTTCAAAATCCTTGCCTCTAAGGAGCAACTTATCTTCTCCCTTTCCAGGACAGATCTGTTTATCTTCTTGGCAATCCATGGTATGTTCAAAACTCTTCTCCAGACCACAGCTCAAAGGCATTAATTCTGTCATCATTAGTCATTGTCCAGCTCTCAGATGAGAGTAATTGTGAAGACCATGGCCTGGATCAGGCACACCTTAGTCTCTACGCTGACAGCATTGCTCTTCAGCATTCTCAAGAGGTTCCTGACAGCAGATTTCCCTAATGCAATTTATCTTTTGATTTTGTGACTCCTAGTACCAAGAGTTTGGAAGCAGGAGTGGTAACCACTTCCTAAACAACATGCCTATGGAAACTAAGAACTTAGAGAAATGACGACAGTTACAGAACAAGATTCAGGTGTTTTGTTCATAGGGCTGCTATGAGTCGTACGCGACTCGGTGGCAATCAACAATAAGTACCAAGAGGGCTGATTGTTGAACCAAGCAAGTGGAAATTGTTAACAACCTCAATCTCTTCTCCATTCTAGGCCTTTTTTTTTTTTGGTCTGACAGTTGGGGTGGGGGGTGGGGGTGACTCTAATTCCTGGCTTGATGGGGATCTAAGGGCCATAGCCTGGAGGCATCAGTCTCCATCAGACCAGTAAGTGTGGTCTTTAGTATTGTGACTTTTGCTCCATATTTTCCTCCCTTTTCTCGTCGGGTGCCTCTGAACTCCCTTCTTCTTTAAAGAAAGCCCCCTACTCTGAAGCCTTCCTGTTCCAGGCACAAGTTTTGGGGGGAGAGGGGGTCTGAGGAAGAGGTGTTGTCTGAAGCCTTCCCCAGGAGAGTCCAACCAGGGCCACAGCCCTATTCATGCTTCATCTGCTGGCCACATGGAATCTTCCAGCACTTGAAATACAGTTAGTCCAAACAGAGTTGTGTGACACGCCAAATACACACCAGATTCCGAAGACTGAACGTGAAAGAGAGGAATGTTGGGCGAAGGGAACGGAAAATGAGTAATTTGGTAATTCTCAACTCACTGCTGCCAGGCCGGAACCAACTCAGAGCTCACCCTCCAGCGACCCCCCGAGGTGTGTGTGTTGGGGGGACACTACCCATCTCACTCCTGTGGAGACTCTGGTGGGTTCGAACCTTCAGAGAGGAGTCCTCTCAGGGCTAGCAGCACACCTCCCTACCCGCTAGGCCATGAGCTCCCATTACAGAGTTGTTGACTGTTGTTACGTGTTGTCAAGTCAGAATCTACTCAAAGCTGACCCTCCAAGGGCTTTTCAGAGGCTCTCAATTACATGGGAGATTGTCCATCATTCTCCCAAGAGAAGGTGGTGGACTTGAACTGCCTTTCTTTTGCTTGACGGTGCAACTTCTTATCCATTAGGCCATAAGAGCACCCAAACTAGATAACAGACACATAATAAATCAGGTGAAAGAAACATTGGAGTGGAGGATAGCGTGCGTAATGACTTTTTAAGTAATTACAGGTGAAATTCTAATATAATGAAGATGTTGGATCAAAACCAATATATTATTCAATTTCATTCCACCTGGTTTTGTTTTGTTTTTATGAGATAGAGAATTTACATCACACCTCTATCACAGAGCACTACTGTGAAACATTACTGTTCAGAGCTGGACATCCCCTGGGGGCTTCCTAAGACCCCCCCAACCTGAACCTAACAAATCAGAGCTGGGGAGAAGGGCAGGTCTGCTCACTGCTCTAGTTTTCTTTCTTGAGTTTGTTACTGTGGGGTTGGAGTTATTCCTGTGTGTGTGTCTATCTGCTTTGTTTTTCCATCCGAGTAAAATTTGAATATGCATCTTGAAAGCATCCAAAGAAATCAGAAGCGGAGAAGTGAAGATGCCCGAGCAGACCGCCCCGCTGTCCTCCACGGGGACCACTGCCCACAGTGTGGTGTTTACCACGCTCTCCGTGTGCAGAGGGAGAAGGGCGTGCGTGGGCGCGGGGGTGTAGCTTTGTTTTATAAATGAGATGCTGCCGTACATGTCCTTCGGCTGCTGGCTTTCCTCCTCGGCAGTCTGTCGAGGCTCCCTTCACGTCAGTGCTCAAACCGCACCTGCTTCGTAGCTGCTGTGCGGCAGAGTTCACACCTTCCTTCCCAGGGTCATTCACACTACTGCTTGCTGTTGTGGTTATTACTGCAAAACAGCAAGTGGTGTCATGAATGAGGCTTGCTGTGCCTCGGGACGTGTGTGCAAGGCGCCTTATTAAGTTGAAATGATGCCTGTTTTCATTGACAACAGTTGCCATCAAGCTGGCTCCATTGCGTGGTGGTGACAGCATGTTGGTTGAGAACTGTGTTCTGTCAGGAGCCAGGGACTGGTTTCTCAGAAGCAGATCAGCAGGCCTTTATTGTCCAGTGCTGCTGGGTGGACTTAAATTACAACCCTTAGCTCAGCGGAGATATTTGTTAACTGGAGAAGCAACTGATTTACTGTCCCCAAAGACTCTTCTAGTGATCCTTCTACCTGATACCACACACACACACCTGCACATGGTCCAGGCTCAGTGCAGACAGTCCCTGAATACAAAGGAATTCTATGCCCAGGTCTGTCTTTAAGCTGAATTTGTACATAAGTTAGAATAGTTAAGAATGATTCATCTGTAACATCAATAGATCAAATATTCACCACAGTATGTGGTCTACTGTGTATCATTCTCTACATAAAAAGCATTATAGAAACACTGTATATTGAAAAAGTCATAACACACCCACTGCCATCAAGTTAATCCCAACTCATTGGAACCTTAGAAGACGCAGTAGAGCTGCCACAGGTGAGATTTCCAAGGGAGTGAACAGACTGCCCATCTCTATCTCAATGGGTTTGAAGCCCCCATCTTTTGCTTCGAGGTCTGATGCTTAACCTAGTGTAACCCTAGAACCTCGAACATAAAAATACCGAGGAGAGACCGGTCCTTGGAGAGGGACATCATGCTTGGGAGGGTGGAGGGACAGCGCAGGAGAGGAAGGCCCTCTATGAGGTGGATTGATTCAGTGACTGGGATAATTGGGATGGGAGTTTCAGAGACAGTGCGGTTGGCACAGGACAGAGCGGAGTTTAGGGCTGTTGTACATAGGGTCGCTATGAGTCGCAAGCGACTCGACGGCACATAACAACAACAACAACAATAATAATAATAGAGGGTTCTTGAAAGAGAGGAAGAGCTTCAATGAGATGGGTTGCCACTGTGACCGCAGTGATGGGCTTGAGCGTGGTGGACATTGGGAACGGCCCAGGACAGACCAGGGTTTCCACATGTTCATAGGGTCACTGTGAACTGCTGTCCTAACGGGGACTGATAGGACTCAGCTGGCACAGTAAGGTTTGATGCAGGGCAAACGAGTATCCCTTTGTCATTCTAAACCACTGTATGTACCTTGACTTTTTTTATATACACTTTATAGGTGTTGATTTGCAACGATAGGTCATACATAAGTCTGATGTTCTGACTTTTACAGCCTGAGGATTGACCATCCTGGAATGTTTACAATCATCACCAAACAATGATGGAAATATGCAAACTCTAGTTTTATTTTGCATTTCCTTCTTGCAATGAGAAGACTATTTCCCTATGTGGATTGTGTTGTTGTTGTTGTTGTTATATGCCGCCGCATCGCCTGTGACTCATAATCACAGCAGCTCTGTACAGTTCATGTGCAGCAAGCAGCTCTGAAGCCTGCCCTGTCCCGAGCCAGTCTCGCCGATTCTGACACACCAACCCCCATAGCCCCAGTATTTCTCTTCCTGTGAATCACCCACTTATATCATCAATTTTTCTCCCCTTTTAAAAAAGTCTTTCTGAGTAATCAAGCTTTTATAGACTCTACATATTCATTTTTATTAGTTATGCTAAGTAGTAAATATTTGATCAGTCAGCTGTTCTGTTTTTTTAAGAAATCTTTGTTTAGGGTACATTTTGCCACAGAGCAGTTTGACATGTTCACGTGGTCAGACGTTTCCGTTCGTGGATTCTGGGGGCTCTGAATCACTCATCCCAGTATCACTCGTTGCTGCTGAGTCAGAAGCTGCTGCTGATTGACCCTCCGGTGGGTTTTCAGAGGCTGTAAATCGCACAGCAGGAAATCAGCCGTCTTTCTTGCAGGGAGCGGCTGATGGATTTGAACCACCTGCGAAGCACAGCCTTTGGGTTTGTAACCCAGCCCCTCTAGGCTGCACCACCAGAGCTCCCAGTATCACTTTTCTGGGGAGGGGGGATGGAGAGGGGTGGTTGGCATTTATAACTTGCTTTTATGTTTAGCTCTGACTTGTTTTTACATACGGCATGTCAGAGAACACAGTCCCAGGCTCCAAATGGCCAGCCCACATCGTGCAATAGGAAGAGTCTGTTTCTCAACAAGACAGGCCGACACGGTGACGGCAACGATGGGCTTACGCACGGCAGGATTATGGGGACCAGCCAGGGCTGCACTGCGCTGCACACACGGTTGCTATCAGTCAGTGTAGACTAATGGCACCTTGGCCTAGTGGCAAGAAGCTGCGCTGCAATCCCGAAGGCACGCAGTTCGAACCTATCCACCAGCTGCTCCACGTGAGAAAGATGGCACTCTCCTCTCATGCGATTAACTCCCTCTGAAAACCTGCTGCAGGCTCAGCTCTAAGTCGATTCTGACTCTCCGGTAACAACAGTAACGAGTCACTATCTCTGAGCTGTGGTGTTGGGGAAGTATCCCAAGGACCGCCAGAGGAGGTGAGAGGTATGCCTTGGAGAAAGTGCGGCCAGGATGATGCTCCTTGCAGGCAAGGATGGTGACGCTTCATCTCTCATACTTTGGGCTTGTTGTAAGGAGGGGTCTCTACTTGGAATAGGATCTCGTTTTGGAAGGTTGGAAGGTCAGCAAAAGAGGAAGCCGTTCTACAAGGTGGATTGACACACTGACTGTAACAGTGGGCACAGCAGGTCGTGTGCTGAGGATGACACAGGATAGAGTAGGCTCAGAGCTCTTGTTTGCAGGGTCACTATGAGTCCCAGTGGACTCAGCGGTACCTAACAACAACAGCAACAACATTATTTTCCCATTGACTCAAAACACCATTTTATCATAAGTTCAATTTGCACATAACTTTTCTTTTCAAGGGCTTCATTCCATTCCACAGATCCACTCATTTATGCGTGACCCTAGTCCATGTGGCTGTGTGCACTGTGGCTTTGACGTATGTTCTCCTGCCTGTACTCCTGTGTTCCTCACTTTATTCTGTGGTGCTTTCTACACATTTTCTTTTCCAGATGAATTCTATAATCAGCTTCTTTAAGCTCTTTTCAAAAACCACATTGGGATTTTTTTTAAGGAGTATGTTTTTTAAGAGACATAAACACAGGTTATATACGTGGATTTCACCTGATGGTATGCATAGGAATCAGATTTATTACATCTGTGGAAAGAACCGCTGGAGAAGCTCAATATCAGCTGTGAAAACTAGGCCAGGAACTGATTGTGGAACAGACCACCAACTACTCACATGCAAGCTCAAGCTGAAGCTGAGGAAAATTAAACCAAGACCACGGGACCCAAAATATGACTTTGAGTCTATTCCCCCAGAATTTCAGAACCATCTCAGGAACAGGTTTGAGGTCTTGAACACTAAAAAGCGAAGACCAGACGAGTTGTGGGAGGATATCAAGGTTATCATCCAGGAAGAGTGCAAACGGTCATTGAAAAGACAGAAGAGGAAGAGAAGACCAAAATGGATGTCAGAAGAGACTCTGAAAATTGCACTGGAGCACAGAGAAGCCAAAGCACAAGGAAGAACTCAAAATAATC
>NW_006399877.1:7073401-7095116 GCF_000299155.1 Elephantulus edwardii | reverse complement strand
TGATGCCTTTGAGCTGTGGTGCTGGAGAAGAGTATTGAGGATACCATGGACTGCTAGGGAAACAGATTCATCCTGGAAAGGGTCAAACTGGGTGGCCCCTTGGAGACAAGGATTCTAAGGCTCCGTCTGACATACTTTGGACATGTTGTGAGGAGAGACCGGTCCTTGGAAAGGGACATCATGCTTGGTAGGGTGGAGGGACAGTGCAGGAGTGGAAGGCCCTCTATGAGGTGGATTAATTCAGTGACTGGGGCAATTGGGATGGGTGTATCAGAGACAGTGTGATTGGCACAGGACAGAGCAGAATTTAAGGCTGTTGTACATAAGGTCGCTATGAGTCGCAAGCAACTTGATGGCACATAATAAAAACAACAACATGTTAGCAGGAGAGTTCAATCCTCGAAAAGGACGTCATGCTCGGGGAAATAGAGTCAGTGAAAGAGAGACAGAATCTCAGTGAGATGGGCTGGCTTGGTGGCAGCAACGGTGGACTGAACACAGCAGAGACTGGCAGGCCCCGGGGACTGGGAGGACAGGGACTGTGAGGATACCTGCCCCGGGGACTCTGGGAATGCAGCAGGCCTGGCAGGATTTCTGCCTTGTCCGTGGAGTTTGTGATAAATTGGAGCCAACTCAACTGCCCTTAACAGTAACAATGAGCTGAAAGTGAAGATCAGTTTGGAGGTAACTCCTCTCTTTGGTCTTGAGGCCTCCTTGAAGTCTTGCTGTCCCTCCCCATTTATTCAGCTTTTCCTTTGTGTCTCTATCACACTTTCGCTCGTGCTTCCTCTGTGTCATTCTTCCACTTACTCTGCTTCCGGGAGGGATATATTTTAGTTACTTTTGCAAAAGGGGCCATTATTTTCCATACTATTTCCTGATATGATCGAGTTCTGTTGGAATCCAGGAAAACAGACCAGCTTTTGCTTTTAACCCTCTTTCTACATCATCTCAATAGCTTTGATCCTGTTTCAATTTGTAACCTTGGCTTCTGTAGGTAGAGCATCCTTTTGTCTGCGCATAACGACCTTTCTCTCTTCCTGGCAGTCAGTTCATTTGGGGTCGGGGCAGCTTGCCTGGCTTCACATTGGCTGAGACTTCAGTGCCATGCGGCAGATCAAAGGCACAGCCTTTGTTGTTTCCCTTCTGATTTCTGTGGACGTTCTGCTCTAGAAGAAGGAAGCAAATAAAAGCGAGGCGTAGAACAGGTGGGGGTTGTTATCGGTGCTGTTAAGGACAACTTATAACGGCCCTATGAACAACAGATCTGAACCCCGGCCTGGCCTGCGCCATCCTCGTCATTTTTCACATATATGAGCCCATCCAGCTCGTGGCGCTTTCCTCTCTTTCAACAACCCTCCACCTTCTCCCTCCAAGGAATAGCTTCTCCTGAATCCTTCGTCAAAGAAGAGTTGTTAGGAAAGGCCATGGGCTTGGGCTTGGGCTCTCTAGAGAGGAGGGAGAGTGGGATTTCAAGGAAAAGGCTCCTGTGCACATAGCGACAAGTGCCAGGTCTGAAGGGCAGACCTCAGGTTGGAGGCGCCTGGAGAGGCAGGTCCTGGTGAGCAGCAAAGTCTCAGGCTGCTGGCTCTGGAGGCGCCTGGCTTCACAGGCTGCTGCATCCAAGGTTGTTATTGTCAGTAAACAGGGTTGCAGAGAGCTGGTTTTGGATCCTGATGAGTCCAAAGTCGGCCAGTAGGTCACTGGTTTAAGAGCCAGATGTAGGTCTGACAAATAGCTTTCGAGCTTTCCTGCCACAGAGATCAAACATAGATACCATGAGCACCGCACCCCTGAGAGCTCTCCTTGATCAGATAAAGGTCAGCAGTCTTTACAGAGCTGTTTGTCATCCTGCCTTATTAACGAAGGAATAGCGTTCACTGCGCACAGAGGAGTTACATTCTACTGAGGGTCATGGCCTCATTGAGACACAGAATTAACCATGACAGCCATCAATGGAGTGGCCCCCAGAGGGGAGCAGCAGGGCGGGTGGACGCTCAGTGGTAGGGCCAGGTGGTCAGCACCAGCCTCCTCCACCAGCTCAGTGCATGTGACTGCCTCCCTGTGAAGCTGGACACTGGGCAGCTGACCAGAACCAGACTCCAGGAAGCTCCCGGGCCACACTCGCCCATCTCTAGACAGCTCTAAGCAGTCATTTCTGATGGTTTCTTAAAAGGTCAGGTTGTCCCCAGGTAACATCCACCCCTTAATCGTAGTTCTAATTTTGGGAGACACCCTGAATCCTCTCCTGTTTCAAGACTCAGTCGAGTCTCTCGGGTTTCTTTAGGTCAAACCCTCTGAGTTATTTCACCCACACCTCAGAACCCCTCAGCCACGGACACCCTGTGCCTGGTCTGTCCTTCCTAAAGGATCCTTGGACCGTGTGAAGCCCACTCAAGCCTAAAGCACAGGAGAAGCCCCCCTGGCTGTTGTGAAAAGCCCAGTTCCCCAACTGCCCGCCATCTGGGCCGTCCCTTTCAGCTCTTTTCTCTCAGTGGTTCAGCACCTCCAGTCCAGCCCTGGGTTCTGCAGATTTAGAGATGATTGCATCTTTTCTGGCTTGGGCTTGGTCCCGTGATGTGGGGGCATCTTATCAGTTCCTCTGAATAGCAGGAGTCTTCAAACGGCTGCTTTCAGTTCCTCTGTGCCATGTGGCGGTTTCTCCCAGCGGCCTGTTTAGGCCTGCTCACCTAGGCTGAGCCTCCTTGCCCCAGCAACTGGGGGACTGGGTCACAGTGAGCTCTGCTGGGGAGCAGGGCCACCGCTCGCCGTGGCAGCCAGCCACCACACTGTGCTGTCCTCCTGCCCGGCTCCTCTTGGTTTCAGACTGTCCTACTCCCCCAGGAAGCAGGCCTGGGGCTGTCTGTTGAGATATGGGCCGGTGACATCTTTTTAAATTTATAACCACTCCCATAATTTTTTTAATTCACTTGCATTTTTTATTTTAAATTGGTTTGCATACAAAATTCATATGCATTATGTTTCATTTTATACATTGTGTTTCACAATTTTTTCATTCACTTTGTTTCATATAATCATTCCCAAATGTTGTGTGCTGTGTTGTGTACTTTAGAGTCAGAACTGACCCATACCTGACTCTGTGGTGAGTTTTCAGAGGCAGTTAATCACACAGGAGGAGATTGCCCCTCCTTCTCCCGCAGAGCAGCTGGTGGACTTGAACCGTGTGCCTTCAGGATTGTAGTGCAATACCACTTCTTTGGTCTATGTCCACTGTCACCTCATCTTTTCCGGACCCCCTGAATGTCCCCTAATTCCTTCACTCATTCCCTCTGCCCACCAAACTTTGAAATATCATGATTCTCCACCACCACCCTGAGCCCCCATGTCCCCCTCCCCTTCTCCCTTTGGGCTTTTAAATACTTTGGGGTAATGGGAGGGGGTGTGTCAGAGACAATGAGGTTGGCTTAAGATAGAGCAGGGTTCAGAGCTGCTGTAGTGTCACTATGAAATACAAACGACTCGACAGAACAAAACAACTATTTATCCTTCTATTTTTACAATAATGGTCTTATGCAGTATTTGTCCTAATGAAATTGAGTTTGTTTACTAGGCATAATGCTCTCTAGTCTCTCCCATGCCATATAATATTTTTTAAATTGTTGCTCCTGAGTGCTGCATAGTATCCTATCGTCTCTGACACCTTTAAGTGCCCAAGATTTTTCACTGAACACCAACTCCCCTCTCCACTCAGGAGACCAAGCCCAAGGCCAAGAAGACACAAGCATATTTAAATCTACAGACAGACAGAGTACAAGTCTCACTACGGGGAAGAAAGGGAACCCTAGGTGAGAGAGCTCAACCATAGGTTCTGAGGTGCTGAAAGGAAGTCCTGAACCATCTTGTCAACCCACGGGAGCTCCTATCAAACCCTGTTTTCTAGAGATTGAGGTGTTGCCAAGGGAGAGGCAACTGTGTGCATGATTCCTGCTGGTGCAAAGTGTGACCTGCTGGGCTGCTAACTGAAGGTCAAGTCTACCAAAAGGTGTTTGGAGCAAAGATAGACAGTATCCTCTGTCAAGGCCGACAGCGTCGGAAATCAGCAGATGGTTGTGTGCAGCAGAGTCAACCAGACAGCAGGGGTCTGACTCGATCTGAGGCCTTTAGGAAGTGAAGGAACAATTTTTGCCAAAGTAGTTGGCCTAGTGGATAGAAAGTTATTCTACCAAGCCAAAAGTGGGTGCTTTTAATCTGCAGCCCTCAGGCCTGGTTTTAATTGTTTTTCGTCAAACATTCTTCTGAGTGGTATAGCACTGGTCTGTGCATTGCTGTACAGAGGTAAGTCGTGGTCGCTGTGATGCTAAACATTGTGACACTGATGCATCAAATGTGATGATGGTTCCCCATGGTGGACAGTGTTTGGTGGACTCCCCATTTAAAACAAGCTTGGAAGCAGGAGCGTCATCCACTTGTGAAATAGCTTGCCTCTGGAAACCCTATGACTTGGAGAAAGGATGAACGTTATACAAGTGTTCAGGTCTTTCACTTATAAGGTTACTATGAGTCATCTACAACTCAACGGCACTTAATAACAACAATGGCACAGAACAGAACGTGCTTTAACTCTGCTGTTCAAGGGGTCGATAACAGTTGTACGCTACAAAACCGCACTTAACAACAGTAACTGCACATAAATGAGTTCACACAATTCGTCCTTTTGAGACCGACTTATTTCAGCAGCATCAGGTTTAAGACTCATCCATGTGAACGTATTTCATTATAATGCATCTCACTGTCTCGTGAACAAGCCCTTTGAGATCTTCTGTCCGCTGTCCTTCTTCAATTTTTCCTTTCTCTTTAGCTGAAGAGAAAGGATGTCAACTTAAAGATTCAAATATTCCTGACCCCAGCCATGGTCTTTGTGAATGTTTCATACGCGTGTGAAAATTGAACAGGGAATAAGGAAGACAGGAGAACTGATGTCTTTGAACCGTGATGCAGGTGAAGAATAGTGACTGTACCATGGGTTGGCAGAAGAGCAAAGCTGTTAGCAAAAAAGAAAATGTGTCTAGAAATTACAACCAGGCTGCTTCTTGGAAGCAGGGAGGGGGAAACTCACTCACGTACTTTGGGCATGTTATCAGGAGGAGGAAAAACCTGCACAGAAAAACAGGGGAGAGGGAGGACATCATGGTAAAACAGTCAGTTGAAAAGAAGATGTCCATCCACGAGGCTGATTGACGCACTGACGGCAGCAACGGTGTAAGCCCAGCAGAGACTGGGGTGCTGCAGGGCTCTGCTCTGCTGTGTCGGTCACCGAGTCAGAGCCAACCACAGCGGCTGGAATGGCATGCATCGTTGCTGTTGTTGTTGTTGTTGTTGTTTATTGTCTTCAAGTTGAGCATGACTCATAGCGACCCTATGAACAAAAGGCCTGAAACCCCTCTACAACTATCGACATTTATCAAAGTTCACAGAGTTTCAGGAGGCAAGTTGTTTAGGAAGTGGACGCCACTCCTGCTTCCACTCCTGCTTGTTGTTAAGTGTCATCAGATCCAGTATGACTGACGGAGATCCTGTGAACTACAGACCTGAACCCTGTCTTTTCCTGCGCCAGCCTCATCCTCTCTGACTCCATCCATCTCTTGAACCCATTGCTGCAGTCACTGGGTCCGTCCGTCTCATTGGGGTCTTCCTCTTTTTTGCCCACCCTCCACCGTTCCAATGCCCCTCTCCAAGGAACAGCCTCTCCAACAACATTCCCATAGCTTGTGAGACGAGACTTTGTCATCTGTTCCCACGGGGCACTCTGCCTGCACCTTCTTCAAGACATACCCGCTTGTCCTTTCGGCTTCCACAGGAGATTCAGCACTCCTCTTGTGCGTCAGGGTCTCATGTTTCTTTCTGGTAATAGTTTCCTCTTGGAATGTTAACTTTCCCTGGGATTTGGCAGTGGGAAGGGTTTTTCATTCCCATCCAGCTGCAAACTTGTCAGTAGTAAACGCTGAACCATCCATTCTTCAGGGCGGAAGCCAGGCCCTGACTCTCACCAATTGTCAGTTGACCTGGTGTCAGCATTATCATCACCGCTGCCCCATGGCAGTGGCTGCAATTAACAACAGGCTCTTTGGGGTTGTGGGATCTGGGTGGAGTAACAACAAGTCCTGGGTTAAGACAGGTCTGTGATTGGTGGTGGTGGTGGTGGTGGTGGTGACGGTGGTGATGGTGGTGACGGTGGTGACGGTGGTGACGGTGGTAATGGTGGTCCTAGAGCCAGTTTCAGCTCTTGGTGAAAGAGAGAATGGCTACCCTTCCCTGCCTCATGGCCTTCAACGCTCTTGAGCCAGCTTTGCTGAGCAAGAGGGGCTGTAAACTCATGTTGACACACGTAGGAAGCTCTGGTGGCCTAGAGGTAAGGAGTTGTACTGCCAACCCAAAGGCAGGCGGTTCGAATCCACCAGGTGCTCCATGGGAGAAAGATGGGGAATCTCCTCCCTCATGATTTACAGCTTCACAAAACCCACCAGAGGGTCAGCTCTGAGTCAGTTCTGACTCAACAGTACATAACAACAGCAGCAGCATTAACACAGATACTTGACATTTGCTGGTGCCTTTTGTCCACGATGGTGTTTCGGTCCCTCTGTGCCTGGCCGGCTCCTTCTCAGCCCAGGTAGTAAACCTGGTCTCGGAGCTGCCCTGCCAACCCTCAGGTGGCACCTCTCTGGCAGGTTGAACCTCGCAGCTGCTCCAGGGGAGAAAAACAGATATTTTCTGTGCAACGTATGGCCTCAGAAAACCCACTGGAGGATCAGCTACGAGACAGTTCTGACTTGACGGCAATGAGTTTTTTGTGTCTTGGAGAAATTATTTCCCACCTACCAGGCTAAGTCCCCGGATCCCCCTTCCAAAGCACAGCCGCCTCGCTCCCAGGTCTCTGCACCTGGTGATTGTTGACTGAGTTGCTCACTGCATGCACTTCGCTTCTCCCTCAGGGAAACCCACTGACTCTTCAGCTGACGTCCCAGGTAGGACTCTGGTGGGCTGCCTGCGGCTTGTCCAGCCACCCAGCTCTGCACTATCCAAAGGGCTCTAGTGGCACAATGGAATAAGGGTTAAAGTGCTAACCAAAAGGTCAGCAGTTCAAATCTACCCTCTGCTTCGAGCGAGAAAGATGTGCTGGTCTGTTTCTGTAAAGACGTGCAGCCTCGGAAACCCTCTGGGTCTGTTCTGCTCTGTCCTGTGGAGTCACAGAAGTTTGCGTTTTTGAGTCCTTCCTGAAGACACAGATCTGATGGTGGTGATGCTAACAGAGACCACAGATGACCTCAGCGTGGTCATTTCAGTACCAGCCAGAGACGTAAATGTGCCAGCCTTTCAGCCTGGGCACCTTTGATGTTAATGGTGCGCATCCCTTTGAGGAAAGCATGGCATGCCCTAGAAACTCCTTTTTTTTCTTGTTTTGGGCCATCAGATCAGGTCCGACTGGCACAGGATGAGATTGTCCCTCCTACTCCAGCAGACATCTGGTTGATTCGAACCACACACCTTCAGGATTGCAGTGCAGCTTCTTTCTACTACTAGACCACTGGAGCTCCCTAAAACTTTGGGGAGTTAGAGACAGAGATCTGGGGGTTCACAGCCTCAGCTCCCAGGGATAAGGGCAGCAGGTCCAGAGCCAGTGCCCAGTCTGGGAGCCAGCCTGCCTTGAGGGGCTTCCTGGAAGGCAGGGCAGGAGGTGGGCTGCTGGACAGGTGGGTGGGTGCAGGAGCTCAGGCCAGGAAGAGAGGTGTGTAGAGGGCCTGGGAGGGGCTGAGTCAAGGCCAGGCCATTGGGCACTGCTGAGCACCAGGCGGACGGTGAGGGGAGTGCAGGGTCACACCAGGTTCTTCTGGAACCGGCCCTGATCGGACACGAGCACCACCGAGGAGACCAGCTTAGGGAGGCGGATGGCTGAGACAGACGCTGGGCACTGGGCCAGAGTTGGGCAGACAAGGTGGAGGCCACCTGAGCTCTCCTTGCTCTGGGGGAGTCCTGTGGTGGCTGAGCTGGGGGCAGGGCATGACATCAGGCCTCACAGGGGTGGGACTGTGGCTGTCGGGCTTTTGGCCTGTCACCCACTTTCCACCCTTTCACCTCACCTTCGCCCAGCGAGGCCACGTCTCTTCACATCTTGACGCTGACCCGAAAATGACAGCTTCTCCCCGGCTCTGCAGTAGTCAGTAGACACAGGGAGGGCCCCAATGTAGCAAGTGGCAGAGCCTCCCATCTACGGCTGTCCACCAGGTTTCATAACACTCAAGTCACCCCCAAACGTGGCCAGGGCCCAAGTGTCAGGACCTGGAACCTGGTAACGCCCTCCTCCACAGCCTGCTCCTGCCCAGCTGTGAATGTCCAGGGGTCCTCCATCCACCTCCATCCATCCGGTCCCCTATTGGAACCCTTCTCTCAAGTGCTGCTCTCCCAGAAGTTTGGTCGACCTCTCCAGACTCAGTTTCTCCATCTGTAAGATAGAGATGTTGTACCCAATAAGGTGTAGATTACATAGATCCCACACAAACATACCTGTGCACCCAACCTGTTGCCGGGGAGTTGATTCTGACTCCAGGAGACCCTGTGTGTTCAGGTGCACCATAGGATGTTCAGTTGCAACCTTAATAGAAACAATTTGCCAGGTCTTTCTTCTGCATCTCTACTGGGTGGGCTTGAACCACCAACCTTTATGTCAGTAACAAACACACTCCTGGTGGAGCCAGTTCCAGCCCCCTCTAGAGTTTCTCAGGCTGTAAATCTTTACTGGAGGAGACTGTCCATCTTTCTCCCTCTGACACGGTTTGAACCACTGACCCTGAGATTAGTAGCCATGCGCTTTAACCACCGAGCTATCAGGTATCCTCACTCACTCACTCACTCACTCACTCACTCACTCTAGTCCTCGAGGTGGAATCGATGATGGCTGACCTCTCAGACTGGTTTTCAGAGGCTGTGACTCACACTGGAGGGGGCTGCCCAGCTCTCCGGAGGACCAGCTGGTGGACCAGAACCGCCTGACTTTGGGTTGGCAGCATACCTCCCTTATTCAGTCAGTTTCCTCCCTCATTGGTTTACCTCACAGGATTTCCAAGCTCTTGCACTTTTCCACTTGGGGTGGGGCCCTGACCTGGGGAGAGGAGACCCCTGGGAAACACCCTGGACTCAGAGCAAAGCAGGGTCTGCTGCTTTCTGTCCCTGTGTCCAGTGAGTGGGTGGCCTGATCCCAGCATGAAATGTAGGCAGAGCGGTCCCTGCTCACCTGGATGGAAGAACAGCATCTTCTTGGGGAGGCCTTCACCACCCCTCTGCCCAATGGCCTCCTTCAGAGATGACAGCCCCCATCCAGGGCAGCGGTGCGCCCCTGACCCAGTCCAGAGAGGACATCTTCTCAACAAGTTTGAAATTCCATGGGCATCAAAGGTGCTGGAGTGAAACGCAGGTCCTCGGCATGTGGGACTAGGGATTCTATACACCTGTGAGGCAGGAGACGCCCATCACCCTTCAACCACCAGCAGCTGGGCCTTCTCCCCAGTGTGACTGACCCCCAGGCTCACTGGCCTCCTGGAGACCACCACACCTCCATCCTGCACTCCACGGTCTGAGACCCCCATAGGTCTGTGACCTGGTTATGCCAGAGGGGAGATGATGGTATTCCTGGGACAGGGGACCCCAAAGAGAATCCGGTGACCACACCTCCATCCTGCACTCCACGGTCTGAGACCCCCATAGGTCTGTGACCTGGTTATGCCAGAGGGGAGATGATGGTATTCCTGGGACAGGGGACCCCAAAGAGAATCCGGTGGGGAACGGGACCGGAGGTGGACAGAAGTTTCAATGTGATGAGGTACAGCACTGATGAGAACCCAAGTCTCGTGCCAGGCTGCCTTATTCCTCCGTGGGACCTGGTGGCCTGGGTGGAGGCAGGGCTCACCGGGGAGGAGGCGCAGGAACTGCAATTGGGCAGGAATGAGATCTTGATGGGACGGGCATGGAGAGAGTTGAGGCCTAGATGAAGTGGGCCCCTGACTGGTCAGGCCTCAGTAAGTGGGGTCCTGATAGAAGCAGGACGCAGCGGATAGAATTTTGATGGGGTGATTGGACAGGGCTTCAGTGGGTGAAATCTTTATGTGAATGAGGCTTTAGAAGGGTTGTTTCCATTGGGTGGGACATGCGACTTTGCTAGGGTGGAACTTTGGAGGGGCGGAACCTGGATGTGGGCGGGGCTTCATTGGTTGAGGCCCCAATGAGATGCGTGGGTTGGGGACTCAGGGAGGTGGGGCCTTGATGAGGAAGTGTCAGAGGATCAGAAATGAGACCTTAAGGGAGCACTGGTGGCTTAGTGGCGAGAAGTTGCGCTGCAATCCCAGAGGTATGTGGTTCAAATCGACCAACTTCTCTATTGGAGAAGGTGGGACAATCTCCTCCTGTACCAGTCAGATGTGATTTGATGGTACACACACACACAAAATAATAAAATAAAATTTTTTTAAAAAGAAGTGAGACATTAGTGGAGTGGGGCCCTCATGAGATGGGGCCTTGATGGAAACCGGGTTTCAGTGGGGTGAGGTTCTGTTGGGGACATGACTTCAAAGGGTGTGTCCACAAAGGCCTGGTCACGGTGGGCCTGGCCTTAGTGGGCGGGCCCTCAGTGAGGGTCCGTTGCTTAGAAACCACTCAGTACTTCCTGTGGTGCTAGAGTTGGAAGAAAAGGGGACCATTCCCGAGAACAGAATGACCACAGCGTCTTCTGTCATGAGGGACAGCCACACACCAGCAAAGCTTTCTTGGCCATTCAGTTTTTAATTAAAGGAGAGAAAAAGAACTAAAAGTACAATTGCTAGAGAATTTTCTTTCTTTAAAGATAAATGATCGTCCCTCCCACCCACCAAATTGTGCAGCCCTGTGATTTCGTCCCTGCCCATCCTCTTCCTTCTGCTCCCAGCCCTCACCCCCTTGTATCCCTATACATGTTTTTCACAATAAAAAAGGAAAATGATTGTTTTGAGGTGGTAAAAAAGAAATTAACTTCCTCACGTAGAAAATCTAGAAAAATGTATTCTCAACTATTGCAAATAGATTTCTCAGGCTTGTCAGATCCCAGGATATTTTTTTTTATATTTTTTATTAGTAATAAGTTTCTTTTTCTCATTCTGGCTTAATGAAAATATATTCTTTGTAAAGCAAGATGCTTTCATAAAATAAGTTTGTTTCTTTTTTTAAACCTGAAGAGGAAGTGGGAAAAATGGTGTCACATTGGGGTTTGCAGTCAATGACACAAAACAAAAAGTTCACGAATGTTGAGTGGAAAACCAGCGTGCTCTGTAAACAGTCACACAAATCACAATTAAAAGTTTCCAAAAAATTCACGACACACAAGATCTTGAAATCGGTGCGCGTGCCTCCCGGGAGTGGCCACAGGTTGTGCTGTGTGGGTGTGGCCAGCCAGGCGTGGACAGACACCACGTCCAGCCCAGGGCTTTTTCTGGAAAGCCGGCCACTTCCTCGGCCTCTTCTCCCCGCTGCAGATGGCCTTGTGGTTGGGTGACAGCCCACCAGTCACTTAAAATGTGCTTCTATTTGGGTTCTGTCCCCAGGCTTCTGAAGGTGTCCCCATGAGGCTCTTCACGAAATTAGACCAGCTCATCGAGTTCTACAGGAAAGAGAACATGGGTCTGGTGACCCACCTGCAATATCCGGTGCCGCTGGAGGAGGAGGACACGGGGGACGAGCCGGAGGAGGAGACAGGTGAGGGGGAGCCCGCAGGTGGGGCTGGGATCAGCCTCACGGCCCCGCTTTGCCAAGGCAGACAGGAGCGGGGCTGAGAGGGGCTGACCTGGGCAGGTCGTCCTTTCTCCTCCACCGCTCATATCCGAAAGGCAAGTCCCAAACCTGATGGGGGCTGGGGAGCCCCGTGCTGGGATTCTCAGGTTCAATTCCAATCATGTGCTCCCTGCATGGCCATGGCCCATCTATTTGGGGGGCTGAGCCCCACGCCCTCTCCTGTAGAGAATCTGAGGACACTTTGGGCGAGCTTGCCATTGCTGGCTGCTCTTGTCCACTGTCAGTGCCCCTCAGACCACCCACTCTCAATCCTGGCCAATCGCACACATGCACTCACGTGTGTACACATACACAGACGCATGCACGCACATGGCTGAGGCGTCTATCGGTGCCCCAGGCCCATGACCATTAGTGCCAGGTGCCCTCAGAAGGCTCACATGGGACCTGGTGGCTCCGAGGAGCTGTCCCCTCTTGAGTCTTGCAGCCAGGAATCTATACAATGGGCTCAGTCCTCTTAACCTCACAAGTCAAGCCCCCAGGGCCCCAAATGTGTCTGTAGGTCTGTGTGAGCTCCTTCAGAAAAGGATTTTCAGAAGATCACTTGACCTGAAGTACCATTGGGTGGTTTCTAACTTTCAGCTTCTAGGATAGCAGTTTGCACTACTCAGGGACTCCTCAGAGGGCTGCATTAAAGTGTGTCACACACACACACACACACAAAAAAAAGTGTGTCACACAGGAGGACACAGGTGGGTCCCCAAGGATTATACTCTCCCTGAGAGCCCCCCAGAAAAGCCCCCCCAGAAAAGCCCAGTGCCCTCTGACCAATGCTAACCTTCCACTGGGTTTCTCAGGCTCCGTCTTTATAAGAGGAGTCTACCTCATCATTCTCCCACAGAGTGGCTAGGGATTTGAACCGCCAACCTCTCGGCAGCTCAGCACCTAGTCTGCTGCTCCCTGGTGCTTGGAGAGGCCGGTGTTGAATCGGAACGACATTGCTGCTCTTCTCCTGGGTAGAATGTGGCACAGCCCCTCCTGAACTGCCCCCGAGGAATATCCCTCTGTCTGCGGGGCCGTGCGAGGCCAAGGAAGCTGCTCTCTCTGTGGAGAACGCCCATGGGCCGGAGGTCAGCAGGCCAACGCTGTCCGAGACGTTACTGCAGCGGCTGCAGAGCATGGACACCAGTGGGTGAGTGAATCTCCAGCCACCTTCCCCCAGACGCCCACAGAGCCTGGGATCCCGTCCCCATTCCAGATGACACGTGGGCCTCCATCGTGCAGGGGCCGACGGTTTAGTCCTTCACCCTCGGAAATCTCTCTCCAAGCCCTGCTTCTTCAGTTACTAACTCAAACCAAACAAGCCAGTTCCATCCGCTCACTTCTGACTCACTATGACCCCACGTGGGTCAGGGCCTCCTCAGGATCTAATTTCCCAGAAGTAGGTTGCCAGGCATTTCTTCCAAAGCCCCTCTGGGTGTTTTCAGAGCTCCAGTCTTTCAGTTAACCATGCCCACTACCGGAGACTTCCGTTTTATTACTTGTTTTATACCATTGAGTCAGAACCACCCACAGCTGATCCACTAGCAGCTTTTCAGAGCCAGTAAACCAATGGGAGGAGCTTGCCCATCCTTCTTCCAGGGAGCAGCCGGTGCACTTGAACTCTGTGCCTTTGGGTTGGCAGCGCACCTCCTTACCACTCGGCCGCTGTTTATGGTAAGGTGCATGCCTTCCATACGCTCTCTTGGCCAAGATGATATTCTCTCTTGCACACATTGCTTGTTCTCGTGCGTGGCCTGTGTTTCCATCGGAATCTGGGGACACTTGTACCACATTTTGTGATCTCCTTAAGTGACTAAAGGAGCTGGTTGGTGGCTCACTGGTCAAGCACTCCACTGTTCACTGAAAGGCTGGCAGTTTGAAGCCAGCAGCTGCCACGAGAAGACGCCAAGGGCGTCTGCTCCGTGGGGATCACGGCCTCGGGAGCCCTGTGGGCACTTCTCTGCCCCAGAGTCGCAGGGAGCTGGAGGTGACCTGGCAGCAAGCTGTCCTTTCCACATCTATGCTGTGAGCTGCTGGCCCAGCATCTGTGTGACGACTCTGCCTCGGCCATGGCTGCCTTTCTGTCTGTGCTGTGAGCCGCAGGCCCAGCGTCTGTGTGGAGAGTCTGCCTGGCTGTGGCTGCCTTTGTAAGCATGAGGGAGCTTGTCCGTGAATGCTTTTCGGGTCTTTGTGTCACAGCACCAGCCTTTCTCTTCAGACTGGCAGATGGCTTTTCTGCTTAGAACCCTTCTCCAGGCCAATGTCGCCTCTCTGTCCAGGATGAGGCCTGAGTCACAGTGCCGTGGAAGGGCATCAGGTCCTAGTGGACCCCTTCTCCACTAGTCTCATGCAGGAGGTCCGGCTGCCTCTCGTTTTACACACCGGACACTGGGTCCCAGGAGGTGTAGCCACAGGCCCCTGCACGGGCCCAGGATGTCCACTGTGACGGTCCAGGTCGCTGACCTCCGTGTTACAGCCCAGCACCCATCAGGCCCCATCAGAAGACCCTGGAGTTGCCGTCTCGTTGGTGGGGACGCGGGCCTGGATGACTGCTACAGAACAGTTACACATGTGCCAGGTGGGGGCTGGGCCCCCAGAGCCTGGAGGTCTGAGCTAACTGACGGTGCCTAGCTCACAGTCTCCTCCCCGCCCCCCTCCTGGGCCAGCAGTACAGGGGTTAGGACCCACACACAAGTTTTAGGGGACTCGGTGCAATCCATAGCAAGAGGGTTGCTGTGGCCTTGTAAATCAGGACATCTGTGTCCTCTTAAAGACAGGGCCGGGCATCAGCTCTAACAGGTCAGAGAGTCCAGTCCAGAGGCTCCCCCTGCCCGGTGCAGGCTGGATGCCCAGCATAGAGCAGGCACAGGCTGGACACGCGGGGCCTGAACTCAGAAGTTAGCGCTCTTCTTTACAAAGGACTTTGTAAAAAACCAACCAACCAAGAAACATTTTTTGTTGTTGTTGTTGTTCCTGTTATTGTTTGTGACAAAGAGGCCCCGAAGAAGTTCTGCCTGGGAGGGCTGAAGCAGCGCCCCCAGCTCCAGAGATGGTTCTGAGAAGCAGGCAGTGCTGGAGGCGGGCGCGAAGCCGCCCTTGTTGCTAAGATACCTGGCCGTTTCCATTCCCACCTTAGCAAAGCCTTCAGGCTGCCTGGAGTATGTTCTCTGCGCGTTCCTTGAATTGTTTCTGCTGTTTATCAAATAGCCAGATACTCAAGTGTTTAGAATTATTTCCTATCTTCCGGTATCTGTGTCTAAACACCAAATGCTTGTTGAAATGGTCCACGTGGACCTGCCGCTTCTTTTTTTCCTGTGTGTGTGTGTGTGTGTGTGTGTGTGTGTGTGTGTGTGTCTTCACCTTCTGGGGCTTCCAGAATGAAATACCATCACGTGGGTGGCTGTGGAGCACAGAGACGCATGTTATCACAGTTCTGGGGGCTGAAAGTCCCAATTTAGGGTGTCAGCCGTGTTAATTCCTCCCGAGGACTTGAGAGAGGAGCTGTTCCTTGTTTCTGGTGGCGGCAGGCCGTCCCCGGTGTCCCGCTGCTGTTTCTTGAAGCATCTGCCTCTGTGTCATGTGGGGCCATGTTCCATCTGTGAGTGGCTGTTTCCATGGTGGTCCTTGTCTTTCATAAACTGTACTCTGGAGAGATTAGGATCCACCCAGTTCCAGTAAAACACTGTTGAAATCCAACGTCTTTAAGGAAGACAGCTCCTTTTGGTTTCAGGAATGCTGCTTTCATGGGTCTTGATTCTGGATCCAAGAAAAATGATCTTTGACCACCTCAATCTTTTCTCCATCGATCATGATGTTGTTTATTGGCCCAGTGATGAAGATTTTTGTTTTCTGGGTGTTTATTTGTAATCCATACTGAAGATTAAGCATCAATTACACTTAGATATTATGTTATTTGGAGTGCAAATCGTTGCTAATTTTCTTTCTCAATCTAAATTCAAAATGGCAAATTAGCTATCTTCTAATCCTGAAGGCAACAGCTTTTCATGTTTTCAAGGATCCAGTAGAAGTAATAACACTTGAATGGCTGTTGGCGGTGAGTGAATGATATGATACACAAAATTAATGCCGTTGACCTGGACATGGCCATTGACCTGGACATGGGGAGTTTGTAGCTGCAGCAAATATTCTACTGCATACATGCCAAACCCAAGTTGACTGCTGCCCAGTGTATTCTGACTCCTAGTGACCCTGTAACACAGGGTAGAAAGGCCAAGAGTCCCCAAGGCTGTCAGTCTTTATAAATGCAGGCTGTTCACCTTTCTTCCACTGAGCGACTAGTGGGCTCAAACTCTCAGCCTTTCGGTTGGCAGCCAAGCACGTTGATTACTGTGCCACCCGGGCTCCTGTTGCTATGTCTTTTTAAGTGCCTCTCAATTGCTGTCAAGTGGGAGCCGGCCGACAGCTGACTCCAGTGGGCTTTCAGAGGCTGTAAATACACAGGAGGAGGTCGCCCATCTTTCCCCCACGGAGCTGCTGGTGCAGAGACGCCGGCTCTGGGTTCACAGCACAGCTGCCTAGGACTACACCACCAGAACCCCCATTACCTGTGCACGCAGCACAATAAAAAGAAAGGGGGGAGAGAAAGGGAAGAGGGAAGAACATTTGTGATTTCTGGTTTCTATTGGATATAGAGCTCTAGTGGCCTCGTGGCAAGGTGCTGCACTGCAATCTTGAGGGTACTGGGTTCAAATCCACCAGTAGCTCCACGGAAGCAGGATGGGCAGTCTCCTCTGTAACTGCCTCTGAAAACCCACTGGATGGTCAGCTATGGGGCGGTTCCTACTTAATGGTACACAACAAAAACAACCACCTTTGTTTATATACCAAGCTTGGAGCAAAGATATTCGAGTGTTACAGTTTTTCCTACTTGGAATTAACGTCATTGATCCTTAGTTTGTGCATTTGTAAAGCAGGAGAAATGATACCACTGCAGAGATGGCTTGAAAAGAAAATGCACATAAAGTGTCAGAAGGTAGTTATGCTGCATAAACACTGCTGTTATTATGAAGACAGACTCTAGAGTTACCCAGAGCAAAACAGTGCTGGGGTCAAACTTCAGCGACAATGCCAGGTGGGCTCCACTGGGGCAGTGTGGGTGTAGGGCAAACCCCTGTCCTGTCAAGCCCCAGGTATCACCTGTGCTGACCTGCTACACCTGCCTGGTCAGACCCACGGGCCTGTGGGTGTGCCTATCTGTATGGGAGGGCAGTGTCTCAACTGGACACCCTGGCGGTGAGAATTGCCCGTGGCAGATGCTGCTGCTGCTGCTGTCCTTGGTTTGGGTGGCTAAATGGAAAAGGCTAACTTCCTTGTGACCTATGAGATGGATATTTCCCACCAAAAAGTTCAGATTTCATGGGAACCTTCTGTCCCAGATGGGGTCTGTGCTGCCCGCTGGCGGGAACCTGTGTAACTGAGGGAACCCCTCCACCTGAATCCACCTGGGACGCTGCGCCCTGCGTGACTGTATCAAAATCCAGACAAGCTCAGAAATATTTACCTTGATTTCAGCTTGCCGCCTTTTACTGAAAGCGTGTGGTATCCAGAATCCAAAACAGTCGTAAAGGGTTGAACTGCTGTTACTGTTTTAGCCGCTGTTGTTTCGTGTTTCCATTTGATTTCTTTCCAGACACATTGAATGAGTCTTCACTATCTCACTGAAATGAGGTCATTCTGTTCATTGTCTTATTCGCAACGATGTTTGAGCAAATATCAGGGGCCGACCTGGCAGTATCTAGTGAGGTTCTGACTGTGTGTGTGTGACACCGCCTCCCTCTCCTTTCTGTTTTTAAAAAGTGTTCTCTGGTGTTATCTGCAGCCTTCCCGACGAGCACCTGAAAGCCATCCAGGACTACTTAAGCACGCAGCTGGCCCTGGACTTGGAGTTTGTGAAGACGGGGTCCAGTAGCCTCCCGCACCTCAAGAAGCTGACCCTGCTCCTGTGCAAGGAGCTGTACGGGTAAGGACTGCCCAGGGGCCGAGGGCTCGCGTGGGTCGCCAGCCTGACCCGGGCTGGGCTGGCGTCCACCCACCTCGCCACTCGCAGGATAATTGGATGCTTAGCTGAGCTCTGAAGACCCGGTGGCTGTTTGGAGGTTTTGTTTTCATGGTGTTTGAACTGTAGCTTGTTTGTTTTCTTAGAAATTGATTTGAGGCCAGTTGCTGTGGGGCGGCAAGTGGGGGCGAGGACTTGCTGGCAGGGCACGGCACTGAAGATTTTTGATTCTACGCTCCCTTCTTGTCTTAGCTGCCTTCTGTGAGGCCGGGGTGGACCAGCAGAAAGATCGTCTCACACACACACACACACGTGTGAGAGAGCCTGGGTTCGATTCCCAATCAGGTCACCCTGTGTACAGCCTCCAGCTATCTGTCATTGGAGGACTGGCTTAGCTGGGTTCTCTGGAGCAGCAAAACCAGTGACGTTTACAATACATATTATACATGTATAGTACGAAGATTCTCACCACTGGGCCGGTTGGCAGCATCATGACAGGTAGTGAAGAGATTGAGATTACTGACAGCTTTAGTTTGCTTGACTCTACAATCAACACTCTTGGTACCAGCAGCCAGGAAATGAAAAGACGAATTGCATTGGGAAAGTCTGCTGTCAGAGAGCTCTCCAAGGTACTGAGGAGCAACGATGTCAGTCTAGAGACTAAGGTGTGCTTGATACAGGTCATGGTCTTTGCCATTACTTGCTCTGCTTCAGAGAGCTGGACAATGACAAGGGATGATAGAAAGAGACTTGATGCCTTTGAGCTGTGGTGCTGGAGAAGAGTATGGAATATAACATGGACTGCTAGGAGAACAAACAAATTCATCCTGGAGAGGGTGAAACCGGGATGCTCCTTGGAGGCAGGGATTCTGAAGCTTCATCTGACATACTTTGGACATGTTGCAAGGAGGGACCAGTCCTTGGAGAAGAAAGTCATGCTTGGAAGGGTGGAGGGACAGCATAGGAGAGGAAGATCCTCAATGAGATGGATTGATTCTGTCACTGTGGTAATGGAGATAGACATGTTGGAGACAGTGAGATTGGCAAGGCATAGAGCAGGGTTAGGGCTGTTGTATACAGGGTCACTATGAGTCACAAGTGACTTGATGGCATATAACAACAACAATACATAGGGGCCTAGCCCATAGGGGGCTGGGCTGATAACCCCTCTCTGGCAGTTTGAATCCACTCGTGTCTCTGTGGGAGAAAGAGGCACTCTCTCTTCCTGTGTGATTTACAGCCTCAGAAACCCAGTTGGGAGGTCAGATGTCAGTTCCATCTTGTCAGCAATAATCTGGGCTTTATATGTAATATACATATCTGTGTTAAATACTAAGAAATAAAATCTCGAGGAAAAGGTACAGGTGTTTGTAGAGCCTGGCAAGACCCAGGTCCGGGGGCCAAACCTCAGGAGAAACACGTCTCACTTAGAGGTGGAGGCTGCCCACACAGTGGGCAAGTTATGACGCTGGCTCAAGTTCAGGAACAGATGACCAACCAGATGCAGCATCTAGACCAAAGCAAGCGAGCTTTGCCAAACGTCCATCCCTGCGGGGCGAGGGGCGCAGCCCTGAAGGACACCCTTCTTCTGGTTGGTTGCTCACAGCAGAGCTCGTGCGGGAGGTGATCGTGTTATGTAAGGTCTCATCAAGGGCACACATCACATCACATCTCATCAAAGAAATGAGAGCAGCACAGCCCCTGGCCCGGAGGCTGAAATGCTGTGATGCTGAACCCATTTCAGCAGAGTTTCTAGATTGATGTGCCTATGAAGAAAGGCCTGGCGATCTCCCTCTGAAAGCTGGCTCACAGGCATCCGCTCAGCAGCAGATCAGGAGGGTGGGGCAGGACCCGGCAGTGTTGCGTTGTTATATGGGGTTGTGTTGTACTGTCTTGTGTGGGGGTGGACAGGAGCCCAGAACCGACACTCCACGGCAGCTCACGGCCACAGCAGCGTCCACAAACGCACCAGGACATGCTAGGGAACTGCAGCTCAGCCAACCGCCTGCCAGCGTGGGGAGGGCCCCACGTTCCTGGGATGGCCAATTTTTTTAAAGCCAACCAATTAACCAACTCTTCAAATTTCCACCACTGACTGAGTTCACCGAATGACCGCTTGATGAAAATTCTGATTTCTTTTGGATTCTTTCGATTTTTGCAATTTTAATTTAGTTAACATTTAAATCCATTAAAGTCAGGATTACAGCCTACTTCTGAGGAATTCACGGGAGACTATTTTATACTTAAAATACTTAAAGCTTAGAAGTATAGAAAGTAGCATTCAAAAACATCTGAAAGAAATCTCAAGGAACCAAAACAATCTCACCACACATAAAAGGTGGACATTGTGACAGGAAAATGGCCTTTCATGTGCATGAGGGTCCCCTGGTGCACATGACCCTGTGTTTTATCGTTCATCCAGCTGCTCCTGTCAAACCCTCGGAAGCCGTCTCAGCCTTAGCCTCGTTACTGCACAGAAGAGACCATTTCCTTGTCAGTAATCAAATTTGACTTTCCCCTTAAAGGCTTTTAATACCATAAGTACATTTGGTAAATTTAGCAAAGCATTTCTTTAACAAATTGATCATTCGTCAAATTTGCCACAAGCCAAATCCACTGCCTTCAAGTCAGCTCCATCTCACTGTGATCTCACAAGACAAGGAACTTCCCTGCAGGTTCCAAGGCTGAGATCTTTGCTTCCACAGGCAGATTGACACATTTTTCTTCTTTGCAGCAGCTGGGGTGGGGCGGGGGTTTGAACTACTGACCTTTCGGTTAGCATCAGAATGCCTTAGCCACAGCACCACCAGAGATCTTGCCCAAACCCCAATAAAGCAAACTCAAGTTGCCATCAAGTTGATCCCAATTCCTAGTGACTCCCCTTTGAGTTTCAAGGGTGTACATCTTTATGGGAGGAGAACAGCTGTTTCTCTCTCACTCACAGAACAGACGGTGGATTCGAACTGTTAACCTTTTGGACAGCACCTGACATGTAGTCTGCTCTGCTGAGCACCTGACGTGCACGCCTCTCAGCTAATGAATGCTCTTTCTGCTAGCTGTGTCAGACGCCTTCATTTTCATAGGTTTCTGTGAAGGAGCTTTGTCGCAATTGACAGTATTGTTATCAATCACATGCAAAATATCAGAGGAAACAGATGACAGAAGGCACGTTCTGTGTAAGAAGCCCAGTTTTCTGACGGCTGGGAGCAGACCTGTTGTTCTGCTTCATGTGTGAACCTGTTCTTTGTTGCTTTCTAAGCTGAGGAGACATACCTTTGAGACCTTCCTCACAGTACCTCAGTGCCTTTCACCCAGAAGCAAGTTTCCAGCCTTTGCCCTGTTGCCATGACTTCCCTGGGATCTGGTCACCTCATCCTTAGACACCAACAGCTTCTGTGACGCATTGCACTCAGCACTGAAAACTTCCCTCCTGCAAACTGCATCAGCATTTTAACCAACCAACGAGTGAATGGTGATACGGCATCACCAGTACTCTTCATTGGAGGTTATGAAAATCACCCTGTAGTGTTAAAATAGAATTTGAAAATCAAATCACAAAACAGCAGCGCCAAAGAGAAGTCTCCATGGAAAGCATGGGTGGAGTAGGTAAGCATATGCAAAAAATAGGTCATGAAATATCAGTAGCCTTGGAGAGTGGACACATGAAGCTGGTGGGGTCAGCTCTCAAAGAGGCATGGGGGGAATGATGCATAATTAACGATAATACATTTTTAAAAACCCAGGCTTACAAAAGAGCTAAGACCAAATAAATGTTTTAAGAAGGTTTAATTACTATAGCATTAAATAGCAGCACCTAAACTCTCTTCTATATTTCTAAACCTTAAGGAAAGGTGACTTTGGCAAGTAAGTTAGTAGAAGCAGGCCCATAAC
>NW_006399877.1:7060514-7072906 GCF_000299155.1 Elephantulus edwardii | reverse complement strand
TGTACAAATCTCAATTTGTGCCTCAGTTCTCTCATTCTCAGGATATACTCCAAGTAGTGGAATAACCGGGTCATCTGGAATATCTATGTTCAGCTTTTTGAGGAAGCGCCATACTGCCTTCCAGAGTGGCTGTACCATTTTACAATCTCTGGGACAGTTCTTGTTGGTGGTACCACTGAGTTTGTTGTAACTCCCAGTGACGCTGCCCTCTGCACCATCTCCTCAGCCCCTGCTGAGTCTAAGCCACTGCTGTCACCTTGTGTCACTCCATCTCTTTGAGGGTCTTCCTCTCCTTCCCTGACCTTCTGCTTCACCAAGCCTGACGTCCTTCTCCAGGGACTGGCCCCTTCTGGTAAGGTTCCCAAAGTATATGAGATACAGTCTTCCCTTTGTGGCTTCCAAGAAACATTCTGTTGTTTGTTGTTGTTATGTGCCGTCGAGTCGTTTGTGACTCATAGCAACCCTATGTACAACAGCCCTAAACCCTGCTCTATCCTGTGCCAATCGCATTGCCGCTGACACACCCATCCCGATTATCCCAGTCACTGAATCAATCCACCTCATAGAGGGTCTTCCCCTCCTGCGCTGTCCCTCTACTCTACCCAGCATGGTGTCCCTCTCTAAAGACCTGTCTCTCCTTACAACATCTCCAAAGTATGTCAGACGAAGCCCCAGAATCCTTGTCTCCAAGGAGTAGCCTGGTTTAACCCTCTCTAGGGTGAATCTGTTTGTTTTCTTGGCAGTCCATGGTACATTCAATACTCTTCTCCAGCACCACAGCTCAAAGGCGTCAATTCTCCTTCTATCCTCCCTAGTCATTGTCCAACTCTCTAATGCATAACAAGTGATTGCAAAGACCATGGCCTGTATCAGGCGCACCTTAGTCTCCAGAGAGACACCTTTGCTCTTGAGTACTTTAGAGAGGTCCCTAACAGCAGACTTTCCCATCGCAATATGTTTTTTCATTTCCTGGCTAAGGGTTTGAAAACCCTAAGAAACATTCTAGTTGTACTTATTTCAAGAGAGATGGTGCCTCTTCTGGTGGTCCATGGTGTGTATTGTCAGAGTTCTTTGCTAATGTCTTCATTCAGGGGCATCAGTTTTCCTTCTTTGTTGTCCAACGTTTGCCGGCAAATAAGGCGATTGAAAAGATCATAACATTAGCTCCATGCGCATTATTCCTCGCAGTAACCTCCTTGACACTCTGAAGACGTTACTTTGCAGCATATCTGCCCTTGCGATGCATCGTTTGATGTCTTGGCTGTTACGTCCATGGATTTTCACGTTGGACCCAAGGAAGTCTGGAACTCTCAGAGCTGATGTTAAGGAGTTGTGCGGCCAACCCAAAGGCGTGGGGTTCAGCTGCTCCACAGGAGAAAGGTGGACGATCTCCTCGCGTGTGACTTACTGCTGAGAACCCGCAGAAAGGTCAGCTAGGAGGCAAGAAACCTAGGACAGTATCTCCAGTGAAAACACTGTCGACCTAGGATTGACTTAACCGGGATGCCATTCAAGAACACAGGCATATTTATATGAATTTTTTTTAATTCTCAAAAGTGTAAACGAGTGTCATACTGTTCTCCAAAAGAGACCCAGTACTTTTGTGCTACACATCTTCGTGATCTTAAAAATAAAAACCCGGCATCTGACTGAGAAGCTAACTGTGAGTACACCACGCTCCCAGAAGACAGAATAAGTAAGAAAACAAGCCGTAACCATCCAACTGCCTGGAGAGACCCAGAGTTTCCTAAATCACAGTGGACCCGAGGGGAAACCGGCACGACGGTGAGGGCTCCACTCCCTGCTGCTCAGTCCCGCACACCTCTTCCCAACTCCGCACTCGGCTTCCGAGGCTGCAAGTCTTAGAGGGAAGAGACTGGGCCCCTTCCTGCCTCGGAGCAGCTGGGGGCGTAAAACCACCAAGAGTCACAGGCACTTAACAACAACATATTATATAATGGTATAATGTACTAGAATAGTAATCTCCCCTGCTCTTTTTTATTATTATATTAGTTTATTTTAAAAAATTCAAATACATTGCTTTTCATACCAGATTCTTGCAATTTCCCTCACCCACCCCCCATCAAATTGTACAACCCCATGATTAATCTTCCCTGCTCTTGGCCCCTAAAGGAGTCCCAAGGAAGCCTCTGAATTTCCAACAGCAGCCTTGGTGGCACAGGCAAAAAGCCTTGGTGAAATGGCAGTTAAGCACTTGACGGCTAACCCCAAGGTCAGTGGTTCCAGCTCAACCAGCTGCTCCACTGGCGAAAGATGTGGCTGTCCAATTCCTTAAGGATTACAGCCGCAGAGCCCCTGCGGGGCAGTTCCACTGTGTCACTCAGGGCAACCCTGAGTCAGGATCAGCCCTCAGGCAGTGGGGTAAAACCTGAGACATCCCAGGAGCTGTGAGATGTTGCAGTGCACACACGTGACACTGCCTGAGAGCAGCTGCAGCGCTGTGGTGGAAGCGGTGAAAAGCACCGTGGACAAGCCTTAGAGGTGCCCTGGCCCCGGAGATGGGAGATCGTGGGGAAAGAGAGCCTGTTGTGATAGTAACTGAACAAAAACAACAACAAAAAATTTTAAAAGGCAAGCTCTGGTGGCCTAGTTGCAAGAAGCTGCACTGCAATCCCAGAGGTACACAGTTCAAATCCACCAGATGCTCTGCTGGAGAAGGATGGACAATTCCCTCCTGTACCAGTCAGATCTGACAGTACACACACACACAAAAAAGAATAAGACAAAAAAAGAAAGTAACTGAATAGCAAAGGAAAAATAACTTTACTTTGAAACAATCATTCCCAGAACAAAACAACACAAACACCAAAAGGTTGGAGCACTGTGAGTCCAGTGGTAGAATTCTCACTTACCATGGGGGAACCCTAAGTTTGACACTCCTCAAGGCCTGCCCCCATCCATCTGTCCGTGGAGGCTCATGCAGTGCTGTGATGCTGACCTTCTGACAAAGACTAGGAAGAAAGGCCTGGCAACCAGCTTCCCAAACTCAGTCCATGCCAGCCCTTTGGGTCACAACAGCTGGTCTGAAGCCAGTCATAAGAATGGCAGGGACACTGGGCACTGTTTTGTTCCATTGTGTGTATAGGTTAAAAACTCAAGGTCAACTGGTGACGGAATCCAAGCCCAGCCTCCTGTCATCGAGTCTGCCTCAACTCATAGAGACCCACGGGGCAGAGTCAAGCTGTCCCCATAAGTAAGATCTTCAAGGCCGTACAGCTGTACCCGAGCAGATGACCCACCTTTCTCCCAGGGACTGGCTGGTGAATTCAAGCCTCGAAACTTTTTCACAGCCCAGCACTGAGTTGCTGTGCCCACAGGATTTCTCTAGGTAGTGTACCAAAGGGGGAAAGCCCACATGTGCTAGGACTTCGAAGAGTGAACAGGAAACCAATTTTAAATGAGTGTGTGATTGTTCCAATTCATTAACTGGGGTAAGTAAAGCGTTTAGAGAAGTGGAAGATAGAACAATAAGAAGCATAAAGCAAAAAAAAAAATTTTAAAAAAAGAAGAAGCATAAAGCACCTTCTAATGAAATCCTGCCACTTGGGATGGAAACCACAGCCTGGAAAAATACCTATAAAACCTAAATTAAAGCATGTGTAAAGATATGTACCGACATATGAGATAGCAAACCAAACTCCACCCAGAAAAGTCGCCAAGGCCCAAAACACTCAGTGAAGAGAACTCACGTTCACAGGCAGCACCGGGGAGGCTGCGGATGCTGACGTCCTCGGTTGCCCTCCGCCCTCACTCACCCTGACCCTGTGCGCCAGGGGACGAGTCTACCTGGCCCTGGGCCGTGCTCACAGGCCTGGCTACGTCTGCTCCAGTGTCGCAGCCATGTACCAGTCCATGTCACCGGTCTTCCTCGTTTTCACTAACCAGGCGAGATGCACTTCTCCAGGTGCCGGTCCCTCCTGACTGCACAGCATCCTTCCTTCCAAAGTTCATGCTTAAAAGTGCAGATTCCAGACAGCCGACACCTCGTCTGCCCCGGAGCACAGGCCCCTTCACATAGTCACCGCCGCCGGTTCACACCCACCACCCCCAGCTCACCATGGATGATGACATCGCTGCGCTCGTGGTCGACAATGGCTCTGGCATGTGCAAGGCCGGCTTCGCGGGCGACGATGCCCCCCAGGCTGTCTTCCCCTCCATCGTGGGGCGCCCTCGGCACCAGGCCGTGATGGTGGGCATGGGCCAGAAGGACTCCTACGTGGGAGACGAAGCCCAGAGCAAGAGAGGCATCCTGACCCTCAAGTACCCCATCGAGCACGGCATTGTCACCAACTGGGACGACATGGAGAAGATCTGGCACCACACCTTCTACAACGAGCTGCGTGTGGCCCCCGAAGAGCACCCTGTGCTGCTGACAGAGGCCCCCCTGAACCCCAAGGCTAACCGGGAGAAGATGACCCAGATCATGTTCGAGACCTTCAACACCCCTGCCATGGACGTCGCCATCCAGGCCGTGCTGTCCCTGTATGCCTCTGGCCGAACCACTGGCATTGTGATGGATTCCGGCGATGGGGTCACCCACACTGTGCCCATCTATGAGGGGTACGCCCTCCCCCATGCCATCCTGCGTCTGGACCTGGCTGGCCGGGACCTGACGGACTACCTCATGAAGATCCTCACCGAGCGAGGCTACAGCTTCACCACCACGGCTGAGCGGGAAATTGTGCGTGACATCAAGGAGAAACTCTGTTACGTTGCCCTGGACTTCGAGCAGGAGATGGCCACGGCGGCTTCCTCTTCCTCCTTGGAGAAGAGCTACGAGCTGCCCGATGGGCAGGTCATCACCATCTGCAATGAGCGTTTCCGCTGCCCCGAGGCACTCTTCCAGCCCTCCTTCCTCGGCACGGAGTCTTGTGGCATCCATGAAACTACCTTCAACTCCATCATGAAGTGTGATGTTGACATCCGCAAGGACCTCTACGCCAACACAGTGCTGTCTGGCGGGACCACCGTGTACACAGGCATCGCCGACAGGATGCAGAAGGAGATCACAGCGCTGGCCCCCAGCACGATGAAGATCAAGATCATCGCTCGCCCTGAGCGCAAATACTCCGTGTGGATCGGCGGCTCCATCCTGGCCTCCCTGTCCACCTTCCAGCAGATGTGCATCAGCAAGCAGGAGTACGACGAGTCTTGGCCCCTCCAGCGTCCACCGCAAATGCTTCTAGGCGGACTGTTTAGTTGCGTTACACCCTTTCTTGATAAAAAAACCAAACTTGCGCAGAAAAAAAAAAACAAAGGATGAGAATTGGCATGGCTTTATTTGTTACTTTTTTGTTTCTTTTTTAAATTTTTAAATTTTTTTTTCTTTTGCGCTTGACTCAGGATTTAAAAACTGGAACGGTGAGGGTGACAGCAGTTGGTGTGGAGCAAGAATCCTCCCAGTTCTCCAATGTGGCCCAGGACTTTGATTGTACATTGTTCCTTTTTTTTTTAAATAGTCATTCCAAATAATCAACATGGCGATGTGACAGGAAACTCCTGCCTTTCCAGAAGCCTCTCCCTTCCCCTAAGCAGAAAAGCCCCATCCCTCACCCAGGTTTTTTTTTTTAAATCTTCCACCTTAATACTTGTTCTTTAGTTTTTGTTTTTCAATAGTCAGCCATTAGTGGCCCTACTTTTTTGGGGCCCTTGCCCTTTCCCTCAACTCTAGAAATATGAAGGCTTTTGGTCTCCCTGGGGTGGCTGAGATGTGGAGGCAGCCAGGGCTTTACCTGTACACTGACATGAGACCAGTTGAATAAAAGTGCACACCTTAAAAAGTGAAAAAAAAAAGTGCAGATTCCAGCCCGGCCAGTTCCTATTGTCAAGCACCGTCAAGACAGCTTAGACTCTCAGGGACACCACGTGGCAGAGGAGAGCTCGGGTCTCTGCCTGCCGTCGGTACAGCAGCTGATTGCTCCGTCTTGTCCCACTCACATCTATGTTGGGCTGGTGGGTTTAAACCACCAACCTTGAATTAGCTGAACAGCTGCCACTATGGCTCATTTGGTGTTAGAACTTTTAATTATGCAAATCTATTCATGAATATTGAAATCCAACATTATACCCATTAAAGAGGAGAAGACAAGAAAATAATAGAAAGACTGTGGGTATCACACCAAATGAGCTGCTTCCAGTGGTGGCCTCCGTGATTGGCAGTGGTTATCAGAATCTGGAATCTGGTTCCCTGCAGACTCCAGTTGAGAATAAAGAGGAAAAGCTATAGCAACAGCACTGTGAAGAGCAGCTTTGTTTATAGTAGCTCAGCTCTCCCGATCACCCAAATAGCTAGCAATCGATCTTGGCTCACTTACTGGGTAGAATATTTTGGAATCATCAGAAGGCTAAATATGTGAAAACATGAACAGTTTTTGATGAAATAATAATTGAAAATTGGGACTGAAAATTGTTGGCCCATCATGCTTCGAGGAATGTGGGGAAAACAGAGAAGATGAGAAGCGAAGAAAGACTCCTCATCACCACTGAGGGGAGAAGGTCAGGGGCCCAAAGTCCAGCTGATAAGACTGTTGTTGTGTCTGTTGAGTTGGTGGCTACCTCAAATGACAGCATGGAGTTCTCTACGTGGTCATTTCACTTGCTTCACATGCAAATGCCAGTTGGACAATGAGTAAGGAAGACCAGAGAAGATTTGATACCTGAGGATTACGATGTTGGCAAAGCAGACAGACCAAACCAGCCAAAACGCATGGCTGACTCCTGATGCCCCGTTGGGCTGCTGAGGCTCCAAGTCATTATGGGAGAGACTGTGCAACCTTCTCCCGAAGAGTGACCAGTGAACCGGTCAACCCTTACTGTTGGTAATGTCTTACCAAGTGCATATGGTGTGTTATGCCACCAAGACTCCTTAGTGAAGATCACTGGCTTCCAGAAGGGCAGACGAACCTGCCTTGGATGAAGTCCAAGCAGAGCGCCCTGTACAAACAAGGACAGTGGGACCTTGGCTCATATACTTCAGACATGTTGTCAGGAGGGCTAGTTCTTAACAAAGGACATCATGCTTGGGAAGGTAGAGGGTCAGCGAAGGTGAGAAGACCCTTCATGAGATGGATTGGCATATTAAGCTCAGGAGAGAGCACAAGGCTGGCACAGGACTGGGCAGGGTTTTATTCTGTTGTATGTGGTTGCATTCTGTTGTTTGTAGCATCACTAAGAAGGCTATCATTGCTGATGTCAGATGGATTATGCTGAAACAGAGAATACCAGAAGAATATCTGTTTGTGTTTTATTGACTGGGGAAAGGCTTTTGACTGTGTGGAGCACAATAAACTATGGGTAACATTGAGAAAGATGGGACTCTCAAGACACTTAATTACGTGCATATCAAACCTATACCTACTCCAGGATGCTGTTGTCTGAACAGAGCAAAGGAACACTGTATAGTTTAAATTCAAGAAAAGTGTGCAGCAGGGCTGTATCCTTTCTCCACACCTATTCAGTATGTATGCTGAGGAAGACATTCGAGAAGCTGGACTCTATGAAGAAGAACGTGACATCAGGATCTGAGGAAGACTCATCAATAAGCAATATTTATGCAAATGACACAATCTTGCTTAGCCAAAGTGAGAAGGGCTTGAAACACTTCCTGTGGAAGATCACAGACTACAGTCTTCAATGTAGATTACATCTTAACATGAAGAAAAAATGCTTACTATTGCATCAATAGGCAACATCATGATAGATAAAGATTGGAATTGTCAACAACTTCATTTTACTTGGATCCACAATCAACACCCTTTGTACCGGCAGTTAAGAGATCAAGAGATGGAAAGTGTGCATTCAGAGACCTCTCCAAAGTACTGAGGAGGAATAAAGCCAATTTGAAGACTAAAGTGTGCTTGATTCGGACTATTATGGTCTTTTCAGTCACTTGCTATGCATCTGAGAGCTGGACAGTGATTAAGGACGGCAAAAGAAGAACCAATGCCTTTGAGTTATGGTGTTGGAGAAGAGTACTAAGTGTCCCATGGATGGCCAAAAGAACAAACAGGTTCGTCTTGGAGAAGGTGCAGCCAGAATACTTCTTGGAGGCAAGCATGGAGAAGCTTTGTCTCACGTACTCTGGACATGTTGCTAGGAGAGCTCGCTCCTTGGAGAGGAACATCACACTTGGGAAGCTCGAGGGTTGGCAAAGGAGAGGACGACCCTCAACCAAGTGCATCGACACAATGGCTGCAGCAACGAGCTTGAGAGTGTTGGAGATTATGTGAATGACAAGATAGGAGGGTTCAAGTTTGTCATTCATGGGGTTGCTATGAGTTATACTCGACTCAATGGCACCTAACAGCAACAGCATCCCTTGAAAAGGGAGGCTGGTGGCATAGTGGTAAAAAGCTGCTCCGCAATCTCAAAGGCATGTAGTTCAAATCCACCAACTGCTCCGCAGAGGATGGGCAGTCTCCTGTGTGATTTACTGCCTCTGAAAATCTGCTGGAGCCTCAGCTAGGAGTCAGTTCTGACTCGATGGCACACAACAACAATACAATTGCTTGGAAAGAGACACTGTGCTTGGAAAGGTGGAGGGTGCATGAAAGACCCTCAGTGAACTGGGTTGACACAGTTCCTGTAACGGGACTAAAGCGTGTCCGAGCCGATGGGCTGGCACAGGACAGGGCGAGGCTCAGATCTGTTCACACAGCTGCCGAGTCGTGCTGGACTCACAGCGCCTAACAACAGCAGCGTCACTGTGCGTGTCTACAAGAGCCGGTTAGGAGGTCTTTCTCCTTGGGAGCTGCTGTGGGTTCAAATTGCCCATGTTTTGGTTCACAGCTGAGTACTCAGCCATGTCTGTGGTGGAAATGTGCCCCAACATCTGCAGACCACCATCTCCAGGAAGTATGTGAAGATGCGAGACCAACCTCAGCCAGGCTTGTGGGGTGGGGGGTGGGATTGAACCAGGAATCCCAGCCAGGCTTGTGGGGTCGTGGGGGGTGGGAGAGAACCAGGAATGCCGGCCAGGTTTGTGGGGTCATGGGGGGTGGGACAGAACCAGGAATGCCGGCCAGGCTTATGGGATGGGGTTGGGAAAGAACCAGGAATTTGCATCTTTAATTTAAGGGGCAGAGGGATCACTTAGAAGCACTATAGATTGGAGGCCTTGGGATGACTCAGTCATTTCCAGGAACAGTCTGTGACTTTGAATTCCAGATGTCCTCAAGCTCAGTGATTTCTGAACACCAAGCTGGCCCTGGGCGATCCGGTTCTGCATGGATGGGGAGCTTGGGACATGGCAGAGGCAACAAGAGACCTGGGTTCTTGCCCGGGCTTGTCCTTGAGGGAGGGGTGTCTGTTCTGTCCAGGAGAGGCGTGAGCCTGCCGCCTGAGAAGCATCTACGGGGTCCCAATAACTCTTGTCCTTTCCTTGTCCCCAGCGAGGTCACCCGGACCCTTCCCTCTCTGGAGTCTCTGCAGCGGCTCTTCGACCAGCAGCTGTCCCCTGGCCTTCGCACACGTGCTCAGGTAAAGGGTCCAGGGGTTGGAGCAGGGGGGGTGACACTGGGCCAGGGACAGAGTGTGTGTGGGGTGCTGTACCTGTGTTCTCAGGGAGGATACTTACCTCGTCTGACTTCTGCTGAAGAGCATTTAGTTGCTGACCAACAGGTTGTTGGTTCAGAGCCACCAGTGTGCTGAAGGTGAAGGTCGCAGGAGTCCTCGAAGCCCTCTGGGGCGATTCCACCCTACCCACAGGGTCACCATGAGCTGGAATACACTTGATAGTTAGGTTATTTTGGTTTGTTGTTTTATTTTTAATTTATGTTGAGGAATAAAGACTTCAAATTGTGGGCCCACTAGCCAACCTATTGAGTGTCAGCTAAGGAGAGAAAACGGGGCTTTTCTTCATTGTTTCTCATCAAAGGAAGGCAAACACAGGTGCCTAAATTCTTCCTGATGCTGCCTCTTGGCCCAGGAATAATGAGGTGAAAGGAGGACCCTACATCTCAGGTCATATAGGGTGCAGTGGGCTGTGGCCGAGTTGTTCATTGAAGATGTCATCATAGCAAAGTAAACCCATCAAAGCTACCATCATCAAGTCCTTTCCAGCTCACAGACACCCCAAAGGACCCTGTAGGACCCTGTAGGATCCTGAAGGAGGGGGTAGAATGCCCCAGAGGGGATCCCAGGCTGTAAATCCTTATGGAAGAAGATTGTCTAATTTTTCACTCATGGAACAGTGGGGAAGTTTGAACCATTGACCTTTGGATTAGCAGCTGGATTCTTTAAGCATGACATCACCAGGGCTTCTTTAGCAGAGCAAAAGATAAGTGCAAGCACTGTCCTGGGAGAACCTTCTCAAACAGATGAGAGACTAAGGATGATTTTAAAAAAACCAAACCCTCCTAAAAATAATGGAGTCAAAACAACTCAGTTCTTAAAAGCGAGAGAGGCTGTAAATTGACAGTTTGCAAAAGAGAAAACAGAAAAGGCTGCTATTATAGGAGAAGGTGTTCTGCTTTCCCTCCCTGCTATCCAGAAAATGGCAAGAAAAAAGCTCTTTTTACCTCTTAGACTGGCCAAGGGCGCTGAAGTCAGGTTTGGCAGGGGTTCCGGGAAGCAGGGGCCCCTCGAGGGAACGGGAATGCTGGCAGGAGGGAAATGTGTTTTCTGAGAGGCGGTGTAGCCATTTGTGTGGAAGTAGTAAATGTGTGTGTATCCTCACAAGAGCAATTTGACGCTAGGCTGCGATTGCAGGGAATTCACAGACATACTCAGGGGTGTTCAAAATATACTGTTTGTAGCTTTTTGTGTAAAAGCTGGAGGAAACTTTGGAAATCCTGTCGAGAGATGGTAAAAGTGTAGTGCAGAGTTCTGCTCTTCCGGGACATGTACAAATAGAGAATATCCCCCAGACACACTGCGTAGAGGAAAAAGTCTCTTACAGAACAGTTTCTAAACTATGATGTGTGTCCAGTTATCAAAATGCCAGCGGAGGATGTCTCCCCCAAGAATCACTCCAGTCCCCATGAGAGAGGGGATGAAACTTCAGGGTGGGGGTAGGGCTGAGGTGGACGTCACATGTGGTCCGATTGTTTGAGGGGTGTTTCTTTTTTTACTGAAAAAAAGTATTTGTTTTCTGATTATGCAATTTAAAAAATATTAATCAGAGAAAAAGTTCCTTTCTTCCCCAGAAGTGAATGATGGGGTAAATTTCCAGGAGGGTAGAAGCAAATCTAGACAAAACAAGGACACCTTCCAGACACTAGAATGACTTACATTTGAATGTAGGAAAGCGTGGGTTACAAGAAAAAGCCATCTGTGGAGATGCGGCAGCCGCTCACAGTGAGCATGGTGCCCAGCAGAGGCAAACGCTGACCGCCGGACGATGGTGGTGATGGTGGTGCTGCTGCGGGTAGCAGCTGCCGGTGGTAGTGGCTGGGGACAATGATAGTCATGGGAGTGGGAGTGGTGACAGTGGAAGTCGTAATTGGACTGGTGATGCTGACGGTCTTATGAATGGCTCAGGGACGTGGTGGCAGTGGGGATGGTAATAGATGTGGTAGTGGTGGTGATGGAAGGATAATGATGATGGCAGTGACAAGTGACATGGTGGTGGTTATGGAAGTGGTCGTGGTGATGGTGGAAGTGATAGTGATGGGGCGATGGTGATGATGGTGGTGCTCCTGAAGACGGTAGGAGTGATGGTGGTAATGGTGATGGTGGTGGTGATGGTAGTGGTGATGATGATGATGGGGGTGGGGGTGGTCCCACAGATGGTGGAGATGATAACAGTAATGAAGTTAATAGTAGTGATCATGACGATGATGATGTTATTGATCCCGTGGGTGGAGGTGATGGAAACAGTGATGATGTAATGGAAGTGGTGATGATGGTGATGGTGGAGGTGATGGTAACAGTGATGATGTTAATGGAAGTGATGATGGTGATGATGATGATGGTGGTGATGATGATGCTGTTATTGGTCCCATGGGTGGAGGTAATGGTAACAGTGATGATGTAATGGAAGTGATGATGATGATGGTGGTGGTGGTGATGATGATGGTGGTGGTGGTGATGATGTTATTGGTCCCATGGATGGAGGTGATGGTAACAGTGATGATGTAATGGAAGTGGTGATGATGATGGTGGTGGTGATGATGATGATGTTATTGGCCCCATGGGTGGAGGTGATGGAAACAGTGATGATGTAATGGAAGTGGTGATGATGATGGTGGTGGTGGTGATGATGATGGTGGTGGAGGTGATGGTAACAGTGATGATGTAATGGAAGTGGTGATGATGATGGTGGTGGTGATGATGGTGATGATGATGGTGGTGGTGATGATGATGTTATTGGCCCCATGGGTGGAGGTGATGGTAACAGTGATGATGTAATGGAAGTGATGATGGTGATGATG
>NW_006399877.1:7013232-7060414 GCF_000299155.1 Elephantulus edwardii | reverse complement strand
TGGTGGTGGTGATGATGATGTTATTGGCCCCATGGGTGGAGGTGATGGTAACAGTGATGATGTAATGGAAGTGATGATGGTGATGATGATGGTGGTGGTGATGATGATGGTGTTATTGGTCCCATGGACGGTGGTGATGGTAACAGTGATGGTGATGATGCTGGTGATGTTAATCCTACGGATGGGGGGATGTCAGTCATGATGATGATGGAGGTGGAGAGACAATACAGACGTGGTGATGATGGCGGTGACAGTAGTAGTCATCCTGTGGATGGCGTTGATACAGATGGCAGTGATGATGGTTAAGTGCATAGAAAATTGAAGTCAAAAGTGAGTATAGCCTGGCTGATATACTGACAAGAAGGGAGGTAAGGAACATACCTGGTCCTCACCTTCATTCTGTTCATCTCAGTGTTAAGTCAGTCACACCGGCGTTTGGTGGTCGCACCCTGCTCCTGAATGGTAAGGATGTTGTCTCATTAATGCCGCTTCCCCAGCATCTCATAGCATGTCTGTCACAGAACAAGTGCTTAGTAAATGTTTGTTCTAAGAATGATTACGCTTATGGGCTTGATGCCAGGTAGACGTGGGTTCAAGTCCAGCTCTGTCATTTCTAGTATGACAAGTAATGTCAGTCAGCTGCTGTATCTCTTGTATTAATTGAATAGCTGTTTTGAGAACCTTCCTTGACAGACTACTCTAGACACCTAATGCAGCAGACTGGCCCAGTTCTCATGGAACTTCCCTTCTAGGTAAAGGAACGAAGGAGACATCTTTAGCTTAGAGTCCCTGGGTGGCACATCAGTTAAGCATTTGACTACTAGCCGAAAGAGTGGTGTTTCTGACCCACCCAGAGGCTTCTCAGATGACAACTCTGACAGTCTGCTTCCTTAGAACCGTGGGGGCACCGTGAGTCAGAATAAATTCACCTGTGGTTATTGTGATGTGCCCTTGAGTCTGAACTGACTCATAGCTGACCCTCTAGTGTGTTTTTAAAGGCAGTAAATTGGAGGAGATCACCCATCTTTCTCCCACAGAGCAGCTAGTAGATTTGAACCACATGCTTTTGGCTTGGCAACTCAACTTCTTACCTGCTAGGCCACATAGCTCCCATCAACTCAGTAGCAACCAACAAGGTGACTGAGATGAAAGAAAACAGGATGAGGTGGCAGAGATGATGGTGTGATGGCAATTCTAGCTAGAGCAACCAGGGAAGACTTCTTGGTGGATCCGAGACCAGGTCTCCTTCCTCAGTGGAATCCAAGCTGGAGGCCACAGCATGAATGCCGAGTGAGAACTGCACTGGGGAATGAGGGGCTGGATCATAGAGCCTCCCGGAGGAGAGAAGCCCCAAGAGAGGGGATGCTGGCCCATCTCCTCCCTGCAGTGTGAGGCAACGAGGATTCTAAGTAGTGGGATCAGCTGGATTCTAGACACAGAAACTGACCACCAAAGCAGGACAGAGAGGAGTGAGGAAACATCCTGATCGAGGATGGCCCTCGAGCTTGCCTAAGCCAGTGCGTGCTGAGGTGAGGTGCTTGGTGGAAGGTGATTCCACAGGGAGAGAGGCCGTGGTGATTTGGAGAAGGCTTCCCCGACCTTGTCTGTAATGATTGCCCTTAGGGGGCCATTGGGAGGGGAGGAACTAAGCCTAAGCGCTCAGCGTGGTCCCTCCACCAACCCTTCTCCTCGCTGTCTCCCAGGTGCCCAGCGAGGCCAACCCAGTCACCATGATGGCCAAGCTCAGCCAACTGACAAGCCTGCTCTCCTCTATTGAAGACAAGGTACTTGTGAGGCTCTGGAAGCTTCTCATGGCTCCTCATTGGCCACTCTTTGTTGTACCTCCCCGCCTGACTGTGCGTTTGTGCCCACAGGTGAAGGCGCTGCTGCATGAGGGTCCCGAGTCTCCCCACCGACGCTCCCTCATCCCTCCAGTCACCTTCGAGGTACGTGGAGCCAGGCTGGTGCCCCATTGATGGGAGCTGGGGACACGCCGATCCCTGCTGAAGGAGATTCTTTCCCTCAGCTATCGAAGCACGGGAGCTGGAGGGTGGTGCATGGTGGTCAGAACTGCCTCACTGCGAAGAGGATGGAAGCGGAGGACGATGCGGCTGGGGAACCTGTGCGTCCACTCATGGGGGGCTCCCCAGGAAAGAACTCTGGACCCATAAACTTGGTCCTTTTCAAAATAGGAGTGCTGAGACATGGTCAGCAGGAGGCCCCCAAATAGACTTCGAATTAGTCTCCAAGTGGAGAATTTAATCAGAAGACAGAAGAGTTCTTATGTTTTCTCTAAGAATCAAAGAAACTTGTTTTTCTTATAATTCATCAGAGTTTCCAATGTAGCCAACCCAGCACTGGTGCATTTTCAGAAAGGCCCTGTATGACGGACAGATGGAGACACACACACACACACACACACACACACACACACACACACACACACACACACACTCTCACACTCCCCTGCTCTCCAGGCCTAGTGAAAGCTCACTTAGACACACTTCTGTTTTCTAAGTGTGCCTTTTTCTGATTCTTGTTAAATCAGTGTCACACGTTGGTTGCCATGAGGCCTGCGAGCATATGTGAATTGCTAAATCTATTCTGGAAGCAGATGACACATCAGATTAACAAGTGTGTCCACTGAATCAGTGAATGAACCCCTTTCTGGTCATTTCATCCGTTTCCTCCACCAAACCCTTTGGCAGTGCAGCTGCCGTTGTGCACAGCTGAGGATCTGGTCTTCCCACGTGAGAGGTGCTTGAAGGGCTGTGGAAAATTGACAGGTGTCACTCACTGGATGGCTGGGGAATCAGATCTCATTGCCCCCATAGATCCAGAGGTGTGGTGGCCAGGAACAGGGGCTCAAAGGTTGGGAACACAGAAACAGAACCCATTCTGAAAGCAGACGCCACATCAGATTAATGAGTGATTAATTCATTAACCAGATTAAGGAGTGCAGATGACACATCAGATTAATGACTTCACTTGCAGGTAAAGTCAGAGTCCTTGGGGATTCCTCAGAAAGTGCAGCTCAAGGTCGACGTCGAGTCTGGGAAATTGATCATTAAGAAGTCCAAGGACGGTCCAGAGGACAAGTTCTACAGTCACAAGAAAAGTAAGGTCCCAGCGTGGCGTCCGGGTGGTAGAGACAGTGACGGTGCAGGGAGGTTCTCTGCAGGCAGAGGACCCTGGGCTGGCTCTGGGCTGGGTCCTGAACCTGCTGTGATAAACGTCAAAGTCCGGGCCTTGCTCCTAGCAAGTCAGTCAATTGCAGCAGAGAACCCACTCAGATCTGACCCTCCAACAGGTTTTCAGAGGCATAAATTGCACAGGAGGAAACTACCCATCTTTCTCCCTTGGAGCAGCTAGTGGATTTGAACTACCTGCCTTTGGGTTGGTAGTACAACTCCTTACCTACTAGGCCACTGGTGCTCCTAGTAGGTGCTCAATAAAATCGGCTACCATCATGATTTCCTTTTCCTTCCAGAGTCATGAGTGAAGCTGGAAGAGGCTGTAAAAACAGAAAGGAACTGTGAGGGGCAGATCGGGGCATAAGCCCCCACCCCTACCATTTAACAGAGTAGGGCATGCCATGCAGGACAGGGCCCACAGAGGTGCCACGTGGAGAATCGGAGGGTTAGTGGTGGCTTAAGCAGAAGAGCGACTCGTGGAAAATGAGTAGCTTAGAACTGTGCTTTCCTCTCATCTGTGGAAGGCAGGGTTTACAGCTGAGCAGGGTGGCCCCAACTTTAAAGGGAGGAAGCAGAAACCTCAGATGGGTGAAGAGGTAGTGAGGGGGCTGCAGAAATCACTTGAGGTTTCTGGGCTGGCTTTGAAAAGCACCGTGACTCAGCTGAGTTGGCCTCGGTTTAATTCTTTAAGCGTCTTCTGCACATGGGCCCCTGTGGAAGCCTAGCTCAGGGGGGTCTGCAGCAGATGGGGGTGCTGAGGGTGAGTCTGAGTGCTCAGGGCCCAGATGGCCCAAGGAAGACCTTGTTATTCTCTTATTCTTGTTATTCTATTCAGAGCCACAACAGGGGCTCTGGCCTGGGCTTTGAAGAGTGAAGGAGATTCCACCACCACCCCGCCCCCCAGTACACAGGTCTGGCGGGGGCAGGGGCTTGAGCTGAGACCTGCACATGCTGGAGCAAGAGGGGTCAGGAGTTGCACTGCCAAGTGTGGCCTGGGAGGGAAGGGCAGAGGGCCTGGGTCCCAGGTGTGGGCTGCACCCCACGTACCTGAAACCTCGCTCCTGTGGAATTGTGGGTGATGGCCACTGTCTCAGCACTGGGTGAAGTGGACTGGACACCTGTAGCCCCAAGAGGACCCAGCTGTGGGGTGCTGTGAGGGTGAATGCAATACTTGCATCCTGAGCACAGGGCCAGGCTCAGTCCCTGTCCACTTCAGGTCAACCACTAGAAAGAGGTGTGGGCTGGAGGGCAGCTTGGGTGCTCCGTGCTCTGCCCTGGTCACTACGTGTGCCCAAGACTTTGCTGTTCCATCAGAGAAAGTCGCTGTGTGACAACACCAGAGTATCTTCATACACTGCATACATACTGTGTACTAGGCACAGAGGACGCCACAGGGACAACCCCAGGTACCAGCAAGCCAGGGAGAGAAGGAAAAAGTAGATAAACCAGAAAGCCGTGAATGGGAGAGAGCAGCCGATACCTTCCCTCAGGAGGAGTCACCTACAGAACTCTCCACAAGCAGCGGCCGAGGGTACCTCCCCAGGATCTCTCAGGAGAGCTGACCAGTGCAGTGGACATGGGCAGGGTTAAGAGCACGTGGCTTGTAAAAACTGTACAACTCTGTGACGTTGTGTAATTGTTCTCCTTTTAATTTAGCTTCTCTTTTCCTCCTCTGCCTCCTGAGAATAGTTGGGGGGGGGGGGAGTCAGGGAGGGGATTATAGAGAACTGGGAACAAGATGAATCACTTCAGAGCTGAAGTGCTCCAGAACTGTCTAAATTTTAATTGTTGAGAGAAAGAAAAACATTTTAAATTAAATTTCCATGTTGATTAAAAGAAGGAACATAGAGGAAGAAAGAGGGTGAGGAGAAAAGTATGGCTGGCTGGCTGGCTAGACGGCTGGACAGAGGGAGTGTGGGAGAGAGGAAGAGGGAAGGATGAAGAGAGAGGATGGAGGGAGGGAGGGAGGGATGACAAAAAGGAAGGAGGGAAGGAGGAATGGATGAAAGAAGAAGGGAGAAAAATTGGAGGAGAGGGGAAGAGAGGAAGGAGGAAGCCGACTGCCCTCCGTCAGCGCATTGCTCTGGCCAAGCCCCCAGCCCCCAGCTTCACTCTTCCAAGAGCATCCAGGAGAAGGAGGGGGCGGGTAGGGGGACCAGACCTAATCCTGGAAAATCAAAGTGCTGATGGGGCAGGGACCCTGTACTCAGTGGCTGACCTGTGAATGGAGCAATCCCTCTCTCTTTTTTTTAATCATTGTTGCACATTTTCTCCCCTCTTCTCTTCCTCATCCCCCAGCCCACCCTGCAATGCACCCCTTGTTCCAGATTATTCTCATACACATCATGTATATTATTCTCAGACAGTTCTTCCCCTCTTCTGTTCTAATGCACTGTTCATTGTCTATCCACTCCCCATTTCCTCCCCAACACTTCCCATGCCTGTCCTATTTTTCCTTCCAGTCTTTTTTTTCTTTTTATAACAGCAGGGTTATGCAGTATTTGTCCCTTTATGACTGAGATATTTCACTTAGCACAATATCCTCAAGGCTCCCCCATGCTGTGTAATGTTTGACTATTTCATTGTTTTTCAATACTACGTAGTATTTCATTGTGTGAATGTGCCACAGTTTTGCTATTCATTCATTTGTTGATGGGCACTTGAGTTGATTCCATCTCTTTGCTATAGTGAATAATGCAGTAATAAATATGGGTGTGCATACGTCTTTGAATCATGCCTCTGATTTTTCTAGGGTTTATTCCTAGTCATGGAATTTCTGGATCAAATGGTATTTCCATTCCCAGCTTTCTGAGAAAGTGCCATACCGCCTTCCATAGTGGTTGCACCATTTTATATTCCCACCAGCAGTGAATAAGAGTTCCACACCAGCATTTGTTGTTTGCTGCCCTGTTGAACTTTGCTATTGCTTCCTGGGTGGGATGATACAGTTGTTTTTACTCTTTCTTCCTCTTTCCATTAGTCCTACAGCTTGTCAAGTCTCAAAAGTTTCCTAACAAGCTGGTGATTGTGGTGGAAACAGAGAAGGAGAAGACAGTGCGGAAGGAGTACGTCTTTGCTGACTCGAAAGTAAGTGGCAGCAGACTCCCTAAGCAGGGGTGCTAGGGACCCGTGTGTTAGAGCCTCTCTGTGTGCTGGGGAGTAGGTCCATCAGCTCAGGAGGTTCTCCCAGCATCCCCTGCTTGTCCTGGGGGCGAGGGACACTGAGCTACATGATTAGGGAGCACACTGCAGACCAGCTGGCCTCAGCTTGTCCAACTCCATCCAGCATGTGGGCTGCCTACCTGCACTGAGCTGCCTCCCCACAGAGAGGGTGGGTCCCTGTGTCTGCACCTTCCCCAGCCCCAACCTGTTAGGTGCCACTTTCCTGATGACCCAGTAATTAAATGTTGGATTTCTAGCTGAAAGGTCCAAAGTTTTAATCCAGTGGCTACCCTGAAGGAGAAAAATAGGCAGTCTTCTCCCATTAAGACTTACAACCGCAGAAGTCTGATGGAGGGCTGCCCTGAGTTCCACTTGATGAAAATGGATTTTACTGACCCATGGTAGACAATTCAAACTCACCCAGCAATACCTCAGAAGGAAGGCCTAGTAACCTGCCCCCGTAAAGACTGGAACCCACTCAGAACTGACCTTCCAGCAAGTTTTCAGAGGCAGTAAATCACACGCAAGTGGATTGCCCGTCTTCCTCCTAAGGAGAAACTGGCGGATTTGAACCTTGTGCCTTTGGGTTGGCAGCACAGCTTCTTACCACTAGACCTCCTGAGCTCCCTGGTAAACCATGAGGGGAGTTAAAGGCAGGACAGCTAGAAATGAGAACCTGACAACTGTAGGTGTCCATTATGTGTAGATGGGATTGCATAATTGTCAAAGGCCCGTTCTATTCAGTTCATTACAGGGAAGTCCCATGGTGGTGGATAAGACCACTTGTTTGTTTTGTCTTGTATCTCTCTAAAATTACTTACTTGATTGTGTCTGTTTGGGGAGGTACATTGTCTGGAATTTCTCTAATGCCGTAGCTCAAAGCCCTTTCCATCCTACATCTGTTTGTCTACAGTAACAGAGACCCTTTGAGACTAGATGAGCTAGGCAACCTATACAGGCAGACCTCAGAAAAAAAGGAATGTCATCCTGGGTGGGTATGCACTGTCAGCACCAAAATGAGAGGGCTGTCATTTGCAAAGGAAGCAGTTAAGCATTCAGCATGGATTTGGTATCCAGGCCAGATTTAGATGCTCCTTCAGGGCCCTGACAAAGCAGTCCATTGGAAAGGGTGGTGTGAGGGGTGGGGGCCTTGCTGAGTCTGTCTGTCCTTCCGTCCTCAGAAGAGAGAAGGCTTCTGCCAGCTTCTCCAGCAGATGAAGAACAAGCATTCGGATCAGTCCGAGCCTGACATGATCACCATCTTCGTGGGCACCTGGAACATGGGTACGTGCACCCACCTATATCCAAACAAGGACAGCACCTGCTACCCTGCTCCTGTCCCCACAATCACACTCTTGACCTGAGCTCTTGGGTGACAGAAGCGAGTTCCCAGGTGCCAGCAGAAAATGAAATGCAGAGTCCTAGCAGCCCTCTGGGACAGAGTATACCGATTCCTTAGACGGAGCTTAGCCAGCTCTTGCGGCAGCCTGTGCGGAGTGGCACTGCCAGCCCACAGCTCTAGCTGCCGCAGCTCTGGCTCCATCAGCAGCTCCTCTGGAGAAGGACAATCACCTCCCATGTGATTTACAGCCTCTGAAAACCCACCGGAGCGTCAGCTATGAGTCAAAGCTGGTGCTGCCCTAGGGATCTCTGAATGTTCCGATTCTTTTTCTAAAGCAACCTCACTGAACCAGGTCTTGCCCAACATCCTAAGAGATAATGGTACTTAGTTTGGCTGAAAATCACTAAACCTTTTCCCCAAGGCACCCTGGGCTTTGAACAACAAACCTCTTAGCTAGTAGCCAAGTGCTTATCTTGTTAAAGCCACCTAAGTTGTTCTGTTAGCATTTTGTGTGATATATTGGGCTCCTCACTGAAAGCCAGGAGTTCAAATCCACCAGCTGCCCCATGAGAGAAGGGCAGGCAGTCTCCTCCTCCAGGAAAGGTCTGTAGTCTCAGCAATCTGTGGGGAGGAGACGTGAGTCAGTTTCAATTCGTAGCCACAAGGTTTCGTTTTCTGGGTGTAGTTCAGCTGTCTGAATGACTTGACAGGTCTAGGTTGGCAGTTCAAGTCCCCGTAGAGGCACCTCAGAAGACAAGCCTAGAAATCTGCTTCTGAAGGACACAGCCTTGAAAAGCCCCCAGAATAGACCCGCTGTGCTGTCATGAGGCTGCCCGGAGTCGGAATAGACTCATGGGCGTGAGCAGCTGCCCCCCAGGCCTCTCCTGTTTGTGAACCCCCTGATGGTGTTGAATGTCTGTGCCACTCACTCACTTGGTGTTGGGTTTTGCTGTTGAAGGTAACGCCCCCCCTCCCAAGAAGATCACGTCCTGGTTTCTCTCCAAGGGGCAGGGCAAGACGCGGGATGACTCAGCCGACTACATCCCCCACGACATCTATGTGATTGGCACCCAGGAGGACCCCCTGGGAGAGAAGGAGTGGCTGGAGATTCTCAAGCACTCCCTGCAGGAGATCACCAGCATGACCTTCAAAACGGTGAGGGCCTGGCCCCCAAGGAGGGAACCCCAAAGCCCAGCAGTCTCTAGCTACTTCCGGCCTTGTCTTGGTCTCATGTCCCCTCACCTTCCTCAGCCAGTAAGATGCACCCAGGGGCTGTGGTGTGAAATTGGAGGGGCGCTAGGGGCAGGTGGGGGGTATCACAGGAGACTTCCTTCTCCCCCGTTCCTGCTCCTACCACCAGCTTCACACCCCACAACCTGCCCTGGTAGGGCATCGTCAGGAGTCTCTGGGACATTTAGGGGTGCCAGGAAGGGGCTCCACCCCTAGGGCTCTAGCCGACTCCCTTGTGGGTTCATGCACTGTGCCTTAGCTGCTGGACCTCAATGTCATTCTGTTGTCTCCCCCAGATGGCGATCCACACCCTCTGGAACATCCGTATTGTCGTGTTGGCCAAGCCGGAGCATGAAAACCGCATCAGCCACATCTGTACAGACAATGTCAAGACTGGCATAGCCAACACGCTGGGTGAGCTCGGCCCTTCCAGACTTAAGCCACTGCCTCAGCCATGTCGTGGGGCTGTCACAAACAGAAGAGTGTCCCCTCAGCTTTGGAGGCGAGAAGGGCTGGTTCTGTTGTCGTGAGGGTCCATTGAGCATGTTCCAACTCAGAGTGACCCGTCGCACGTAATTCAGGCGTGTGGTCCATGGGCTGTCCTTGGAAAGGGACATCATGCTGGAAAAGTAAAGAGTCTGTGAAAGAAAGGAGGACCCTCAACGAGCTGGATTGACACAGTAACTGCAGCAATGGCCTTGAGCATGGTGGAAATCATGAGGATGGTGCAGGAAAGGACGAGGTTTTGATCTATTATTGCTCTTAAGGTTGCTAAGAACTGTAGCTGGCTCGAGGGGGAGGCTTGTGCTCTGTATAGTTCCTAGTTTTGTTACTAGAAGGGTCTTGACATGCCGACACTCAGTCCAAAGGACACTCTTTACTCCTGGGTCTCCTTTCTTGGTGGTAGTAGGTCCCTTTCTCTTCTAGCTTCTTTCTCCTTTTATCTCTTGTAAGATAAGATTGTGCTGGCCACGTCCCAGAGAAACTTCCTGTCCATCTAATCAGGGCTGTGACCTGAGAGAGAGAGAGTGCTCACCTGCACACCTCAGGAGGGCCAGCGGGCTTTGAGGCTGCAGTCAAGAGCAATGTCAAGTCCTTGTATGTTAGGTGTGTGTGAGGTATGTGTGTGTGTGTGAGAGAGAGCAAGCACCTCTCAGGAGGCCAACGGGCTCTGGGGCTGAAGTCAGGAGCAATGTCAAGTCTATGTGTGTGCAAGGGGTGTGTGTGTGTGTGTGTGACAGAATGCACATCTCAGAAGCCGTTGGGCTCTAGACCTGAAGCCAAGAGCAATGTCAAGTCTATGTGTGTGTAAGCTAGGGGTGTGTGTGTGTGTGTATGTATGTGTGTGAGAGAGAGCAAGCACCTCTCAGGAGGCCAGCGGGTTCTGGTGCTGGACTCAGGAGCAATGTCAAGTCTGTGTGTGTGTGTGTGTGTGTGTGTGTGTGTGTGTGTGTGTGTGTCAGAGTGTGTGTGTCAGAGACAGAGTGCACATCTTAGGAGGTCAGCGGCTGGAGGCAGGGGCAATGTCAAGTCTATGTGTGTGCAAGGGATGTGTGTGTGTGTGTGTGAGAGAGACAGAGTGCACATCTCAGGAGGCCAGCGGGTTCTGGGGCTGGAGTCAGGGGCAATGTCAAGTGTATGTGTGTGTAAGGTGTGTGTGTAAAGCATGTGCTTGTGAGAGAGAGAGAGAGAGCACACATCTCTGGAGGTCAGCGGGCTCTGGGGCTGGACTCAGGAGCAATGTCAAGTCTGTGTGTGTGTGTGTGTGTGTGTGTGTGTGCGCGCGCGCGCGCGTGTGTGTGTGTCAGAGACAGTGCACATCTCAGGAGGCCAGCGGGCTCTGGGGCTGAAGTCAGGGGCAATGTCAAGTGTATGTGTGTATAAGGTGTGTGTGTAAAGCATGTGTTTGTGAGAGAGAGCACACATCTCAGGAGGCCAGCGGGCTCTGGGGCTGGACTCAGGAGCAGAATCTAAGAAAATTGGAAGCAGAAGTGCTGCAATCGAGTGTGAACTCCTCGGCCTTCTTGCTGTACGGCCAAACCACAAACTGCCACTAGCACTCGCCTTCCCTCCTTCCTTCCTGTCTCCATGAGGCTGGAGCCTGTGGCTCTGTGCTGCCCACACGCCTCCTTCTGGCCCCTATTCTTCCAGGCCCAGGTCCAGCCCTCCCCTCCCCCACAGAGCCTCACCGGCTCCATCCAGGCCCCTCGGCTCCTCCCTTAGTGCTGCCCCGACCTCCTTCACCTCAGGGGCCCTCAGGGGCCCCAGCGAGCATCCCCTGAGGGAGAGGTGGGAGGGCATCCGTGGCTTCACCTGAGGAGTTCACCTAGCAGCTACTCCACGTGAATCTATCCTCTTTCCCCGCTCTCCTCCTTCACTCACCATGCCCTCCGGTCCTTCTCCACCACCACTTTAAAGGAATCTCAGTGGTGTAATAGAGTAAGTATTTAGTTGCTAACAAAAAGCTTCCCAGTTCAAGCCCACCAGTCGCTCCTTGGGAGGAAGATGAGGCAGTGTGCTTCTGTAAAGCTTACAGCCTCCGAGATGCCACGAGGCCATTCACCAACCTGCACGGTCCCCGTGAGTCAGAATTGACTCCATAACAGGGTTTTGGGGTCCCTGGGTAGCAGAAATCTTTAACACACTCAGTTGCTCACCAAAAAGTTGGAGGTTCAAGTCCACTCAGAGGTGCCTTGAAAGAAAGGCCTGGCTACCCTCTTCTGAACAAGCAGCCGCCGAGAGCCCTGTGGACACCACTCTGCTCTGACACACACGGGGTCGCCCAGAGTCCAGATCGACGGGAGGAGAACAGCCCAGTGTTTTGTTTTGACATGTTTTAAACTGATGTTTTGACATTTTCTTTTTTCTCCCCCTCAGGGAACAAGGGAGCTGTGGGGGTGTCTTTTATGTTTAATGGCACCTCCTTGGGGTTCGTTAACAGCCACCTGACCTCAGGAAGTGAAAAGAAACTCAGGTGAATAAACACACACACACACACACACTCACTCACTCACACACACACACACTCCAGACTCTTCAAGAAGCAAAAAGTAACTCGGTCTCTCACCCTCCTCCCTCTCACACACACATACATGCACTCACTCCTGACTGGTTAAGAAGCAGACAAACCTTCAGGTGGTCTCTCTCTCAATCTCAATCAATCTCTATATCTCTATCATCTCTATCTCCCTCCCCCCTCCTCCTCCTCCTCTTCCTCCTCCTTCTTTTCTCTCTCTCTCTCTCCACATCTGGAGGATAGAAAAGCCATCTCTTCATCACATTAGCCTAGCAGACACCTGCACACCACCCCATCCCTCTCAGAAGGGACAGACCATCCTATGGGCATCTCCACTTACCAAAGCCCATTTCACCAACCAGTGGCCCAGCCATGAAGACAGTCATCTCGAATGTTCTCTGCTCACTTATCTGCCAGGTGTCTCGCCTCTGTTCACCAGGCCCTGCCTAACGCAACAGAGCCAGTCTTGACCCCCACACCCCCAAGGACCACCAGTGGCAGGGAGGGGAACCAATAACGTGTTGCCAGATCCTTGCCTTTTTGTGTTTTGTTTGGTTTGGTTGGGTTGGGTTTTGGGTTTTTTTATTTCCATTCATTCATTGTTGCACTTTTCTCCCTGCCCACCCCTCTCCCCAATTTGCTCTTCTCTTTGAAAAGTAAAAGAAAAATTCCTTCATTGGTATACAATCCCCCATCCCCAAGTACACTCCACTATGCAGCCTTCATTCTGGACTCTTGTCATGACCATAATAATCAATCATATATTACTTTTAAACAGCTCTCTCCTTCATCGTTTCAATGAAGTATACATAATTTATCCAGTCTTTCTCAGTCTTACCTCAACCCTGATGTCAGTCCCGTTCTAACAGTGGCACTATGCAGTATTTGTCCTTTTGTGACTAAGATATTTCACTCAGCATGATGTATTTATAACTGCCTTTTTGTTTAAACAGGAGAAACCAGAACTATATGAGCATTCTCCGGTTCCTGGCCCTGGGAGACAAGAAGCTGAGCCCCTTTAACATCACGCACCGTTTCACCCACCTCTTCTGGCTTGGGGATCTCAACTACCGCGTGGAGCTGCCCGTCTCAGTAAGGAGCCTCTCAGCGGGGCTGTGGGTCCACAGGACAGGACGCAGGGCCACTGACAGCCTCAAGGGCTTAGCTGGGTCATGGCAACGGCTCCTCACTCGAGGGACTCAGCTACACCCAGCTCCACACCCCTGCTCTTCCTTCCACCTCTTCTCTCCTCGCCTCGAGTGCCCACTTAACCATCGCGGCTTCCTGAGCCTCACCACCACTCTGCATTCTGGGCAGCCCGCTAGCCAGCTCTAGCCCTCAGTGTGCAGGCTCTTAAGTCCCCAAGAAAGCTGCGGGAAGGACCAGTTCCTTTTTCTCCCCATCTGATGGGTCACACTTCACCCCCCACTGTCCAGTCAGCAGTGGTCAGTGGACCCATGTGGCACAGAGCACAGCCTTGTGCCCTCAGAAAGGAGGGACAGGCACATGCCAGAGGATGTGGCTGGAAGTGGAGCTCAGTCCTCTGGCTCTCCTGAAGGACAGGGGCTCAGGACAGGAAATGATGCTGCTGTCCTCAGCCCATTGTCTCCAGCCTGCCCAAGAGCAGGCCTTTAGTCCTCGTCTGAGGGAATGTTTTAGTGAAGTTACAGTAAAATACGTAAGTGATCCTCGATGGTGTAATGGTTAAGTGCTGAGCTATTGGTTAACCAAAAGGTGGGCAGTTCAAGCCCACCCCAGAAGTCAGGCCTGACAATCGGCCAGTGAAGGACGCACAGTCTTGAATCCCTGTGATGCAGCTTCTACTCTGCACACATGGGGGCGCTATGAGTCAGAATCGGCCTTGACAACCCTGACAACAACAACAAAATAATAATAATATAAATATAAATATAAGCTATAAATATAATTTCTATTATATATAAATATAAGTAACACAACATTTACCATCTTAACTATCCTGAGGTGAACAATTGAGCGACCTTCATCATGTTGTGTGACCACCACCACCATCCATCTCCTCGTATATTCATTTCTGACAGGGGTTTTAAGTCCTTTCTCACTTTGATCTTGTGAGGGAAGGCAGGGAGCTGCAGAGGCAGGCCCATTTTACAGATGAGAACACCAAGGTACACACTGGCTGAGGAAATCCCCCGAATCGGTTGCAGTCATTAGCAGAGTTCAGATTGAGCGCATGCCTCCAGCCCTCATCCAAGGTGTTTCCTGCATCGTTCTATCCCTGGGCTCCCTGGGGGGTCCGCAGAGACTGACTTGGAGCAGCCAGGTGGGAGAGGTGATGGGTAGACAGAGCCTGACCCTCCACATCATTGTCACAGACAGTGTCCAGGAGAGGTAGCTGCTAGATTTCAAGGCCAACACTCCATTGGCATCCCACGTTAACTCTTGGAGTCAGAGAACCAGGCCTGGTTAGGGAGCCCAAAAGACCTCAGATTTAGGGCTGAAGTCCACATTTCCTCCTAAGCTGTCTCAGTTTCTTGATAAATGGAGAGACAGAGACGTACCCACCTGTCTAGTGACATATTGATAAAAATAATAAGAGTCACTGTATTCCAAAACAAGGCAGGGTGGATGAAGCCCTAAGACTAACGTCCTGAGAGAATCTTTTCTTTCATTTTTAACATTTTATCCTGTGAGTAAAAGTTTACACAACAACCTACATTATGCAGATGGCACACTCTTGCTTGCTGAAACTGAAGAGGACCTGAAGCGCTTGCTGCAGAAGTTCAAGGATTATAATCGTCAATATAGATTGAAGCTCAATGTCAAAAAGACAGATATTCTCACCACTCGGCCAATTAGCAGCACCATGATGGATGGAGAAGAGATTGAAGTTGTTGACAGTTACAGCTTGCTTAGCTCCACAGTCAACACTCTTGCCACCAGCAGTCAGGAAGTCAAAAGATAATTGCATTAAGTAAATCTGCTGTCAGGGACCTTTCCAGAGTACTGAGAAACAACAATGTCAGTCTAAAGACTAAGGTGTGCCTGTTTTAGTCCATGGTCTTTGCAAATTACTTGCTCTGCACCAGAGAGCTGGACAATGACGAAGGATGACAGAAGAATTTATGGTTTTGGGTTGTGGTGCTGGAGAAGAGTCTTGAACATGCTATGGACCACGAAGAAAACAAATCGGTCTGTCTCGGAGAAGGTCAAACCAAGTTCCTCCTTGGAGGCTAGGATTTTGAAGCTGTGTCTCATATACTTTGGGCATGTGTCCAGGAGGGATGAATCCTTGGAGAAGGACATCATGCTCAGAATGGTGGAGGGACAGCACAGGAGACAAGACCCCAGATGAGATGGATTGATACAGTAACTAGGGCAATTGGGGTAGGTGTATCGGAGACAGTGAGACTGTCTCAGAACAGGGCAGTCTTCAGAACTATTGTACATAGGGTCACTATGGGTCACAGGAGACTTGATGGCACATAACAACAATAAAAGTTTACAGAGTGTATTATTGTTATGTAACAGTTTTAATTGTTTCTGGTCAAACATTCTTCTAAGTGGTATAGCACTGGTCTGTGCATTTCTGTACAGAGGTAACTTGTGGTTGCTGTGATGCTAAACACTGTGACACTGATGTGTCAAATGCGATAATGGTTACCCATGGTGGACAGTGTTTGCTGGAGCTCCCCAATTATAACAAATTTGGAAGCAGGAGTGGCAGCCACTTCAGAAATAGCTTGCCTCTGAAAACTCTATGAACTTGGAGAAACGATAAAAGTTATACAAGTATTCAGGTCTTTTGTTCATAGGGTTGCTATGAGTTGTCTACGACTCGATGGCACTTAACAACAACAACCATCAAGTTGGAATCAGGTCAAGGCTGACCCCCTTCCCCCACAGTGAATTTTCAGATGCAGTGAATCGCTTGGGAATTGCTTGCCCACCCTTCTAAAGAGCAGCTAGTGGATTTGAACTGCATACCATGTACCCTGCATCTGATACAGGCCATGGTCTTTGCAATCACTTGTTATGCATCAAAGAGTTGAACAATGACCAAGAAGGATAGAAGGAGAATTGATGCCTTTGAGCTGTGGTGCTGGAGAAGAGTATTGAGAATACCATGGACTGTGAGGAAAACAAACAGATTCATCCTGGAAAGGGTCAAACCTGGTTGATCCTTGGAGGCAAGGATTCTGAGGCTTCGTCTAACATACTTTGGACATGTTGCAAGGAGAGACAGGTCCTTGGAGAGTGACATCGTGCTTGGTAGGGTGGAGGGACAGCACAGAAGGGGAAGGCCCCCTTTGAGGTGGATTGATTCAGTGACTGGGGTAATCGGGATGGGTGTATCAGAGACAGTGCAATTGGCACAGGACAGAGCAGACTTTAGGGATGTTGTACATAGGGTTTCCATGAGTCACAAGTGACTCGACAGCACATAACAATAACAACAACAACAACCACCAGGTACCCTCAGTCAACCAGCACTCTTCCCATTTCCTCCTCAAGTTCTCCATTTCCATTCATCCTTCTCTCCTGCCCCTTCATGCCTTCTAAACCTGAGATCATCTTTAAATCTTAAATAAAAAAGGTCTCCTGAATCTTCTTAAACACCAGATAATAGTTTTGTTTAACTCGTTTTAAAGCTGTCTGGCGAGGACAGCATCTCACCAGGGCCTGGCTTGTCTCGTCGCAGGAGGCAGACCTCATCATCCAGAAGATTAAGCAGCAGCAGTACCCGGAGCTCCTGGCCCACGACCAGCTGCTCATGGAGAGGAAAGAGCAGAAGGTTTTCCTGCACTTCGGTGAGCACGGTATCCCCTTCTCTACGGCCCCCTGCACCCCTGCCCACCTCCCTCACCCCACAGGCTCACCCAGAAAGGGGGTGCCCACACAAGAGGGCAGGTGTGATGCTTGGGGAGCTGCCTGGCCCCCAGTACTGCGCTGGCTTTCAGGAACGGGACGTGCAGACACCCTTCAAGTCACACACTTTGCGGGCACTGCCTTCTTACTACACCCCGAAGGCTTGTAGCAACCTTGGCTCGAGCAGCTCTGCTGGTGCCGTTTTCCCAACGGCGTGTGCTCGCCGCGTGCTTCTCTGTCTCACATGTTGGTAATTCCCACAATACTTCGAACTTGTCCTCACGGTTTGGCACACTTGACAGACTTCCAAAGAACAAGCCACACTCGCTGCCATCGCGGGTGTGGACTCGCTGTGACCCTCCGTGGGCTTCTGAGGCTGGGAGTCATTCCAGAAAGACCGCCTCTCTCCTCCCCAGAGGTGGTTGATGGATTCGAACTGCTGACCTTTCATTAGCAATACGTAATACACTAAGTCACCAAAGCGCCTTCCCACAGATGTTGTTGTTGTTGTTGTTGTTGTTGTTGTTGTTGTTGTGTGCCGTCAACTTGGAACCAACTCACAGCTTTCCCCTCAGAGGGTTTTCACAGGCTGTAAGTCACACAGGGAGAGACGGCCCATCTTTCTTCTGTGAAGCAGCTGGCGGGTTTGAACTCTGTCTGTACGTTTGAGTTGGCTGCATAGCTCCTTACCCGCTAGGCCACCCGGGCTCCCTTCATAGTGCAGAGTAACTTTTATAGCACTGGGAATTTTTTTTAAAAGGCAAAAACCTGCACTGCCAACCCGAAGGCACATGGTTCAAGGACACCAGCTGCTCCTGGGCGATTAACTGCCTCTGAGAACTCTCTAGAGGGTTGGCTATGGGTCGGTTCAACCTCGACATAAACAACATTTGCTTTATTGCACCTTTAGCATCTCCAAGGTGTGCCTGTATATTCACACACTGTTGTTGTTGTTTACCAGCCCGTACCTGAACCACAGAGGGTTTTCAGAAGCAGTTTGTCCCACAGGAAGAGACTGCCCATCCTTCTCCCACAGAGCAGCTGGTGGGATTTGAACTGTGTGCCTTTGGGGTTGCAGCACAGGTTAGGAGGCTAGACGTCTGGATTTCAGGTACTGACTCCAGAGGAAGGCGTCCTCTCTCTCTGTGGGAAGGTCCTTGTCCCAGGACACCCCTTGGAAAGGCCCTCCTGGCATTCATATTTTCTTCTTGCTGCACCTTATCTTTATTTATCTCAAAATCATTTTGTTAAACATACTCTATACTGATAAGGGATAGGAAATTTTGGTGGCCTAGTGGGTAAAGAGTTGCACTGGCAGCCCAAAGGCAGGTGGTTCAGATCCACCCCGCCGCTCCATGGGAGATTGATGGGCAAGCTCCACCCACGTGATTTACGGCCTCTGAAAACACGCTGGAAGGTCGCTAGGAGTCAATTCTGACTTGAAGGTAAGGAGTTGAGTCAAGTCTATGCTGATAATACCTCATTAACATAACAAAACCCCGTTTCCAAATGGAATTACACCCACAAATGTAGGGATTATGATTAGGACACACATGCTACAGGGCACAATCCCATAACAGGAATCAAAACTGAAACCACAGTTTCTCTTTCAGAGGAGGAAGAAATCACCTTCGCTCCGACTTACCGTTTTGAAAGATTAACTCGGGACAAGTACGCGTACACTAAGCAGAAGGCCACAGGGGTGAGTCCAGTTCCTTCGGCGGGTCCCTCCCCTCTCCACCCCTCTGCTCGCCAGCCACGAAGGTGACCAGAAAGAGAGAGGGACACTCTTACTCATCTGGAAAATAATAACAACACACCCGTTCCTCACTTATCAACATGGCTAGGTTCCAGTTGCCTCGCCAGGTCACTATGTGAAATTCCAAGCTGTGCAAAAAAGGAGAGTGTCCACATTCAATCACGAAGTGAAGGACGCTCACGTCACTTTACAAGTGCTCGATTGCATCATTAGAAAACTGCCAAACCCCTGAGATTCACAGCGCAGCCCACTCAGTGCGTCAGTTTAACCTTCACAGCCGACGTTGCTATAGTCTCCGCATCCGTTATTACCAGATGTACTTCGTTAATGCAAAAGAGTCTGATTTGTTTTCTATTGACGTCATCGTGACCTGTCGGATAACTAATCAAGTGAAGAGTATTGTAGTTAGAAGTTGCTTGTTGATTTGTGTCACAGTGAAAAGCCATCATAGGTCTGATACAAGGGTTCGTCAGCGTCAGGAGACCCTGGAGTGCTGAGGAGAACTGAGGGTCAGGGGAGCTGAACATCTTTCTGAAGCAGAGTCCAGAACACCTGAAAGTGTGAGGGCATGCTGTGGAGCCAGTGGGTACCTGCAGCAAATGAAAGGGCTTAGAGGTAAATGGAAGTCCGTATGGAGGACTTCCAGGGAAGCCTGGTAGCGTTCAGCTGCTAACGTTAAGGTTGATGATTCAGTCCCACCCCAGGTCTCTGCAGGAGAAAAGGCCTGGTTATCTGCTCCCATAAAAAAGAACAACCTTGGGAACCGCACAGGGCAGTTACCGTGTGTGAAAGTGGGTGGCTGTGACTCTGCATTAACTCAGTGGGATGGCTTTGCTGCTGGTGGTCATTCGTGGGCCTTGACAGAGCACAGGCGAAGTAATGTTTCAGTGCTCAGCTGCTGACCCAGAAAGGTCAGCAGTTCAAAGCCATCAGTAAGCAGCTCCACGAGTGAAAGGCCTGGCGATCTACTCCTGTACGGACTCCAGCCTTATAAACCCTGCAGGACAGTTCTACACTGTCCTGTTCTACACTGGAAGGCCTTCAGAGTGAGCTCAGTGACACAGCAACAGCAACCGCCCGGGGAAATTCTAGAAAGAACCATCAGCGGATGAATTCAGGGAATGTAGAGGCCACTGGGGAGTCTCTTCTTTGGTTTGAAAATAAGCAGTAGCAGTTTTGCAATGTGGGCCTCTCACTTGCAGATGAAGTACAATCTGCCCTCGTGGTGTGACCGGGTCCTCTGGAAATCGTACCCGCTGGTGCACGTGGTGTGTCAGTCCTACGGTGAGTGGAACTGGGGGTGCTGGTGGAGGGGTGCAGGCAGACTAAGTCCAGAGGACTGCATTAGACTGGAATGGCCACCTCCCCACACCTGAAGGGGCTACTCTGCTGTGTGTGCCCACCTGTGAGGTGGGGATGCTCACTGCCATCCTAACGATCACCTCAGGGCATCCGTGCCCAGCCCTCCCTCTCAGGTGACATCATAATAAGCATCACCTGTTTGGGGGGACATCTGAACTATAGAACATTTTTTTTTGTGATTTCAAGAATTTATTCATTGTAAATACCTTTTTTAAAAAATTATTTTATATTTATTTTTTTCAACTTTTTAAATATAATTTTATAGGTTTTTTTAGGTTGTTTATTTTTCATTTCAATGAACGTCTACAGAGATTTTAGAACATTTTTTTTAAAAATCTTATTTCTTTTCTTTGGAGAAGAACATACTAGGTTAGAGACAGGAAAGAGCATTTCCACAGGTCACACATGATTGAATTTTGCTAAGTTGCCCTGGCTCAGCTTAGTACAGAAACAGACACATACATGTGTTTTGGCCGATAAAGTGATGAAAAAGCCATACTGTCTGTCTTAACTAAGGTGGAGCTATAGCAGAAAGACCACACGCGGGTGATTTTAACAAACAGAAATGTCTTTTTAGAAGAGAAAGACCACAAGGGGGTTGCTTTAAGACACAGAAGTGTATTTTCTTGATACTTAGGAGTTACAAATTCAGAGTACAGGCTTTAGAAGACTCTCTCTGTCAGTTCTGGCCACAGTCCTTCCTTGGCTCTGTATTGATCTTTGTGTGGCTTCGCATCTGTCTTCACCACCTCTACTTCTAATCTGCCCTTTTTATAGCTTAAGAATGATCAAGGGAGCTCTGGTGGCCTAGTGGCAAGAAGCTGCACTGCATTCCCAGAGGCATGTGGTCCGAATCCACCAGATGCTCTGCCGGGGAAGGAGGGACAATCTCCTCCTGTAACAGTCAGATCCGATTTGACGGTATACACACACAAAATAATAAAATAATAATAATAAAAAAGAAAGACCAGCTTTAGACACTACACTGATACGGCCTTTTAACAATGTAACACATTTCTAAATGGGATTTTAACCACAGACATAGGGTTTAAAATTCACAACACATATTTTTAGGGGTAGAGGACACAATTCAATCCATAACAATATGCAATATTAAGATAAATAATTAAGAAATACAGTATCAAACAGCTGAGAAGCCACAGTGAACTCCATAAGCGGGTGACGCTGAAGGTGCTTTCCTTGGTTTAAGTGGCTTTTCTCACGAGCTCCTGCTCAGCCGTTGGACCTGAGAAGTAAGACCTGAGACATCCCCAGGGTGGAGCACCACGTGCCTGTTTATAAAACAGTGGCATCCAGGTGAGCGTGGAGGGAGCCCTCCTGGCCTCCACTATGCGTCCCGAGAGCCAGAGCCACAGGTCAGGGCCCCTGAGGGATGGAGGCCGAGTCCATTTCAATCCACACAGACAATGGCACGAAAGGCCACGCAGTCACGACCTTACGGGATCGTTGCCACACTTGTGCCCCTTGTTGCAGCCACAACCTCTACAGGAGCATTGCCGCCTGAGTCACTGCCTCGTTCACCCCACGGTGTTTTTCCTTTGCTGGTCTGTTAAAGGCTGGTGCGTCCTGTAGTTCCATCTTCCCCTCTCATCTCTTCTCACGCTTCCTGTCTTCCTCCCAGAAGCCCTCACTCTCCCCTGGCTTCTGCTTCCGCCTAATCCCATGACTTCTGACAGTCGTCTCAGCCCCGAGTGCCCATTTCCTGTCTGACACCTCCTCCTGCCTCTCAGTGGACTTGGGATTTCTGGAACAGCGTTGTCTCATTCTTCAGGCCTGCTCTGCCTCCCGCTCTCCCAACTCCATGCTCCTTAACCGCGTTGTCTACACTCAACGTCCACACTGCACTCCCACGCTCTCCTCAAGAGACAGTGCTGTCTCTCTAGAGACGCCATTTGTGGTACTTCTGTTCAGGCGCCGTGGGGCTGTGTGAGGTGGGAGAAGTGCTCTGTCTCTCTCGTCGGCCACCTAGCTGACCTCCAGGCTCCTTCCTGCCTTGAGATTTAGGGTCTTCATTAGTCAAATCAAGGAATTAGACTAGAAAATTCTCCCCCATTCATGTGGCCTGATCTACTCATAGGCCTCCAGACACATCTGGTACAGACACAGGCCACCCAGGGCACGCAGGACCGTCTTTGTCTGTGACACAGCCTTTGAGTGGATTAAGCTAAGTTGATGAGGACCACGTGGCCCTGGCACTGCCAGACGTAAGCTTAGTTCTCCCATGGACATGGCCTTCTCAGCTCAGAGATGCCTTCCTCTCCTGCAGGCAGCACCAGCGACATCATGACAAGCGACCACAGCCCCGTCTTCGCCACATTCGAGGCAGGGGTCACCTCCCAGTTTGTCTCCAAGAACGGTGAGTAGTTGGCTGGATTCGTTTCCCTTCTCCACACACAGGTGGCCCCGGCCTTCACTTGTGGGCTCCAGGCATCAGTGTCTGCGTGAGGTGAGGCCTTGTCCTTCCCAGCAAGCTCACCGTCGGTCGGTGGGTCCTTTCACATCCACGCCATGTCACAAGGGCAGTGTGGTGTTGTTGCTAAATGCCATTGAGTCAGCTCATGCCATAGTGACCCTGGAGGCTGGTCATCATGACCCTGTGATAACAGGACAGAACCGGACCCAGCCTGCTCCATCCCCACAGTCCTGCCATGCGTAAGCCCAGCGTTGCAGCACGGTCAGCCCGTCTCTTCGAGGCCTTCCTCCTTCCATGATGTCCATCTCCAGAGATTGGCCGTTCCTGCGAACCTGCTCCAAGGACATGAGGGGAAGCCTTCTAAGGCGTGTTCTCTGCCTTCCGTTTAGAGGCTCTAATTGCTCCCTGACAAACATAGCAGTTTTGTGAGGCTCGATTTTGTACAGTCTGAAAAGTTGAATTAGTTCCCAGGTGGGTGGCATGTACCATTGGAGACAATTTGGAGTGAGAGGTGGGTGAACATCGTAAGGGTCACATTTGTTGTGGTGGTGGTGGTTGTTGTTGTTGTGGGCCGTTGAGTTACCTGCAACTCATAGTGACCCTGTGTACAACAGCTCTGAAGCCTGCTCTGTCCTGAGCCAGTCTCACTGACTCCGACACACTTACCCCAATTGCCCTAGTTACTGTATCAATCCATCTCATCGGGGTCTTCCTCTCCTGCTCTGTCCCTCCACCCTTCCAAGCATGATGTCCTTCTCCAAGGACTGGTTCCTCCTGGCCACATGCCCAAAGTATGTGAGATGGTGTTTCAAAATCTAAGCCTCCAAGGAGAAACTTGGTTTCACCCTGTCCAAATAGCCGTAATTTTCTTGGCAGTTCATGGTATGTTCAGGACTTCTCCAGCACTACAACTTGAAGGCTTCTCGTCTTCTTCTGCCATCCTTAGTCACTGTGCAGCTCTCTGATGCACAGCAAGTAATTGTGAAGACCATGGCCTGGATCAGATGTACCTTAGTCTCTAGACTGACATTGTTGCTTCTCAGTCCTCAGAGAGGTCCCTCACAGCAAATTCTCCCAGTGCAATTCGTCTTTTGATTTCCTGACTGCTAGTGCCAAGAGTATTGATTGTGGAACAGAGCAAGCTGAAATTGTTAACAACCTCAATCTCTTCTTCATCCGTCATGGTGCTGCCAAATGGCCAAGCAGTGAGAATCTGGAAGGAATCGTTGGAGAAATTCAGTATCAGCAGTAAAAACTAGGTCAGATGCTAATTTCAGAACAGACCATCGACTACTCATAGGCAAGTTCAAGTTAAAGCTAAAGAAGGTCAAATCACATCCACAGGAATCAAAATGTCACCTTGAGTCTATCCTCCCTGAATTTAAAAACCAACTCAGAAACAAGTTTGAGACCTTGAACATTAATGAACGAAGACCAGAATATCATCCATGGAGAATACAAAAGGTCATTACAAAGACAGAGGAAGAAGAAAAGACCAAGACAAATGTCAGACTAGATTTTGAATATTGCACTAGAGCGCTGAGAAGCCAAAACAAAGGGAAGAAATCAAGAAGTTAAAGCACTGAACTGAAGATTTCAAAGGGCAGCACAGGAAGACAAAGCAAAGTATTATAATAAAATGTGCAAAGAACTGGAGTCAGAAAATCAAAAGGGCCGAACTCACTCAGCATTTCTTAAGCTGAGAGAACTAAAGAACAAATTTAAGTATCACATTTATTTTCATATATTTTATTTTACATTTATCTCTTCTGTATCAAGAAAAAGACATTCTGGTGGCTTAGTGTGCATTATGCCTTGTGCTACCAACCAAAAGGTCAGTGGTTCAAGTCTACCAGCTGCTCCAAGGGAGACCTGTGGATGGTTTCCTCTCATGACAATTTGGACACCATCTGGAGGGTCACCATGTGTCAGGGCACTCTTGATAGTTGTGGGCGTGGCTGTGGGGGTGAACAACATTTCTTCCATTTACTTTGTCATATATTTTCTTATTTAAATATATTTATTTAAGTTTTAAAAGTACATCTATGTAAAGACATAACAACCACAGGGCTCCTTGGGCTTGAGGATGGTGAGATTTCATCTCTCACACTTTAGACATCTTGTCAGTAGAGGTCACTCCCTGGAAAAGGACATCATGCGTGGAGAAGTGGACGGCCAGTGAGGAAGAGGAAGATCACCGAAGAGGTGACACAGTGGCAGCAGCAGTGGGCTCAGTGCGGAATAGACTGTGTCCTGTCACATGTGAGGTCACGATAAGTCAGAGCCGGAGTACTAGTGCCGAGCAACAGTAAAGACAACGTTGAGTAAATCTCAGTGCCATGTGCGGTCATGAATCACTCCAGTAATTAATACTTAAACTTGAAGTTGCCCTTGTCTCAGCAGGGCCAAGAAACTCCTCTGTAGCGTGTCCATCCCTGGACCTGGCTGAGTATGTTGCTCCCCCCTCTTCCGAACCCCAACTTCTACAGTCAGAGGAAGGCTGGGAGAGGGTCCCAAACACAGGTTGGGAAGATGATCTCCCTCTGTGTCCTTTAACCAGGAGGGACAGAGGTGAGGTGGTGCCATGTCCTCCTGGGACACACTTTTCTTAACTGCAGGGGTTAATGCCAGAGATTCTGCCAGTGTGACCTCCCTTCTCCAGCGTGGACCCACCAGCCTGTCTCCCTCCTGGCTCGGCCCCTGCCTTTCCAGAACCTTCAGAGCCTTTAGACGTAATCATCTCCCCTTATCCTGAGTTCCTGCTACGTTGATGGGGTAGAATGTTCCATCCCATCTCAGACACTGGGTCAGATGTCCTCCTGATGATGCTTAGCTTTTTCTATGGTCATAAAATAAAACTAAAAAATAACTCACGGCCCTGGGGGCGATCGTGCCTCCTAGCAACTCCACAGAACAGGGAGAAGTGCCCATGGCCTTTCCAAGGCTGTGGTCCCAACACTGCTTTGCATTCTGCTGTAAAGGACTTGCTGTTGTTGTGTGCTGTTACATCAGAACCGCCCAGTAGCTGACCCTCCCGTGCGTTTTCAGAGGCATTATCACATGGGAAGAGATTGCCCATCTTTTTCCCACAGAGCAGCGGATTCAAACCGTGTACCTTTACATTGACAGCTCAATTCCTCACCACTAAACGACAAGTGCTCCCTCATAGGTAGTAGGTGCTCTAAAATACTGGACATTGACTGAAACACCTACCTGAGCAGAGGTGTTGAGGATTTAAAAAGAGAAAAGAAGACAGGATGGCTGGAAGGAAACAGTCTCGGTGGCTCAGAATTTATATGGGATGCACTCATTCTAAAGCAGTTTAAGGACACAGCAAAAGCTTTCTCTAAGCTGCTGAAGATTATGGGCAGTTTGGCTGCGTACAATTGCGAGTGGCGATCTGACAGGAGGAATGGGGGGGTCACTGTGGCTGAGGAATGAAGAGTGATCCTCTCTCGTCTCTGACCTGAAAAGATTTAAGATGGGCAACTGAGCCATTATTCAAAATAACCTCTCTCAAGTGGGGAAACTGAGGTTCAGGGCCTTGAATGAGGCCACTACACTCAATGGCAGAGCTCAGACTCTCAACCCTTGAGCTCCCCCTGTTGACGCTGCGCTCCACATTGGCCAGCTCGCAGGCCATCCGAGAGGCACAGGGGATGGATGACCACACAGCTTTACCTCTGAAGCACCTCTTCCCGCCTTGCCGGGGCTCTTGGGAGCCTGGGGGGGAGGCTGGTTTGCAGGGCAACATCTCCAGGCATGTTGTGGAATCACACGTGTCTTCTGTTGTAGATCCAGGGACAGTGGACAGCCAAGGGCAGATCGAGTTTCTCAGATGCTACGCCACATTGAAGACCAAGTCCCAGACCAAATTCTACCTTGAGTTCCACTCTAGCTGCTTGGAGAGTAAGTGGTTGTTGATCTGCCTTGTTTTCCTGCTTTTTTCATACATAGTCCTTTCCCCACATCTCCTCTGTATGAAGGGCTCCAGATCAGTGAGGGTCCCAGATGGATGGCTCAAGGGTTGCTATGAGGGGACAGTTCCACTGTGGCCTGTGATGTGGACGCTCCAGCCCTGGGGGCAGGGATGCTACTGACCTAATGACCCCTTGGCACCATGTAGAAGGCACGTCTCCTTACCTCCCCAGAAATGCGGAATCCACTGGTGAGTTCTCCCAGACCAGGAAAGGACTCAACCCCAGAATTGTGGGGAATATTTCAGAAGGTTCTAGAAGGTCTAGTGACATGTAGTAGGGTCTGAGCAGCTATGGGCAACTATTTACTCTCCCCAACTCCCAACACTCTCTGGCCATCATGGCCATCTTTCTTTGGGGTTCCGGAAGCCCAGAGAACAAGCTGCAGACCAGTATCAACTGTGTTTGGGAAACACCCTTTTGGGTGACATTTTCGATTTTCTGAAGTGGTTTCAAAGCAAGAGAAGATCTGTGTGGCTTCCAGGCCTCCTTGCTGAGATGGCCCTGAGCGGGAGGGGGAGACGCAACTTCATGAAAGGAGCCATTTGGTGAGGGGACAATTGAGAAGCTTCCAGAAGTCAGGAAAGAGGGGGCGCTGCCCACTGCCCCACCTTTCCCTCCCAGACGAAGCCTTGGGTCCTTGCTGGCAGGTGAGCCCACTCCCCAAGTCCCTGAGACCCCAGCCACGAAGCAGGGTCAAAACCATTCCAGAAAGGAAGAGGGCTTTGTGCGGGCGTTTTTCATAAACTCTGCAGACATTTGCATACATTTCTATGGAAACAGCATATTAGGAAGCTGAAATTAGACCTCTAACGGTGCCGCGCTGAGCGGCGTGGGCTGAGTCGCAGCGCCCGCGTCCTCCCGCCGGGAGGTGATGGTTTTGGCGTCGCCAAGTCTGTGGTGAAGAGGAGCTAGAGGGAGGGGGATTGCTCTGGTTTTCCTAAAAATAATGAGAGCGTGTTGTCAGCTGACCAGTCCCCACCAGGCCGGCTCCTAAGTGCCGCTGAGAGGCGGCCACACCACGCACTGGGGAAAGCCGTCGCTGGCCCTGGTTCTAGGTCACTTTTCTGAAGACCAACCTTCTTGCCCCCCAGGCTTTGTCAAGACTCAGGAGGGAGAAAACGAAGAAGGAACCGAAGGAGAGCTGGTGGTCAACTTCAAGGAGACCCTTCCAAAGGTGATTCACGCCTCAGGGTGGGTTGGCACTCTCCAGGCCAACATCCTGTCCAAGGCCCTCACCAGAGCAAGTGGGAAGCCCACAGGCAAAACACTAGGGAGCTGTTAGTGGTGCCAATGGTCAAGGTGATAACCACGAGGTTGGAAGTTCAAGTTCACCCAGAGGGACTTCCTCAGACAGGCTGTGATCCACTTCTGAAAAATCAGTCATTGCAATCCTGTGGAGACCAGTTGACCCTGAGACATACGAGGCTGCCCTGAGGCACAATCAGGCCACACGTCTCCTTAGCCAGGTGTCCTGGAGCCTAACGGAACTTTCCAGAATGCCCATATGGTCCTGGCACCATTCTAAGTGTGACCTACCTCTTAGATAGGCGACCTGGAGTATAGTCTGGTATTGGGGGACAGAGGCGAAAACAAGCCCCTGCCTTGGGGTGGGGGGACTGTGCATGTAGGGTTTCCTCACTCCTATCTCAGCATCCAGACTAGAAAATCCTAGTAATGCTAGTAAAATCCTATAATCCTAGTGTCAGAAATAGTCTCCACATCTGAACTGGTGAGCCCCAGCCACTTGTCCACCCACCTGGTCCCCCATCTGTCCCACACCTGTCCTGCCCCTGTCCACTCACCTGGTCCTCACCTTTCCTGCACCTGTCCACTCACCTAGGCCTCACCTTTCCTGCCCCTGTCCACTCACCTGGTCCTCACCTTTCCTGCACCTGTCCACTCACCTAGGCCTCACCTTTCCTGCACCTGTCCACTCACCTCGGCCTCACCTTTCCTGCACCTGTCTCACACCTGTCCACTCACCTCGTCCTCACCTTTCCTGCACCTGTACACCCTAATCATGCCCTTATCCTTGCAGCTGAAGCCCATCATCTCAGACCCTGAGTACCTGCTGGACCAGCACATCCTGATCAGCATCAAGTCCTCCGACAGTGATGAGTCCTATGGTAAGGGGCCCGGGACAGGTGTGCCAGGTGCAACCCCTGCACTTGAGCAAGTGGCTTTTGATGTGAAGGAGCCAATACCATCGCCTCACCCTCTTCCTACTCCTGCCCCACTCTCTCCTCTCCCAACCAGGAGTGACACTTCCTAACAGGTGCCCCCTTCCATCACACTGATGTCAGGGAGTGTAACCAGGAGCCCCTCACCTCTGTCTCTGGAACCTGCCCTGGGTCAGGTCACTTCCTAACAGGTCTGCCCCCAGCCCCATCCCACTGGATGTCAGGGAGTGTAACCAGGAGCCCCTCACCTCTGGTCTCTGGAGCCTTCCCTGGGGTGGACTCTGTGTGGAGTAATGTGCAGGTGTCACTTCCTTCAAGCCTGACGACAGTCTGAAGAAGCAAGTGCTGTTCTCACAGTTAGCAGGAGAGCACACTGAGGCTCAGCGGTGAAGTGACCTGTCCAAGGTCTGTCCAGAGTAACTGCTGCCTTGGCCATGAGCTCAGATAGCCAGGCTCCAGAATCTATGCCCTCTCCTCCTGCCCAGGGCAACACTGGTGAGAAAGACCAGAGGTCAGCAAAGATCCCTGGTCAGGGCCTGAAGCATGCTGGCCATGTTCTAGATGCCTTCTCCATCGTGAGGGACAAGGACGGAAGATCCGCCTGGGTGCCAGGGTGGTTGAAGGTGCGGTGACAGGAAACAGGAAGTACAGGCCTGATCGATTTCATCTTCCTTTTAAGTGTCTAGTCCTCGTTTCCTCCTCTTGGTTCTCATGCTCACAAACAGTACACTGTGACAACACAAAGGAAAGCACGCCAGCGACAGTCTCGTCACCAGTGTAGCGTCCATTTTAACTTGAGTTCGAATTTCCATCCTCATACATGCCATCAAGATTGGAGGGAGGCTCATCTATAACCTACGTTATGCAGATGGCACAACCTTGCTTGCTGAAGGTGGGGAGGACTTGAAGCATTTGTTGCAGAAGGTCAAGGAATGCAGCCTTTAGTATGGATTGCATCTCAATATCAAGGAAACAAAGATTATTACCCCTGGACCGATAGGCAGTGTCATGATGGATGGAGAGGAGAGTGAAACTGTTAATAACGTCATCTTGCTTGGATCCACAGTTAACACCCTCGATACAAGCAGTCAGGAAATCAGGAAACACATTGCACTGGGAAAATCTGCAGTTAGGAACCTTTCCAAATTACTGAGGAGTAGTGATATCAGTTTGAGGACTAAAGTGCATCTGATTCAGGCCATGGACTTTCTGATTACTAGCTATGCATCTGAGAGCTGGACAGTGAATAAGGATGACAGAAAAAGAATTGACGCTTTTGAGCTGTGGTCTTAGAGAAGAACACTGAAATGCATGGACGGCCAAGAGAACAAACTGATAGGTCTTGGAAAGGGTGCAGCCAGAGTGCTCCTTGGAGGCAAGATTAATGAGGCTTCACCTCACATACTTCAGGCATGTTGCTAGGAGGGGCTGTTCCTTAGAGAGGGGCATGATGTTAGGAAGGGTGGAGGGTTGGTGAAAGAGGAAGACCCTCAACCAGGTGGACTGACACGGTGACTGCTGCAGTGGGCTCTTGTGTGAGGTTGTGAGGAAGTGTGAGGATGGCTCTGGGCAGGACTAGGTTCAGATCTCTTGTTCATAAAGTCACTATGAGTCATGCTTGACTCAATGGCACCTAACAACAACAACATAAATGCAGATAGGCATTTTCAGTTCTAACATCACAGAAAGGGGCTAGTGGTGAAATGGTTACTGAGGGCCGGCAGCCCCAGCTAACCTGGGACTGCTCAAAAGAAAGTCCCAGCAGTCTGCTCCCACATAGATGGTCACTGGTGCTGTTGAGTCAGCTCTGAGCCAAGGTCAACCCAGTGTACAGCAGAACCAGCCCTTGCCCCTTCACAGCCATCGCCCAGCTCAGCCCGTCACTGCAGCCTCTCCATTAATCCAGTTCCTGAAGGGCGTCCTCTTTCTCCCTGACCCCTGCACTCTACTGAGCATGAGGTCCTTCTTCAGGGACCAGTCCCTCCTGATGACATGTCCAAAATGTCTGAATGAGGTTGCGCCGTACGTCTAAGGAACATTCAGGCTACACTTCTTTTTTTTTATCCCCCCAGGTCTGACATATATATTTTCAAGATATACAAAATCTAGTAATCGTTTATATTATAAATCTTAACTTTAAATCAACAAAAATTTTAATTTTTAATTAATTTTAATGAAAGCTTACAGAGACTTAGGGTTTCCATTCATTCATTGTTGCACTTTTCTCCCTACCCAACCCCTCCCTCTCCAATTCTCTCTCGTCTTTGAAAACTAAAAGAAAAAGTCTTTCATTGTTATACACTCCATCCCCCCCAAGTCCATTACACTGTGCAGCCTTCATTTTGGACGATGGATTCATTTAATCTGTGAATGCATCACCTAGAAACCCCTAAGTGACAGTGCTACTCTGTCACTTGGAGGCCCCTATGAATCAAAGTCAATTTAGCACTCCCTTAGAACAAAGCAGCAGAGACTTTCTATTTTTCCTCATCTAAACTAGACCAGAAGTGTTTTCCATCCTCCTCGTGTGGACATGGCCCTCCAGTTTCCCCGTCCTCCTAATTGGCATATTTGGTGGCTGTATCACAGTCCATAGATATCCTGGGACTCTATTTTAAATGTATTTCATCACTGATCACCCCTACGGAGGCTACCATGCCATTGATTTTGTCAATGTCATCAGTAATGCTGGATGCATCTTTCTGTCAACATTTTCTCATTCTTTTTCAGCTACATGCATTTTACTAGTTCTTTCTTTAGAATACATCTCCTTGTACATTGTATCAAACCTTTGTGGCTCTTTTTGTTACATGTCATCAAGTTGAAACCGACTCTTAGCCGATCCTCCAGCAGGTTGTCAGGGGCAGTAAATCACATGAGAGGAGACTGCCTGTCTTCCTCCCACAGAGCTGTTGTTGTAACGTGCTGTCGAGTCACCTGTAACTCCTAGTGACCCTGTGTACAACAGCCCTGAAACCTGCTCTGTCCTGTGCCAACTTTACTGGCTCTGACACACCTACCATCATTACCCCAGTCACTGTATCCCTCCATCTCATCAATGGTCTCCCTCTCTTTCTCTATCCCTTCACCCTTCCTAGTGTGATGTCCCTCTCTAAGGACTGGTCTCTCCTTGCAATATCCCCAAAGTATGTCAGACGAAGCCTCAGAATCCTTGCCTCCAAGGAGCAGCCTGGCTTCATCCTCTCTAGGACAAACCTGTCTGTTCTCCTAGCAGTCCATGGTATATTCAACACTCTTCTCCAGCACCACATCTCAAAGGCATCAATTCTCTATCATCCCTAGTCATTTAGCAAGCAACTGCAAAGACTATGGCCTGGATCACATGCACCTTAGTCTCTAGACTGATGTCATTGCTCTTCAGTACTCTGGAGAGGTCCCTGGCAGCCAACTTTCCCAGTGCAATTTTAGTCTCTTGATTTCCTGGCTGATGGTACCAAGAATGTTGATTATGGAGCCAATTAAACTAAAGCTATTAACAATCTCAATCTCTTCACCATCCGTACTGATCCTGCCAATTGGCCCAGTGGTGAGAATCTTTGTTTTCTCAATATTGAGCTTCAATCCATATTGAAGATTGCAGTCCTTGATCTTCTGCAGCAAGCGCTTCAGGTCCTCCTCAGTCTCAGCAAGCAGGGTTGTGTCGTCTGCATAACGCAGGTTGTTGATGAGTCTTCGTCCATCCCCGGGCCTCTGGGTTGGCAGCACAGCTTTTTTACTCTGTAGGCACCCAAGCTCCCCAAAACCCATCAAACTGATTTCCAGAGAGGTTGCATGGGTTCATCTCACGATCGCATGTGTCCAGATCCCCCCACGTCTTTGCTAGCACTGAGAATTAGCTTTCTGGGTTTTTAAAATATATTCTTTTTAAGAGCATTTTGGGCTTGCAGGAAACTTGCCCAGCATATCTAGAGCTCCGTATCCCCCCTCTTCCCCCACACGGGTCCTCATCTCACGAGTGTCCTTTTGGTGCTGTCACTGGGCTGGCTTCCACCTGGGGCAACTTGGTGTGCAGGTACCAGGGCATGTTCCTGGCCCCGCACCGCCTTCCTGCTCAGTGGAATGGCTGAGTCCGTCATCGAGGGCATTTCCTCTGTCCGTCCTCGGAGGCTTTCCCTCATCCCCGCTGACCCTCGACCTTATCAGTCATGATGTTCCTCTCCTGCAGCTGGTCTTTCCTGATGATGTGTCCCCAACTAATCCAGGGGCGTTCACAGGCTTTGAAATGCAGGAGAGGTGGCTCACCTTTCTCCCCCGGAGCAGCCAATGGACTCGGGCTGCCAGAGAGGTCCCACCTTTGGGTGAGCAGTGCACCTCCCTACCCACCAGGCCACTGGAGCACCCTCCAAAGTAAGAGGGTCAAAATCGCACAGCCCGCTTCTGATATTCAAATTTGCACAGTCCGTCTTTGGCCTTGAGCTTGGAGGAGGCCTCGATGCAACTTCTTTCAGTCGTCCTGCATCTGAGTCAATCCCACACCAATCCCCTCCGCCAAGCTGCCAAGTTCAACCCCGGTGAGATCAAGGTCGTGTACCTGAAGTGTGGGGGGAAGTTGGTGTAACGTCCACTCTGGCCCCCAAGATCGGCCTTCTGGGTCTGTCTCCAAAAAGGTGATGACATTGCCAAGACCTCAAGGGTGATCAGAAGGGACAGAGAATTCCTGTGAAGCTGACCATTTGGAACAGACAGGCCCAGATGGAGGTGGTACCTTCTGCCTCTGCCCTGATCATCAGAGCCCTGAACAAACCACCCAGACAGAAAGAAGCAGAAAAATAGAAAACATAGCAGGAAGACCATTTTTGATGAGATGATTGGCATTGCCCAGCACATGCAGCACCAACTGTTAGCCAGAGAACTCCCTTTAGCATTGAAAGAGCTCCTGAGAGCTGCCCCGTCTGTAGGCTGCAGTGTTGATGGCCGTGACCCTCCTGACATCACAGGACACAGCAGTGGCACTGTGGAAAGCCCAGCTAGCTGAGAACTACAGGTGTAAGCATTTCAGGAAAGGACCATTTGTTAACAAAAAAATAAAAAGGTACAGTCCTCACTTGTAAGACTTTCTGGTTCTCTTTCTTCTAAGACTGACTTCTTCTTGCTGTTGTAATCTTCCTTCTGGTAGTTCACTGTTTTGCCGTCAAAGATAACTCACTACTCGGCGTTTACTCAGCGTTCGGATGTGTCGGTGCTGCTTCTGTCCTTTTTCACTGTCCACGCCCGTAAGGCAACTGGAGAAACCACATGCACCTTCCTCATCAGTGTGGCTCCATCCCCAAGGTGGCTTCCAAGTGGCTTTCCAATCCGCCAGATGCCCCACTGGAGAAGGAGGGGCAACCTCCTCCTGTGCCAATCAGATCTGACTCGACGGTACACGACAAGGAAGGAGGTGGCGGAAGAGGTCTTCTCCAGCACATTTCCTCGATGCAACGTGTTGTTTGGCCTCTTGACCGCTCTTTCTGTGGAGCCCTGGTGGTGTGATGAGTTACACGATGAACTGCTGATTGAACGGTCACCAGTTCAAGCCTGCCAGCAACCACTCTGCAGGAGATGAACAACGCAGCTGCTGCCTGACAGCCTCGGAGCCCCCGTGAAGCAGTGCTGCTGTCCACAGTGTCGTGATGACTCGGGATGACTCCACGCCAGGGGAGGAGGCTTCCCGGGGATGACGGTCGATCCACGCGGAGTGAATGTCTTACCCTTCATATAACTGCCGCGGGCGGTACGCGATTTCATCTCCTGATCACTGCTTCTGTGGCACGATTGTGGATCCAAGTCAGACGAAACCCTGGGCAGCGTCTGTCTTTTCTCCGTTTATCGGGAGGTGGCTTATTGGTCCAGCGGTGAGGATTTGTTTTAGGCTGCAGTGTAAGCCACGCTGCAGCCTGTGTTCTGTGATCTTCTTCATCAGGGCCGCAAGGCCTCTTCACGTTCAGCAAGCAAGGTTGTGTGGTTTGCGGAGCACAGGTTGTTAACGAGTCTTCCTCTGATCCTGATGCCATGTTCTTCCTCATCTGGCTGCTTTCCTAAAGAATGCCTTCAACCCAACAACTCGTCGAGTCAGAACCGTCTCATTGCTGCCTCTCCAGTGGGTTTGCAGAGGATCGATTTACAGATTCGGAGAACCCACGGGAAGGTCAGCTACAGATCACTTCCACCTCGACGACAATCACCGAGTGAGTAAACTGTACAGGAGGAGATTGCCTGTCTCTCCCACAGAGCAGCCCCTGGATTCGATCTGCCTGCCTTTGGGTTGGCAATGCGACTCCTTACCCACTAGGTCACCAGAAGCCCCGAAGGAGCGTCCTAGTACATTTTGGATGGTTACAGGGCTAGACGGATCCCATTACTGAAATTGACCAGTTACATGTCTTATTATGTGAAATGTTTGTCTCAGTCATTCACTCGATTTTTCTGTCGGAGATTTGACTTTGAAGGATTCATGGTTGAGTTACAATCACACCACCATTGGCTGCAAAGCGGCTGCAGTTACCGCTTCCTGTCAGGATCCTGTCAGTTCCCACTCTCTCCTCTGTGCAGAAGTGTTCAACGTCTCAGTTGTCAACACTGTCAGTCTTCCTTTGTCATTTCTCGGAGCACTTCACCTGGGAAGCTTACCACTCGTCCTCACCAGCAATCTGATTAGTATTTAATCCTGGTTTTCTGCTAGATTTCATGGAGTTCATTTTTATGTAAGGCTTGCAATGTTCCCCCAGATCGCTGTGAGTTGTTCTGGAAGGTTTCTTACATACTCCTTGCCCTGACCATCGTTTTGATGAAATATCTTGGGCTCTCAGAGCTGGATCTGCAGGTGAAGCACACGCAGTTTTCCTGGGAAGTGAGAGAATCTTGACTTGACTCAGGGTTCACTGAGAAATAGTAAAGTATACAGAACAGAGAGAGAGAGATGGACTTTATGACATTATAGGGCCTGCAAATCCTGCCTCCACGGGGCAGGTCATGGGAAGGGTGCAGGGTGAAGCGTTCTGGGTCCCAACGAAAGAAAGTCAGCTCCCCATATCCGTGGGTTCTGCTTCCTCAGGTTAAAGCAACTTCTGGTCAAAACTATGCAGGAAAAGAAACCAAACATGCAATCAGGCGGTCACAATACTCCCTCGAAGGGAAAGAGAGAGTGTGAAGTGCTATTTAAATAGCATTTGCTCTGCACGAAGGAGTTTAGGTGCACAGTTCAAATCCATCAGGTGCTCTGCGGGAGAAGGATGGGCAGTCTCTTCCCACGTGATTTACTGCCTCTGAAAACCCACTGGAGGGTCAGCTATGGGCAGATTCAAACTCAACAGCATGCACCATAGGAGCTTTGGTGGCAAAGTTCATTACGTGTTTTCCTACTAACTGAAAGGTCAATAGTTTGAATCCACCAGCTGCTCTCTGAGAGAAGGATGAGCAGTCTTTTCCCCTAAAGGTTGACTGCATTGGAGGAGCCCGGGGGAGTCCACCTCAGGTTGGTGACTTTAGGTTTTGCTCTGCATTAGGTTCTGTCTGTAACCTCACCATGATTTGACGTGTTCAGGAGGGTGTGTGTAGGTTATATGCAAATATCATGCTGTTTGATACAAGGGACTCAAGCATCCCTGCATTTTAATATCCAGGAGAGGTCTACTAGATACGGAGGGATCACGATTTCTATTTATAGTCTGAAGGCAGAACCTGCCATAAGGGGCTCATTTTCCAATCTACTGGCTTATGATGTCACACCGGATGAGATTACTGAGGTAGTCTGTTGTACCCAAGGACAGGTGATGTCATCTCATGGAACTGTTGTAAGAGAGCTGTGACAATGGACTCAGACATACCAGTGACCGTGAAAATGGCATTGAACCAAGCATTATCTATCGCTCTCAGATACGGAAGACTGCTGTGTTATACATAAGCCAACAATTCAATGGCAACTGACCACAGCAATACATGACAGCAACTAGCATGGGGGTGGAGCAGACACTGGAACCACAATCCAGCCAAGATGACCTGTAAAATTAGCTGTGATGCTGTTGTCCCCTTTCCCCAACCCTCACCAGGTGAGGGCTGCGTTGCCCTGCGGCTGGAGGCCACGGAGACCCAATGCCCCATCTACACACCTCTCACCCACCATGGAGAGATGACCGGGCACTTCCGGGGTGAGATCAAGCTGCAGACGTCCCAAGGCAAGAAGAGAGAGAAGCTCTATGGTAAGACGGCCCTCCTCAGGTCCCCCCACCCCAGTGGCACAGGGAGGTGGTTGTCTTCCTGTAGCCGACGGGTGTGGTCTCGGGGTAGAACGCAACCTTGGAAAGGCTCTTGGAGGCAATCAGGCCCAACTCTCACCTGATTCAAGACGTCCCCAGAAAGACCCCCAGCAGTCACAGCTGCTCTCCCTGAGCCCACTGAGCGTCTATCTTAAGGACCTGAAGATGGAATTTTCCAGCTCCCTCCCTCACACCATTACCAATCCGGCAGGCTGTGTTACTTCCTGTTAGAGAATAAGATGCCAGTTACCACCTAATACTGAACAGCCCATCACAGGCTGCTGGGACAGGAGGCTGCAGCCCCCAGCTCCAGGGGGATCTTGTGAGCTAGTGGCAGGCATAATTCATCAATCACAGAACTCTCCTGAGCCCAGATGAGGCCCCTGACCCTGACCCAGAACCTCAGGCAGCCACTGTTCATTGGCCAGTTTCAGCAAATGGGAACTCTGGTGATGCAATGGTTAAATCACCGAGCTGATAACTGAAAGGTCGGTGGTTCAAACCCACCAGCGGCACTGTGGCTGTCTGCTTTCACTAGGAGTTGGAATCCCCTCAGCAGTGGGTTTGGATTACTGGGGGGCTGGGCGGCAGAGTCTGCCTAAGAGCTCAGGGTTAGGCCCTCCAATCGTCTTGTCTTACCCTTTCCTTCCAGACTTTGTGAAGACGGAAAGGGATGAAGCGAGCGGGCCCAAGTGTCTGAAGAGCCTCACGAGCCACGACCCCACAAGGCTGCTGGAGCCCACCGCCAGGTAGAGCAGCGGACGTGGTGACCCGCTCCTCCCACTTCCTCCCTGTGCTTCCCATTTCCACTCATCCTTCTGTCCATCCCTTCCTGCTGTCTGAGCGTTACCCCAGGAAAAGCTGCCATGCTGGACCTGGATGGTTGGTTGTGCTAGGCAAGTGTTTCCCCCTGGTGTTCTCCATCACTGTGTGAGCCTGTCTGTTAGTTGGTTCGGGAGCTCTGGTGGCTGAGTGGTAAGAAGCTGCTCTGCAATCCTGAAGGCACAAGGTTCTAATCCACCAGCTGCTCCATGGGAGAAGGCTGGGCAGTCTCCTCCTATGCAATTAACAGCCTCTGAAAACCTGCTGGAGGGTCAGCAACAGGTCAGTCTGACTCAACAGCACACAATGACACCTGTTTGGCTGGAAGTTGAGGTGCCCAAGAGCTGTCAGTTAGGGTTCCCCCGTCTCCATCAGACCAGTAAGCCTGGTGTTTCTGTGATGTTGAGTTTTGCTCTATATTTTCCCTCCACTCCTCTTCCCAGTGTCGTCTTTTAAAAAAATTATTTTATTTTATTATTTTGTGTGTGTGTTCCGTCAAATCAGATCTGACTGGTACAGGAGGAGATTGCCCCTCCTTCTCCAGCAGAGCATCTGGTGGATCTGAACCGCACACCTCTGGGATTGCAGTGCAGCTTCTTGCCACGAGGTCACCAGAGCTCCCCCACAGTGCCTCTGAGCTTCCTTTTTCCACCTCCAATTAAACCTTTCCCTTCAACTCACCACTCCCCGTGAGCCCACTCCTCACCACCGCCCACCATCCCCTCTCCATCCCTTCTCCCCTCTCCATCTTCCCTCACCTGGGGACTCTTTCCAATACCACCACTGACACCCTCATTTTAAAACAGAGGACCTGTTACACCAGCCACCCAGCTCCTTAGTGTCCAGTGTCCCACCTCCCAGCCCGTACCCTGTGTCTGGTCTGTCTCATGTGTCTGTCTGTCCTCTTGGCATATGGGCCCCATGAGGACAGAGGCCCTGGTTGCTGTGTTCACGGCCGTTTCCTCCAGCCTGGCCCTGGCGAGCCCCTCAGGAGTGATTTCATTGTATGAATGAACACATGCAGCCCACCAACAAGTGGAAGGGTTTAGGGGCAGCTTAGGGAGCCCGGGGAACATCAGAGGACCTCATCCTCATCCCTGACCCCAGGGAGGGACGGGTCCTTGGTGTGACTTTGTCCTGTCCCCCATACAGGGTCCCTCCGTGCAGTGGTGCCAGCATCACCGAGATCATAAACCCCAACTACATGGGCATGGCGCCCTTCGGGTCAATGTCCCTGCATGGGAAGCAGGCCTTGTCCCCTGACAAGCAGCCCACAGCCTGGAGCTACGATCCACTGCCCAAGGACACCCCCCTCGGGCCCGGGAGAGGGGACAGTCCTCCAACACCACCCTCCCAACCGCCTGTTTCACCCAAGAAGTTTGCACCCTCGCCAGCCAGCCGGGGGCCCTGCCCCAGGACGCAGGAGCCAAGGTAAGTCTTCACCCCAACAGGGACGCCCTTTCTGTGTCCAGGGTCCAGCGGGTCCTCACTGCCTGGGAAGCACGTGCTCCACAGAACAGCAGCTGGCTGAGGCCGGGATGTGTCCATTCGGCCATGGACTGTCTTCAGAGTCCAGAGCTGTTAGTGTTGTTGTGAGCTGTTGTCACTGGCCCCAACTGCTGGGGTCCCCTGAGTTATGGAATGCAGTGCTGCCCTGTCCATGCCACCACCATGACCAGCTGTTCCACGTGATCCAAAGGGTTTTCACGGGCTGATCCTCAGAAGGAGATGGCCAGGTCTTTCTTCCTACTCTCTCTCGGCCTAGGCAATCCCGTTAAACATGCCTGGTGTCACAGCAGCATGTCGACTCCACTGACAGACAGGTGGCCCTGTGCATGCGGTACTCACGCATGGAGAACGGGCACTCAGCCAGAACTGGGCTTCCGCCGCCGGCCTCACTGACCGGTCGCACTCAGGAAATGTTTGTGACTCTGCAATTCCTGACTTATTATGTGTGCAGAGTTTGTGGCTGTTGTTAGGTGCCATTAAGTCAACTATGACTCCCTCCTAGCAACGCTGTGAACACCAGATCCAAAGCCTACCCTGCCCACACCGCCCTCACCCTACCCGACTCGCTCAAACCCATTGTTACCACTCTGGTTGAAGGTCTCCCTCCCTTTCACTGACCCCCCCACACGCCACCTTTCCAAGTGTGATGTCCGGCCTGACAACATGCCTCAAGTTTGTGACCTGAAGTTTCATCATCTTTGCCTCTAAGGCTGTACTTTCTCCAGGACACACTTGTGTCACATGTATGCTTCATGAATGTGGCATGTATGTGACCTGAAATCTCATCATCCTTGCCTCCAAGACTATACTTTCTCCAAAACATACTTGTTCTTTTGGCAGACCATAGGCTATTCTGTGCTCTTCTCCAACTGTAAAGGGTTTTAAATGCAGTAGAAAATAAGGGGCTCTCTGCTGGTGCAGTGTGTAGGGGGCGGCCCTGCTCACGCCGGCGGTACCTCTCTGGGCAGCTCCGTAGGGGAAAGATGGGCAATCTTCTTCCACACAAGAGCCTCTCACAGGCTTCTGCAGAGGCAGCTACGAGTAGGTTCTAACTCAGCAGTAATGGTGGCTGACGGCTGATAGGAAATGTTAAAGACCAGGCCAAGAAGAAAGAGTCCTGCTGGTGCCACAGGAAAGCACCCGACTGCTAACTGAAAGATCAGCAGTTCAAACCCACCTTGGCAGGAAAAGGCTGAAGCCCTCTGGCCTCATGAAGATGTCTGGACGTGGAAGCCTTCAGGTCCAGTTCTGCAGTGTCCTGCAGGGTCCCAGTGTGTCAGAATTGACTAGATGGCACTTGCTTTGGCTTTGGTGTTGGGGTGTTGTGTTGTTTTTTTTTAATTAATTGTAATGAAAGTTTACAGAGGCTTTGGATTTCCATTCATTCATTATTGCACTTTTCTCCCTGCCAACCTCCTCTGAAATTCACTCTTCTCTTTGAAAAGTAAAAGAAAAATTCTTTCATTGTTATACAATCCCTCTCACTAAGTCTATCCACTATGCCGCCTTTGTTCTGGACTCCTGTCATGATAATAATACCTAATCGCATACCCCTTTTAAACAGTTCTTGCTCTCATTTGTTTCAATGCAGTATGCATAATTTATCCCATCTTTCTCAGTCTCCTCCCAACCCAGTGTCTGTCCTGTTTTACAATAGTGACACCATGCGGTATTTGACCTTTTGTGACTGAGATATTTCACTCAGCATAATGTCCTCCAGGCTCACCCATTTTGAATAATATTGCATCAGTTCCTTGTTTTCAATGCAGCATAGTATTCCATTGTGTGAATATACCTCAGCTTCTCTATCCATTTGTTTGTTGATGGGCACTTGAGTTGTTTCCAACTCTTTGCTGTTGTGAACAAAGCCACAATGAACATGGGTGTACATGGCTTTGGTTTTGCCCTCCTGATCTTTTGCCCTTTCTGGGGAGCCCAGCTCTCTAGGAGCCCATCACAAGCATCACCCTGTCCATGGAAGACTGTGGGACTGAAGGAGAAGTTACCACGGGGAAGTCCCACCTCACCTTTGCCTGATGCCTGTTCCCATACACAACTTCTTCATTAGAAAGAACAGTTAGAAAAAGAAGGAGCTGGGATTGGACTGCAGCAGGGAGGTCAGGCACTGGACCAACCAAAGGCGGGTGATGGCCATGAGCTCTGGGAAGACAGGAGACGGGGAAATCTGGGAGGAAAGAAGACCCCAAAGTCCGCCTAGGCATCGAGCCAGTGATGGTCTCCCAAATCCTGAAGCCACGGCTGCTTCCCATGCTCCACCTGGACAGTAAAGTGGCTCGAGTGTCCAGGACACAGGCACGGATGGTGAACACAAATGAACCCCAATGAGCGGTGATTTCAGCTGGGCCAGATGGTCCTGCTCTTGTCTTCCCTCGGGATAGTCCGTATGGCCTCCTTCCAGTGACGAGATATTTATAATGACCACCCTTTCTTTCTTCTTTTCTCCCCGAGGCATTAGATTTCTCCATGGGCCTGTGTCAAGAGCCTGGGAGGGGGCCTTGTGAGTGACCCCATTCTTCCTCGCCCCCCCCCTTCCGGCTTCTCCTGGAGTGACCTACCTGAATTCCCCCAGAGTGAGGGGCCGTTTATGGCTTTGGTCCACAAATTCTCCAACGTGTGGAAATAGGACAGGAGGGAAGGGAGGAGGGGGAGGAGAGAAAGGAGGAGGAAGCAGGGGAAGAGAGAAGAGGGAGCACTGACGAGAAGGGAGGAGGTTGGAGGGAGAATGGAAAGGGGGATGGGGAGAAGAAGACGCAGTGTGCAGGCTCGCCCCGAGCCCAGCTCCACCAGCAAACCTGCTGTTTACAGCGTTCCAATTGTTTTCTGGATTTAAAGGACTTTCTTTTTTTTTTTTTTTTTATTTAAAGGACTTTCATTCCCTATGAAATCTGGGGGAAGGAAAAACATTGCCATTTCCTGCTCTGAGAAAATGAGGGCAAGGCTGTGTACATCTGTTTCCAAAGCTGCCAGAATGAAACCCCACAGAGCCGATGGCTTTGCACAACAAAAAGTCCGTCTGTGGCTCTGGCAGCAAGAAGTGTGGATTTGGGGTGTCAGCGGGGCCATGCTCTCTCCAGGCTCTAGGGGACCACCCTTTTGTTGTCTGTGGGCTTCTGGTGGCCCCGGGTGGTCCCCTGGCTCCGGTGCGGCGTGGCCGGCTTTCTTGTGCATGTTTCTGGCCCGCTGCCTCCTCCACAGGCATTGACAGCAACCAGCTCTCTTGCACAGCAGATTCTGATAGCACGTCGGCCGCCAGCTTTAAGTCGGGCTCTGCTGCCTTGTCCTGCGGCAGTCAAAACCCAAGCCACAAAATATCTGGTTGCTATGCAACAGTGCTCTGCCCTTGTTGCCACTGGCCCGGACTGAGCAGTCTTGAACTACTTCAAGGCCCTGTTTTACAAGGATGCCGTTCAGAAGGGTGAGGACCCACCCTACTACAGTGTGATCTCGTGTTGACTCAGCTGATGAACTCTTCAAAGACCCTTCTTCCAAACCAAGTCACACTCCCAGGGCCCCAGGGTTCGGACTTCCACAGAGCTTCCAAAGCACACAGTTCGGTCCACAACACTGGATATCGAGGTGTCTGTTCAGCTAGGGTGGTTCTTTGGTGATCCCAGGAAATGCGCTCTCAACAGCCACAAAGCACAAAGGGCTTACTTATTTGTTAGGTGGAACATTTTTAAGTTCCCTGAGTAAATAGATCTTTGTGTGAACAAATCAAGCACAGCGTGTCCTGGCTGGAGAGTGTGTCCACTTCTCCAGAGCTGACAGCTTTAGAGAGGGAGGGAACACCTACTGGACGGTCCCTGGGCTGGGGGTCTCCAAGTTCACTTGCCACCAAAGCATGGCCAGAGGCCGGAACTGGCAGCCATCATGCGTGCCTGCAGCCCTGACCGCACCCCACACTCCTGCTCCCCCTGAGCGAAGGCTGGGGGACAGGGGGTGTTTCCAGCACCGACTGTGCCCCCCAGCCCTTGCCCCTGACTCAACTAGGGTGACTGATGATCCCGGTGTACCCAAGAAGCTTCCACGTCCCTGAGAACCCCCAGATCGCAGGCAAATTGAGATGATTAGTCACCCCAGTCTGAAATCACAGATTAGAAGCAGAACTCTTCTCACATCGTGCGAGAAGAGAGACAGGCCTCCTGAGGATGTTAAACAGCTGTTTTAACTCTGTCCCTGGGATATCAGTTCACTTCTTCAACAACCCAGCCTCCGAAGGGGCTGTGTTTCTCATTATCTTTGGTCAGGTTCCTGTTTGTTCTCTAAACCAGAGGGGAGCTTCTACAGGGAACACTGCTGGATAGGGCAGCTCCACCCCAGCGGGGGGCTCAGGGGCCACCCCTCCTTACTCCTCATCACCACTGACGGGGCGGGGGCGGATGGTGGACGTCCTCATGCATCTCATTTTCTATCCTCCTCACTTCTTCATCCAAAAGCCTGAGGCCGTGGCCGTGTTTGCCGTCATACATCCTCTTTCCTGGACTAACTCGTGTAAAGGCCTGGGAGGGTCCACTCAGGAATGCAGAAAGGGGCCTCGGCCTTCTTTAAGGCCTAGTTATGCAGTTGCTTCCAGATCTTTCCAAAAAGTAACAGGGATTATAGATGGAAAATTGATGCTTTTTGAGCTGTGGTGCTGGAGAAGAGTATTGACTGCTAGGAGAACAAACAGGTTCATCCTGGAGAGGGTGAAACCAGGCTGCTCCTTGGAGACAAGGATTCTGAAGCTTCATCTGAGATACTTTGGACATGTTGCAAGGGGGGAGCAGTCCTTGGAGAGGGACGTCATGCTTGGGAGGATGGAAGGACAGCACAGGAGAGGAAGACCTTCAATGAGATGGATTGATTCAGAGACTGGGGTAACGGGGATAGATGTGTTAGAGACATTAAGATTGGCACAGGATAGAGCAGGGTGTAGGGCTGTTGTACATAGGGTTGCTATGAGTTGCAAGCGACTTGATGGCACAAAACACAACACGTACAGTCAAGGCCATCGGACACATCCCAAGGTGAGCCTAGTCCGAGAGTCCACATCATCTCTGCACCCTGGTGCTGTGTGTGTGATAGCTCCTGCCCCCTCCCCAGCCCATGCCTGCTCCTCTGTCAGTGATTGGCCGCTCACAGCTTTGGAATAACATCTCAGCGAACCCCAAACAGAGCGGCATCAGTTGGTACCAAAGTCCCCATGTTTTCTTCACCACAGTTTCCTGTTGTCAAAAAACAGGATCTGGAACAATCACCCAGTGGGGCGGATTAAATGGATTCCCATTCCTCCATCTCCAAATTTGCTCAGCTGAAAGTTACCTCAAATAAACTCCCTGCCTTTGAGTCGGCTCCCGCTCACAGGGACCACAGAGAACAGAGACAAGCAATGTCAGGGGTCTCCAAGGCTGCCCCCTTTGCAGAAGCGAACGGCCTCATCTCCCAAGGAGCATCCAGGGGGCTTGAACCAACCAGTCAGCAGCCACGCTCTTCACCACGGCATCACCAGGGCTCCGTTAACTTAAGTATCCAGACTCACTCGTTGTTGTCAGATTGGAACCCACTCACAGCCGACCCTCCTCCAGGATTCCCAAGGCTGTAAACTGCACAGGAGGAGAGTGCCCATCTTTCTCCTGATGAGCTGAACCAGCAGAGAAGCCCCACCCCTGCATTAGCAGTGCAGCCCCCTGCACACCATGCCATCAGAGCTCAGGTACCAGCATGACGAATCAAAGAGCCAAGGGGCACAGGGACGAAAAGGCAGGTGTGGGTCTGCCTCTGCTGGGCCCCCGCGTGGGCTTCTGTCTCTGCCCATCAGTAGATCGCTCCCCACCACCACCACCCGCTCCTAATCTTCGCACCCTCCCACCCAGCCCCTGAAAGTTGCACTCCTCCACATTCTATCTCGGTCCCTTGGTGATTGTAACTTGTTCTTCCTATTGTCGAGTTAGGACGTGAGGACCATACACTCCAAGCTGCCCAGGGGGTTGGCGTCTTGTGGTTGGAAGAACATATGTTCATCTGGGACACTGGTCCCTGAGATAGGACATCTCATCTGTTGTCCCGGCTGCACCCTGGGGCATGGGACTGTGTCTTCTATGCTGACGTTGTCTGGTCACCAGCCATCAGTGTTCAGCCATCCAGTCTCCTAAGTTCAGACCCTCAGGGGCAGAGTTGGGTCTTCTGGACTTGTTCTCGTATTCTTCAGCTGTAACCTGAGTTTGCACATAAGCATTTGCTAGCGTCTTTGCAGTTTTCTTTTCCCACAACCATCACAATTTGCCATTTCCGAGACATTTTCATCACCTTGAACAGGAATTATGTACCCAGTAAGCACTCCCAGCCCCATTTGCCCTGATTTCCTGCCTGTCTCTCTGTACTCACCTGTTCAAGGCACTTCTTGTAAATGGAATCACACAGCACTGGTCTTCTGTGTGTTCCTTAGCTCGCCCTGCGTCTTGTTTCAAGGTCCACTGCTTGTGGCCTGCACCGGGGCTTCATGCTCTTTGTGGCTGAGCTTTATTCCATGGCCTGACCGCCCCACTTCTCTATCCATTTATCCACTAATGGGCTTTGGCATTTTCTTTTTAACCCGTTGGCTGTTGTGACTAATGCTGCTATGGAGATTCATATCAAAATACCTGCTGCCTGCCTCTAGGTGTTTTGAGGCCAGGAGGTGCCAGGCCACATGGTAGATCTAGAGTTAATATCTGAGGAACTGGCAGTCGTCTCCACAGCAGCTGCGCCTTTTACATTCCCACTGGGCAGAGCCGAGGGTGGTGATTTTTCCACATCCCTGCCCACACTTGTGATTTTCCACTTGGGGGCTGTTGGGTTTTTCTAACAGCCATCCTGGTGAGTGTGAGGCGGGATCCTGCTGTGGTTTGATTTCATTTCTTGGACACGGAACATAAACCTTCTTCCAAGTCTCTCAGAGGAGCCCTAGTGTACTGTGGTTAAAGCGCTTGACTGCTTACTGAAGGGTCAGCGGTTCCAACCCACCAGCCACTCTGTTGAGAGTAAGATGGGGCCACGGGAAGATGACACCTTGGAAGCCCTGGGGGCAGTTCTCTGTGCCGCAGGGGTGTCATGAGGGGGATGTCTTGATAGCGGGGAGGCTGGGCCTCTCCTCCCACTAAGCCTTCAGAGGGCCTTTGCTCGCTCATGCTCTGGTGTAAGTGGTTTTTAAGGAAGAAAGGTCAGAGATTACCTCAGAGGACTGGACAGGCGCCCAGCACCTTCTCTTCCTCACTGTCCTGTCTCTGTCCTGTCCTCATGGCCTAGGTCCAGCGACTTGGGGAAGGCCACTGCCGAGCCCACACTGCAAGACGACTTGCCAGAGATGTTCGAGAATCCTCTGTATGGCTCCATGAGCGCATTCCCGAAGCTGCTTCCTCGGAAGGAGCAGGAGTCCCCCAAGATGCTGAGGAAGGAGCCTCCGCCTTGCCCAGACCCCGCAGTCCCCTCACCCACCATCCTGCTCACCAAAGCCCAGGAGCCGGAGGCCTCCAAGGGGACTAGCAAGCCGGGGCCTGCGCCCTTCCTCAGCCCCACGCCCAGGCTGCGCTCCTTCACCTGCTCGTCCTCGGCCTCCGAGGGCAGGGCGCCCGAGAAGACCCCGGGCAAGCCCAAGGCCCCCGCAGGCGCCCAGGCGCCCGTGCCCGCCAAGCGGCCGGTGAAGCCGTCGCGGTCCGAGCTGAGCCAGCCGCCCACGCCCGTGTGCCCACCTGCACCCGCGCCCGCGCAGCACCGGCCACCCCTGCCCATCAAGAGCCCTGCTGTGCTGCACCTGCAGCACTCCAAGGGCCGTGACTACCGCGACAACACGGAGCTCCCGCACCACGGCAAGCACCGGCCCGAGGAGGGGTCCCTGGGCAGAACCGCCATGCAGGTGCGCGCGCGCACGGGATCGTGTGTATGCACACGTGTGTATGCATGTGCGGGTGCACGAGTGTGTGCGTGTATGCATGTGTGTGTGCGTGCAACTGTGGATGTGTGTGGATGCATGAGTGTTCGTGTATGCATGTGTGTGTGCATGCAACTTTGGATGTGTGGATGCATGAGTGTTCGTGTATGCATGTGTGTGTGC
>NW_006399877.1:7000025-7007991 GCF_000299155.1 Elephantulus edwardii | reverse complement strand
AAATTTTTATTCTATCTATATTATACATTCTATATTATATTTAGGGAGCTCTGGTGCTGCCAGCCCAAAGGTGTGAGGTTCAAATATACCAACTGTTCCACAGGAGAAAAATGGGCAATCTCCTCCCTTGCAGTTGATTTACAGCCTCTGAAAACATGCTGGAGGGTCAGCTATCAGTCAGTTCCACCTCAACAGCACATAACAACAACAACGTATTACATCTACACAATCATTCTCTTTTTTATTATTATTATTATTATTTTTGTGTGAGTGTACCGTCAAATCAGATCTGACTGGTACAGCAGGAGATTGTCCCTCCTTCCCCGGTAGAACATCTGGTGGATTTGAACCGTGCGCCTCTGGCATTGTAGTTGCAGCTCCTTGCCACTAGGCCACCAGAGGTCCCCATACATCTACACAATCATTCTCATTCATTCATCCATTCATTTCAGTTAAGTCACAACCGCTTCATGGTTGACCCTCCAGCAGGTTTTCAGAGGCTGTAAATCACAAAGGAGATTTCCTCTTTCTCCTTTGACTCTGATGGATTCGAAACACCTACCTTTGAGTTGGCAATGCAGCTCTTTACCCACTAGGCCCCCAGCATGTCTGTTAGAATGTCTGTGACATGAATGCTGGCCCTTTTCAGAGTTAGAGTGTACCTGGTCAAAGCGCAGCTCCCGGTCCCCCAGCTCCTATGTGGGCCTTGGGACCTGCCAGAGACGAGAACCTGACCACTGTCTGTTCTCATCCCCACAGTGAAGTTCTTGGAGCCACCAGCGAGATGGGGCCCCATGGACCCCTGCCGGGACCTCGTCTCGGCTGCTCCTGCTGCTTCTTCCTGAGGCTTCTGGTCATCCGGAGGGACTGGCTCTTGTGTGGTCTGTGGAACTGCTGGCTGTGAAACGTGGTGTGGGGTCTGAGCCACAAGGGGACGTGGGCCCTGAGTCTCAGCTCAGCCTTGGTACTTGGGACCCAAAAGAGTGATTCAGGTTGCCGTGTTGAAGCAAGAATCTAGGGTATCAACTAGAAGGTCAGGAGAAGGGTTCCCTGATAATAATAATAATATTAATCATAATAATAATAATACTACCAGCTGGACCTGTCGAGCACCCACTGGGTGCCCAGGACCACGCTAAGTGCTTTTGGAGCGTTTTCTCAGCTCTGCCTCAGCGTTGAGTCCTTCTCATCAGCTAAATCCAGATTCCCAAACCTGCCATTCCGAAATGGGTTCTATCTTGGGTGGTTTGGGCAAAGCATTAAAAGGCCACTACCCTTGGGGAGTGAGGCTTGGCCACTGGAGAAGCAGAGTCCATCAGCTTCTGTGCCCCAAGGAGAGGTCAGCCTTGGCCCGGGTGGCACCCCAGTCCCCTCTAGTGGGCAGTCCCTGTGCTGAAGGGAGGTCTGCACAAACGGGCCACCTGCCTGGGCCCAGAGCCACCCTCTGTCACTGGGTCCTTGGGTATTAGGAAACTAGAGTGGCCTTGTGCTTTGGTGTCTTTCAACATAGCAGATTTCCCGTAGGAGACTGTGGGCATGTGGGCTTGCAGGACCTTGCCGGGGGCGTCCCAGGGGGTGTCAGGCTGTGTAAACAATAAACTGTGCCTTTCTCCACTCATCACCCACTGTGTGTTATTTCTCTGCTGACCCCTTGAGCCACAAGCAGGTGTCGGGCCAAGGGACTGGGGTTGGGGGGCAGTGCCCTGCCCACAGGTCTTCCCTGAGAAGTATGACCCACATGCTTTCCTTCTGAGGGTCCCCAGGGGAGGTGTCTGCATCCCACTGCACCAGAGCCTATTGGGTCCTCTGTCCTCCCACCCTCCAAGTGCTCACTGTGGCTCCCCTACAGCAGATGGAGGGGTCTCCCAGCCCACCAGAAGCCCACTGCTGTGTGCCTTCACCGTCCTCGGTGCTGGGGAGCATGCATGCCTGAGACATGGCCAGACCCTTGTCCAACCCATCCTCTTGGACAAGGAGGACCCTTGTTCATCCTTCCCCACCCCCAACCAAAGGCAGCAGAGGTGGGCATTCTGCCCCTTCAGGATCATGGTGTTCTGACAAGCAAGCACTGCCCAACCAGACAGGACCACAGAGAACTTGTTCAGAAGAGCAGGGATCAGGTGCAGCACTCAGTATTCTAACACCACACAAGTGCTGTATTCATTACCAGTGCTGCTAAGACAGAAATACCACCGATGAGGGGTTTCAACAAACAAACTCATCTACTGACGGTTAGAGAGGCTGGAAGTCCGAGCTGAGGGTGCTGGCTGTAGGGAGGGCTTCTCTCAGAGACTCTGGGGAAGGTCTTTGTCTCTGCTCAGCTTCTGTCTTGATTCCTCGGGGTTCATCATGAGGCCTTGCATGTCTTCCCCCATCTCCCCTTACTTACTTGCGCTATCTTGTCTTTTATATCTCAAAACAGAATAATTTGAGACATGTCAATACTGCCTCATTAACACAACAAAGCCCATTCCCGAATGAGATTATAACCACTGGTAGTTATTGTGTACCATCGAGTCAGAACCGACCCACAGCTGACCCTCCAGGAGGTTTGCAAAGTCACCGGGTGGATTGACACGGTGACTGCTGCAATGGGCTCTTGTGGGTCAGAAAGTGTGAGGATGGCGCAGGACAGAACAGGGTTCAGATCTTTTGTTCTGAGGGTCACTGTGAGCTGTGCTTGACTCCACAGCACCCAACAACAGATGGCATCAAAGGAAAGTGGCCATCTTTCTCTCACCAAAGTAACTGGTGGATTTGAACTACATACGTTTGCATTAGCAGTGCAGTTCTTCACCTCTAATCCACCAGAACTCACCAGGTGATAGTAAAGGTTAGAATTTACAACACATATTTGGGGGATAAAGATCAAGCCCCAAGGGATGGGCAGCGGTCACACATGAACTGTCCTGGCCGGAAATCAAAGCCAGGTCTTCTGCATGAAATGCACGAATTCAGCGAATGAGCCCCCACTGCCTTCTCCCTGACTCTTGTTGCTCAGTCCCGTTGGGCGGGGACCAAGTCATAGCTGACCCTTCAGAGGGTGTTCAGAGGCAGTAAATCACACAGGAGGAGACCGCCCATCTTTCTCCTGCTGAGCAGCTGGTGGGTTTGAACCACGTCCCTTTGGGTTGGCAGCATTTCGCATTCATTCTCTCTAGTCCTCGTGTTGTTAGAACCAATTCATAGCTGACCTTGCGGGGACTTTTCAGAGGCTGTAAACCATGAACATTTGGTTCTTAGTCTGTTGTGGGGGCAGGACAAAGAAGAGGGAGCAAAAGCCAAGGTCCCCACCATCTCTAAGGATCCGCTTCTCTCCATAAAGATGATGGTCTAAGGGAACTCTGGTGGCCTCGTGGCAAGAAGCTGCACTGCAGCCCCAGAGGTACACGGTTCAAATCCACCAGACGCTCTGCTGGAGAAGGAGGGACAATATCCTCCTGTACCAGTCAGATTCAATTTGATGGTACACTCACACAAAAATAATTAAATTTTAAAAAAAAAAAGATGACAGTCTAAGGAACTATAGGGCAGTTCCACTCAGTCACGTGTTATTAGGGACCACTGAGTTGGTGCCACCTGTATACAGCAGATGGGAACACTCCGGTCTGTGCCAACGTCACTGTTGCTACTGTATTTGAACCCATTGCTGCACCCACTGTGCCACCCTTTCTCCTTGGGGGTCTGCCCCTTTAGAGTCACCATCAACTTGGTGACACCTAACCATTGATTGCTGTTTTGTTTCAATAGCTAGCCTTCCCTTATCCCCTAGCTAAAAGGCTGATTCACTAACGGGTTTTCCTTCACAAATGTGCTGATTGCTCCCTGTCCCAACAGTGGATTCAATGGCTCCCCAAGATCGTATGCTGTTGTTAAGGAGACAACAAAGTGGAGACCAATTCAACAGTTTCTGCACCAACAATTCTGTGACCTCAACACTGTTCCTGTTGTTGTACTGCCCTTTTCACGGGTTTTCTGACTCATCCCTCCCCCATTAACATAAACGCCCTGCCCTCTGCTTCCTATCTAATCCTTGGAGTTGGCTGTGTCAATTTTCTTTCATATCAATAGGTCTTAAAAGAACACAGTGCTCAAGGCAGACATGTTTTGCTAGTTAAACAATGGGCTCAAAGTTAGTAATGAATGCAGGGATGAAGCAATGTTTCATTCTGTTGCGCATAAAATCACAATGACTCAGAACTCGCTTGAAGGTGACTAACAACCACAAGCTAAGACTTCAGGAGATTTTTTTTCTTTTTTGGTTTGTGCTGCAAAGATTATCTCAGGGTAGTACTTTAAGATTCCTCCAGCCTCTGTGGCTCTGAAGTCCATTATCATTTGATGTTTTGTTCCACATTTCCCCCCTTTTGATCAGAATTCTTTGAGAATATCCTTCTTTGATCAAAATGTGCAGTAATGGTCCCAGTCACTATTTTGGGGGGTGGAGGTGGGGGAATGCAACAATTTTATTGAAAGAAAAGTGCAATGACATTTCTTGATAGCTTAAGAGAGGGAAACTTAGACACCACCCCTCAAGCGCAGGACCAAGTGCGGAGTGGACTCTTTCTGGATATTGTAGTCAGACAGGGTGCATCCATCTTCCAGCTGTTTCCCAGCAAAGATCAGCCTCTGCTAGTCAGGGTGGATGCCTTCCTTGTCTTGGATATTTGCCTTGACATTCTCAATGGTGTCACTGGGCTCAACCTCAAGGGTGATGGTCCTACCTGTCAAGGTCTTCACGAAGATCTGCATGCCCCCTCTCAGACGAAGCACCAGGTGCAGGGTAGACTTTTTTCTGGATGTTGTAGTCCCCAGCCACTATTTTTTTAAGAAGCATTCTTTTTTTCTTTCTCCACATGTCCACGTGCAAGTCAGCGGGCCGGCACAGCCAAGTTTTGTGCCAACAAGAAGCTGCTGTTGTTGTAACGGGCAATCTCACACACAGCCCTGTGGAGGGCAAATGCAGCAATCATGGCACCCAGAGGACAGGGCAGCCTTGTCACCCTCTTCCCCCAAGACCATGATTTCCCCATGCCATTTCCATCCCAATAGGAGGGGGCTGAGTGAATCATCCAGAAAAGCTCTCTCTCAGCCACCTTTCCTCACCCCAGGCTGGCAGGCTCTCTTCTGTGAGAGTCCTTAAAATAGCTCCTTTCTCTCCACAAATTCATTTCCATGGAGATCCAGCTATCTGGAGCCCTAGATGCTTCCGGCAAAGCTTGGGAAAGCTCAGCTCCGAGCCTCCATTCCAATGGAGAGATCCTTCTTAATGCAAATATCTAGTCTCTCCCACATGCCTACCCAGGCCCTATCCAATGGGGTCCAGCAGAGGCACTTCTAAGGGATAGCCCAGGTGGCATGTGCCCAGGGCACTGCTGGAAAGGAGGCCGCTGTGTAGTTCCCTTTGCCAGCTGTGAGAAGGCATTCCCCACATGAAAACGAATCCTGCTGTCTGTGAGAGACTCCCTTGGTCAAAGTGAGGTAATCTCGTTCTGCTGAATATAGAAAGAGAAGAAGAGGGTGAGGCAATGACCTTGAGCTCACCAAAGGCCCATTTCCATCAGTGGAAGGAAGGAAGGTGCACTTTCCATTTTCATGTAGTCTTGAAATAGGTTGGATGAGTTTACTTGTGGGATCCAGGTTCCACAGTTAAAATAAAAACCGCCAGGGCTGCAGCATTCTCCACTCTTCTTCACTCCCTGTGCTGAACAAACCATTCGAGAAGCTGGATTTTATGAGGAAGAATGTGACATCAGGATCAGTGGAAGACTCATCAGCAACCTATGTTATAAAGATGACACAAGCTTGCTTGCTGAAACTGAGGAGGACTTGAAGTACTTGGTGCGGAAGGTCAAGGACAGCAAGGTTAAATCTCAACATCAAGAAAACAAAAATCCTCACCACAGGGCCAACAGACAACATCATGATTGATGGAGAAAAGACAGAAATTAATAATTTCCTCTAACTTGGATCCACAATCAGCTACTGACTGCAGGAACCAGCAGTCAAGAAATTGAAAGACTTGTTTCATTAGGAAAGTCTGCAGTCAGGGATCTCTTCTAAGTGCTTAATATCTTAATATTAATAATATCTTAATATTATTAATAATAATATCTTAATATCCTTAAGAGTAAGGATATCAGTTTAAAGACTAAGGCACACCTGATTCAAGCCATGATCTTTTCAATTCCTATACATCTGAGAGATGGACAGTAAATAAAGATGACAGAAGAAGAATCAATGCCTTTGCGCTGTGGTGCTGGAGAAGAGGACTGAATAGGTCCAAACAGTATCTTATTCTTTATTTCCTAAAAATAGAGAGTTTGTGCAGGTTCCTTAGCCTTCTGAGCCTCAGTTTCCTCATCTCTAAAATGGGCAGGAGGAAGTCTTCTGCCTGGCGTGGCTTCAAGGATGGGACCCTCCAAGCTAATCCTGAATTCAGGGCCTGCACAAACAAGCTTCCTTGAACCCTAACCACTTCCTTTCCTGGGTGGACTGGAGACAGGATGTGGATTCTGCTCCCCTCTCCTGAGTGAGGAGCTGGCAGCAGGGACTCTACCAGACAGCCAGGAAGTCATGCCCACAGGACACATTGTAGCAGGCCTTCAGGGACCATGGGGCTGCCTTCGAGGGAGGCAGGTAACAGCATCCCAGAACCCTGCGGCAGCTGACTGGGGGGTACACTGGGGCAGTTTTAAAATCCTCGCTGGCCAAGGGCATTGACTGAGGTCTGGGAGGCTAATTCAGGGTAGGAGGTAACTGAGCCTGGAGACCAGTGGACGGTTACTGTGTCGCCCATCCCCAACCTGCAGGGTGCCAGTAGCCACCAGGCTGGCACGTATGAGGCGGTGACACACCAGGGTGTCTGCTCCTCCACCCGGTGGGAGCACTGCTAGCCTCCCTCATTGTAATCTATAACACCTCACTGCTGGCCTCTAAGAGATAATGTCCTTGGGCTGACATTCTTGGGTGCTCAGGGAGTCATTTCTGAAGAGGAGTACTTAAGTTGTAGTGAGTTTTGTGATAGGAGCAGAATCCTTTCTCATGAGAAGGGCCTGGCACCATGGAAGTAATGAAAGAAATTTCTTGGAGCTCTGGTGGCCTAGTGGTAAGGAGCTACAACTACAATCCCAGAAGTGCACGGTTCGAATCCACCAGATGCTCTGCCGGGGAAAGAGGGACAATCTCCTCCTGTACCAGCCAGATCTGATTTGACGGTACACTCACACAGAAATAATAAAATAAAAATTTAAAAAAAAAAGAAATTTCTAGAACATTCTAGAAAGGCCTCAGGCTCTGAGTTAAAAAAGAGCCTTGTGTATTCAAGAAGCAGAAAAATCTGGGTGTTTGGAGTATGATGACAGAGAGTAAGAAGAAGTTAGAGAAGCCAAGAAGTCCAGATAGACGTGATACAGACTACGGGGTCATAGGAGTGGGAACTCATAACCCCCTCTGGCCCAAACTGAGAGTCACACACTCTCTGCAGTGGTGGATGGCGGGAGAAGAATCTGTCAGAGTTGATTTGCCTGAGGACATCTGGGTGGTGGCCAGCTGATGGGGGCAGGATGGTATGTATGTGAGGGTGGTCTGGGAGGTGACAGAGAAGAAAAGGAGAACTCACCAAAGCATGGCAAGGTCTGAACAGGAACCCTCCCCACTCTCTCCTGGGGTGTTGACATGGGTCTAGAGAACAGTAATGCCCCATCAGGGTGTTAGCGAGGCTGTGACGAGAGGCACTTCCAGAAACTCTGTCAGAACCTTGGCGTGCACAGGGGCACAAAATGTGATGCATCAGGACCTGGATGTCAACATGAAGCACAATGTGAAGGTAGGTGTTTCCTCCGCTTGGGACGGCGTGCTGGGTCAGTAGGTCAGCAAAGAGGACAAAGATTTGCAGTGCAATAGACTGGCACAGTGGTCACCATAGTGGACCAGAGCACAGCGGGCCTGTGAGGAGGAGCACGGG
>NW_006399877.1:6998148-6998831 GCF_000299155.1 Elephantulus edwardii | reverse complement strand
GAGAGCACGGGGTAACAGGCTGGTTTCCTTCACGGTGTGTCCGCTGGGAGTTGGACCCACCTGCACAATATCGAACAACAAATTAAACTTGAGTCTCAGATAAGCAACAAATAAAGCCAAAACCCAAAGCCACTGCCATGGCGTCAATTCCACGTCCTAGTGACCTTGCAGGACAGAGTAGACCTGCCCCACGGGCTTCCTGAGGCTGTAAGCACGGTGTCTGCCTCAGCTTTCTGCTGTGGGGAGCAGCTGCTGGGTTTGAACCAACAACTCCTAAGTTAGCAGCCGACTAACCACAAGACACGCAGCCAAAATGCTCATTAGAAGGAAAGATGGGGCGTGACACTTATCGCACGTACTCAGACTTGTTCTCAGAAGGAACCAATCCTGGGAAAGGGCATCGTGGATGGTCAAGTGCAGGGTCAGCGGCAAAGAGGAAGACCCTCAACGAGATGGATGGACATGGCGACTGCAGCAACGGGACTGAACACAGCAGAGGCTGTGAGGACAGCGCAGGTCAAAGTGGGATCTTGTCCTGTCCAGCGTCAAAGGTCGCTATGGTCTGGAGGCCGCTCAATGGGACGTCACAGCCATCTCCCAACTCGCATGTCCCAGACAATCTAGACTCAACTTTTTATTTTTTTTATAATTCTTTTTATTATTATTATTATTATTAAATTTTA
>NW_006399877.1:6985311-6998048 GCF_000299155.1 Elephantulus edwardii | reverse complement strand
TGAACATTTACAGAGATTTTGGGTTTTCATTCATTCATTGTTGCACTGTTTTCTCCACCCTCCTCCCCAGTTCGTTCTTCTTTCCCACCGCCCCCCCGAATATCTGTTTTAATAGACTCAACTTTTTAACATGAACTCCAAAGCCACCCAGCTCTCCTGCATCTTAGCCATCAACCCCAGGCCTGATCTGTCTGCATCAGCACCCAGGGCGAGGCCCAGGCCCCCGTGAAGGGCACTGCCCGCTTACAGAAGTAATTACTCTGTCAGTTTCCCCGCTGGAAGGAGCTGTTGTTGCTGAATCTGTACGGGGGCGGCAGCCGGCGAAGAGGACAGTGAGCAGCGCCGGCTGCAGAGGCTGCTCGCTGTAGCTTTGGCTCAGTGAGAGCCAAATGGGAGCTGAGACTGGTCTTCTTTATTTCATAATATTTTTTAATTGGTTTCCAAGAATCATTTATGTACACTGCGTTTTGTCCATGTACACTGTGTTTTATACAACCATTTGTATACACCATATTTCCTATCATTACCATTGCTCTGTGCCTATTCTCACCCCATCTTTTCAGGCCTTCATTGAACCTTTCCCATTACTTCACCACTAACCTCTGCTATCCCGCTGATTTCTCACCCTTCCCCCTGTATCCACCGTTGACTTTTTAAAACTTACAGAAGTAATTACTCTGTCAGAGTTTCACGTAATTCCTAAGCTATCCACCAGCGGCATGCTGACCAGTGTGGTATCTGCCGGCGTGGCGAGCCTGTGATTCGAAGCTGTCCTTGGCGTGTGCTCTTGTAATCAGCGTCCAGTGTGAGCAGATATGAGCAGCCAATCAGTGGGAGGGAGCGTTTCCTTGGGGGCGTGGCCTGCCAACCCAGGTATAAATGGACGTTCTGGCACCATTCCCACTCTACTTCCCCATATTCCTTCCCTGGCCTCTGGCCCTTGGGTCTTAAGCCAGCAGGATTCTCCAACCTGCTTCCTGACTTGCAGATGGTGGGTTTGCCGCCCCATTAGCCAACAGGTCTCCAGGCTGTTCTGAACCTACAAATTTGGTATTTGCTGGCTCCCGCAATTTTCTTGACTATCTGTATTTATTGATTCGGTGGCTGGGGCAATCGGGATGAGTGTGTCTGTCGGAGGCAATGAGATTGGCACAGGACAGAGCAGAGTTTACAGCTATTGTACATAGGGTCGCTATGAGTTGCAAGCGACTCGACCGCACATAACAACAACAACAAACAACATTTGTATTTATCTATCTATCTAGAGCTGCTTTTGCTTTTTGTAGAGAAACCACACAAAGATATTTGTCGCTGTTGTTATGTACCAGAGTCAGAGGCAACTCTTATCTGATCCTCCAGCTTCCAAGGAGCAGGCTGGTCTCACCCTTTCCAGGACAAGCTTGTTCGTTCTCCTAGCAGTCCATAGTATATTCAACACTCTTCTCCAGCACCACAGCTCAAAGGCATCAATTGTTCTTCCGTCATCCTTAGCCATAGTTCAGCTCTCTGATGCATAGCAAGTAATTGTGAAGCCCACGGCCTGGATCTCATATATGCTTATAAAATCTTTGTTCTAATCACGCATTGCTACATAATAATGTGTGTGGTGTCTTAGACAATAATGATCAGTTCTCTGGCTCACAAATCTGGAACTTTGGTAGAGCGTAGGGATGTACTGTCCCAGCTCCGTCCAGAATCAGCCAGGTAGCCTTGGTGGTTCAGTGATAGAATTCTCGCCTGCCGGATCAGCCAGGTGACATGACGACTGGGCTTCCTCTGGGGCTGGAGTCAACCCCGAGTTGGTTCAGTCCCAGGTCTGGGCTTGGTTCTGGTTGACCAGGTAAGAGCAAGTCTACATGGTCTCCCCACTTTTCCTCACATCACCGTGGCTGGTTCCAAAGATTGGTGCCCCAAGAGTGACAGTGAGATCAGCGGGGGGAGATGTCTGTCCTTTTCCAGTAAACTTTTCTCTGTTGAAGGCCACTCACAGTCAAAGCAGGGCACTGACCTCCTTTTGGTGAGAGGAATGTCAAAGAATGAGTATACTCTGTGTGTGTGTGTGTGTGTGTGTGTGTGTGTGTGTGTGAGAGAGAGAGAGAGAGACAGAGACAGAGACAGAGAGACAGAGAGAGCACCAAGTATATACAGTCAAAGATACACCCTTGCAACAACGTCTACTCTTGCAGAACAATATTCACAATTCAGTGGCAGAGGTTCCTCTCTTACTAGAGATGTGCCACCACTGTGCCCTTTCTCCTTTGTCATGCTGCTCCAGCATCAGTGTCTTAAATTCAACTCAACTTCTCCCCCATGGCATAGTTGATGAATTTCGAGCATGGATGCTGGTACAGAAGAAGGGTCCTGCAGAGACCTCCAGAACGCTTTCTTCCAGCCCTCATGAAGAACCCCCGGACTGGTGGCTCTACCCTGTCCCGAGCGGACGGCGAAGATCCAAGACTCCAAGACACCGGCTTGATGCAACAGCAAGAGGAGAGGTTTATTGTGGAGTTCCGGGCCGACACGTATCTCTCGCAGGAGATAGAGGAGTCAACCCTGAGCAGACAAAGTTGGCTCTTTTTATACACTTTAGGGGGATACAACTGGGTATCAGCTTCTCATTGGGTGATGAAAGCACAGTTTGAATTCATTGGTTCGGTGTTCACTCATGGTTTACACAGCATATTTGCACGTAGCACATGTGGCAGTCACGTAGCACATGTAGCAGTTAGACAGATCTTAAGTCATTAGTATATTTGCCTAACTTTTGTGGTTAACTATTCCCTGGAACATTAACTATAGGGTGGTTTCACAAATTCTTAAACATACAATGAGTTCAAACTCCAGGGCAGTGGAAAAGCACAAGACACATTGGTTATCAGTCGAGAAACAAAGGCACATGGGTTATCAGTCGAGAAACAACATCTGCTTGTTTGTCCTACCCTGTAGTTAGCCATTCTCGAAATACTGTTGCCCTGAGATCAGACTTTTCTTCCTGGAACACTGGGTGTGGGGCTCTACCTGGGACAATGGAAAAATTCCTGAGTTTAACTTAGCTGAGAACTATAGAAACCTGAGTTTAATTCAGTTGAGAACTATAGGGGCTATTTTAATTTTAATCTTTCACTCACACCCCACTTCTCTCCCTCAGCACCAGCTACACCTCATGGCAGGCAGCACAGCTACCCCTGGGCTCCTGCCTCCACCTCCGCCCACTCCCTGCTTTCCCATCCACTCCCCCCTCACCCACTGCCCGCTCTCTGCCCAGCTCCCGCATCCTCTTTTCACAGTTAAATTTAGACGCAAGCTGTTTTCCCCACCGTCTGTCTCCATCAACTTCCTCAACCACTGTGACAGCCTTCCTTCTTCGAAGGGCGGGGTGAACTGGTGTCTTTAATATTTTCAAGTACACATGTGTTTGCACGCCTGTGCGTATATGCCTGCCTCTGTGTGTGCGTACGTGTGTACATGTGAGTTGCATCGATGTGTATGTGTGTGTGCACACAAATGGATGTGCGTGTTTGTGTAAACCTCATATGTGTGCAGTGTCATGCACGTGTGCATTGTACACACATGTATCACTCCGTGTGCATCGGTATCTATGCATACACATACATATGAAAATACATCCAATCCTTTTTAACTCACTAATTCATTTCATCTTGTTATATGCCATTGAGTTGTCCGCAACTCACAGGGACCCTATGTCCAACAGTTCTGCCCTGTTCTGAACCAGTCTCACTGACTCCGACACACCTAGTCCCATTGCTCCAGTTACCATGTCAATCCATCTCATCTGGGGTCTTCCTCTCCTGCTCTGTCCCTCCACCCTTCCAAGCATGATGGCCTTCTCCAGGGACTGATCCCTCCTGGTCATGTGCCCAAAGTATGTGAGATGGAGCTTCAAAATCTTTGCCTCCAAGGAGCATCTTGGTTTCACTTTCTCCAGCATAAACCTGTTTGTTCATCTACTCAGCAACCATATTTCACATTTTAAAATAATCCAATAATTTATATACATTAACAAGGCACCTAACAACAAAAAGAAGAAGCCTAAGGGGCTTCAGGGGTAGCAGGTAACGTGTTGACTACAAAGCCAACAGTTCAAATGCACCAGCTGCTCCCCAAGAGAAAGATGGGCCATGTCCCCCCAGTAGAGAGTCATGGCCTCAGCGGCCCAGTGGACGTTGGTTATGAACTAGACCCTCCAGGGCAGCAGCGGGTTTGGGTATAAATATATTGTAAATACATGGATATAAAAAGATGCACCTGAATGTGTCAGAAATAGGATACAGAAGAGTTTGTTGTTGCTGCGAGTACTGAGTTGAAACCGACTCACAGCTGACCCTCCAGCAAGCTTTCAGGGGCAGTTCAATCACACACGAGATTGCCCATCCTTCTCCCGTGGAGCAGCTGATGAATGTGGAGCACCTGGTGGATGCGGAGCAGCTGGTAAATGCGGAGCAGCTGGTGGATTCACACCACATGCCTTTGAGCTAGCAGTGCAGCTTCTTACCATGAGGTCACCAGAGCTCTCTACAGATGTAGGGAATTTCATGACAGGATCACTCATTTACTGAGGTGCAGTCAATGCACTTGGTTGTTGACTGAAAAGTCGGAGATTCGAGACCTCCTACAGGTGTCTCAGAAGAAGGGCCTGGCAGCCTCCTCTTGACGGTCAGCCACAGAACGTGGGCCTGGCATGCTTTGACATGCATGGGGCGGTCAGTGTGGGACTCCACTCCATGGCAACTGCTTTAGCAGAGTGAGGAACACAGCTGAGACATCAAGGCCGAGGCAATACCAGGGAGACGTTATCATCTCCCTTGGATCTGAAGGGCCAAGGCGGTAAGAGGAGAGGGGTCTCCCGGACCTGGGGAGCTGAGCCCAGGAGGAGGCCCCTTCTCAATGTGGCCACCATAAGGGAAGTGAAGGACTGCAGAGGCTGGCAGGGTGGTCAGAGAGGCCTGGACCCTCTCTTCCCTGCCTTTTTCTCGCCACCCTGCTGGATTAAGCTTTTGATTGCTAATTAAAAGTTTGCTGGTTCAAATCCTCCAGCTGGTCCATGAGAGAAAGCTAAGCCAGCCTGCTCTGTAACAATTTACAGCTTGGAAACTCTGGGGGGGCGGAAGGGGGGTAGTTCCGTTCTCTCCTGCAGGGTTACTACCAGTCAAGACAGACTTAACGGCTGCAGCTTGGGGGGAGGTTTTGCTCCCTCCCATTGGCCAAACCACACCGGAGACCAAGGGCAAGGGCGTGGAGGTGGGGATAAGTCCTCGGGCCTGGGCACAGCACACTCAGCATGTGGGCAGGACAGAAAGTGGGTGGGGACAAGGGTGGACCGAGGAGATGAACCCTCCAACTTGGCCCAGAAATGAGCTGAACCCTCTGGCAGCTCGTTCCCACTTGACACCATCTCCGGGAGCGAAAGATGTTGTGAGCTAGGGACACATGTCTAAACGCTGAAGAAAAACAGGCAGTGTCAACAATTAACATGACAGTCATTCTTAATTACATGAGCTAATGAAATGGGATTCCTGGCACCATTAGCCCCAAGCAATTTATATTTGGCTCAGGAAACAGAATGGTTTTTATAACAGATTTTCCTAATTATGTTTTGCTTGTGTTAATAGGAGGCGCTGATTCCCCAGCTAAATACCACCTGATCACAAAGGAGGGGGAGGTAGGTACCACCTGGTATCACAGAGGAGGGGGAAGAGAGGTACCACCTGGTACCACGAAGCAGGGGGATTCAAAATACAACGGGTGTCAAGCAGAAGTGAAGCCGAGTGGGGCTTCACAGGCAGCTGTCCGCAGGCCCACTCACTCTACTGTCCAGTTGATCTCAACTCATGGTGAGCAGTGAGCCAGAGGACAGAGTGTAACTGCCCCTTAGGGTTTCCAAGCTGGCTGGTTCGAACCGCTGACCTTGAGGTTGGCAGCCCAGCATTGTAACCATTATGGCATCAAGGGCCTTGCCAACTGGCTGCCACAGATGCAGAAAACAGACGTTTCTGCTCATTTCATGGGGTCTGGTCTCTTCAAAGCCTCTGAGTGCATGCTGCTAACCCAAAGCTTGGGGTTTCGAATCCACCAGCTGCTCAGAGGGAGAAAGACAGATCCTCCCGTAAAGATCACAGTCTTGGGGACTAAGGGCTCTACTCTCCTGGACGGGCTTGCCAGCAATTGGAATTGACGGAATGGGAGAATGGCAGCGACAGAGTGGACTCTCTCTGACTTGTCTGTAAAATTATTTAGGACAGCTGCTTAATCTCCTGCTGTGCCTGGAGTCCTCAGATATGATTTCTGCTGAGTGTAAAAGCCACTCAAGTCTTGCTGCTGTGCGTAAAAATCACCCGGGGACCTTGTTAAAATGCAAATTCCAGGCAAACAGAGAGTCAGAGAAGGAAAGGAGGCCTCTCACCAGGACGCAGTAACTCAGTGGCTGTGACAAGGGCTTAACAACAGCAGAGATTGTGAGGACGGTGCAGGGCCAGGCAGGCTTTCTTCTGTTGCCCATGGGGTTGCTACAAACTGAAACTGACTTGATATCCTCTAACAGCAGTGAAAACAACAGTGCACTCCCCAGAATAGACAGTGTGTGAGATCAAAAGGACAGCATTTTTCCACAGACACAGCTCAGAACACAAGAAGGAGTAGGAAATGAAGTCAAGTGGAAACAGGAAACACAGGGAGGAAGCAGGAAAAGTGCTGCTGTGAGTGGATCTATAAATGTTCACTCCAATCACAATTTAAAAGCTGTGGGTGGGTTGTTTGCTTGTTTGTTTTTTCCTAAAGGCAACAATCATCCAGATCTTGATTCTATGAGCATCATACCTGGAGAGACACTAGTCAAAGGGCTGGGCATGGAATTTATACTCGCGGGAGGCAATGTCATAAAGTGGGGGGATGATCTGGAGTAGGAACTGGGCTCAGACCATTAGTCCATCAAGTTTCCAACCATGGCTCTGATCTGTTGTGGTGTGCCATCTGCTTCCTAAACAACTTGCCTCTGATAACTCTATGAACTTTGATAAATGTCGATGGTTGTAGAGTAGCTTCAGGCCTTTTGTTCACAGGGTCGCTATGATTAGTGCTTGACTGGAAGGCAATCAACAACAAAAACAACATAGCTCACCTTCCAGCAGGTTCTCAAACGCGGTAAATCACACAGAAGGATAATGCCCATCTTTCTCCCACGGAGCAGCTGGTGGATTCGAACTGCACACTTTTGGGACTGCAGAGCAGCTAGAAAGGGTAATAAGTGGCCTCTAGGGTGGCTGTGAACATTGGAGATAAATGTGAGAACCACAGTGAAGAAGGTCTCTGAGTCTTACCAGTGGTTTGCAAATGTTGTTGGTTCAACCAACCAACATGGGAGGCTGTGGGCACCAGGGTGACCTGTAGTACAGTGGAGGAAAGATCTGACAATCTGCTTCCATTAAGATGAAAACTCTAAAAAGGAAACGCACAGCCATCAGGTTGATTGTGACTCATAGGACCACACAGGACAGGATACAACTGCCTCGTAGGGTTTCCAAGACTGTTGACAGGAGCAGACGGCACATCTCGTGCCTGCAGAGCTGGTGGGTTCAAACCACTGGCCTTTCTCTGAGTAAGTGAACACTCAACCACCAACCACCTGAGCCTTTTTGTAAAGATCACAGCCAAGAAGACCCTCTAGAGCAGCCCTCCTCAGGACCAGAGTTGCCATGAGTCTGAACTGGTTCAACCGCTGCATGGAAGGTATTTTGTTGTGGTTTTCTCTTACTATGTGTCCCTAATTACTATAACTTGTAACATAATTACACTGGAGAGCAATGATGTAAGTTTGAAGACTAAGGTGCACCTGATTCAGGTCATGGTCTTTTCAATCACTTGCTATGCATCTGAGAGATGGACAATGACTAAGGATGACAGAAGAATTATTGATGCCTTTGAGTTGTGCTGTTGGAGAAGAACACAGAATATCCCACAGACTGCCAGAAGAACAGACGACTATGTCTTGGAGAAAGTGCAACCAGAGTGCTCCTTGAAAGCAAAGATGGTGAAACTCCGTCTTACTTATTTTGGGCTTGTTGCTTGTTGTTGTTGTGTGCCGTTGAATGAGTCAGAACTGACCCATAGCTGACCCTCCAGTAGGTTTTCAGAGGCAGTAAATTGCACGGGAGGAGACTGCCCACCCTTCTCCAGCAGAGCTGCTGGTGAATTCGAACTGCCTGTCTTTGGGCCTATAGTGCAGCTTCTTACCATTAGGCCACCAGAGCTCCCTTGGGTATGTTGCTGGGAGAGGTTGTTCCTTGGAGAAGAACGTCATGCTTGGAACAGTAAGGGTCCTGGACAAGATGCACTGACAGTGGCTGCAGCAATGGGCTCAAGTGTGTCACGTTGTGGGGTTGGCACAGGTAGGACAGGGTTCCGATCTGCTGTTCAAAGAATCGCATTGAGACATACCTGACTCGATGGCACCTCATAACAACAACAACAACAATCTGTACCAAAGGAGCCCTGATGGCATGGTCCATTATGTGCTGGACTGCTAACCAAGAGGTCGGCAGTTTGAATCCCTGCCTCTCTGCAGGGGAAAAGCGGACTGTCTCCTCCCACGAAGCTTTTCAGCCTTGCAAACATGAAGGAGGGTTGCAGTGAGTCTGACTCAGCCGCCAGCAGCAGGCTTGGTGTGGGTGTTTGCAGAGGCTTTTGAGCAAGGCTTTTTCAAGGTGACTGGTCTCAGAGCCCTGCGTCAGGATCTCATGAGGCCAGACGCCTATCCAGCCAGGTCCTGTCCACCAGACAGCATCCGAGCCTTCGCCTTTCGTCACAAGCACCCTCCCCAAAACCCTAGGTCTCAGACCTTTCCCACTTTCTCTTTCCTAGTGGACAGCAGCTTCCGCCAGTTCTCTCCGCTGTGGGTGCCCCCACGCAGGGCTGTGTTAGCCGCAGACGGAACACGTGCTGCCTCCAGCCCCAAGGCCTGGCCCATCGTGTTGCATAAGAAGAAAACCTTCCCACAGCCCAGAGGTGCAGAAGCGTTTAGAAATGGGTCTAAAATTAGACTCACAAATGACAGAGGGCTTGTGCTTGTCATTCTGTGATTTCTTCCTCACAGCGTGTTCTATGTTCTGGGATAAAAATTTTTTAATGAAGTCAGAATGCTAAATATAAGTCAACCTCTGCTCTCTGTTTCTTTGTAAAAACAGCGTGTTATCACCACTTCATTTGCTATGTGTCTTGGCATGAGATGCCCCACGCAGCCAAACAGAAGTGAAACCCCGTAATGTCATTCTCTCCATTATTCCTGGTCCTGAACACGGCTGTGCCTCTCCTTGGCTCCTCTGACTCGATCTACATGGAGGGAAATAGTCTGAAGAATCTCTAGATACTCCTCACCCAGACCCACTGCTGTGGACTCACCCCCACTGATGCTGCTCCCTGCAGGACAGAGCAGCACTGTCCCCAGGATCCCAAGTCTATGATTTTTTTATATCAGGGAGCCCAGGGGGCATAGCAGACTAAGTGTAGGGCTACTAACTGGAAAGTCAATGGTTCAAATCCACCAGCCACTCTGTAGGAGAAAGACAGGCCATCTCCTCCCGTAATATCTACAGCCTCCGAAACCTGAGGGAGGGTCACGAGGGATCTGCACGACTCCACAGTGGTAAAGGTGGGGTGTTATCTTTACAGAAGCAGATGGCCACATCCACCTCCCGGGGGCAGCTACCGGGTTCTGTCCACACGTCCTCATGTTTCCAGGGCCGGACATCTATACAGAAGCACCTGCCGCGGTCCTCCCCCCACAGAATGCTTGGAGGTCTAACTATCATGAAGCAAGCACTTAACCACTGCACCACCCAGCTTCTTATCCAACACAGAGTGACCCTGCAGGGCAGAGTGAAGCCATCAGGGAGCGTGTCTAAGACGATGACCTTTACCAAAGCAAGTGGCCTGTACGTTCCTGCATGCAGCTGCAGGTGGGCTCAAACCACCAACTCTTTGGTCAGCAGACCAGGGCTTACCCACTAGACCAGCAGGGCTTCTTAATCAAATGCAAGAGTGCAGTATGTGAAAGGATGTGACTCATCTCCCGCACCACGTCCTGCCTTCCCTGAGCCGATGCAAAGGTGTTGGGCTGTGTGGATCACAACAAACTGGCTGATTCTGAAAAGAATGGGAATCCCAGAGCATTTGATCGTGCTTACGTGAAGTCTATACTTGGACCAGGAAGCAGTCATAAGAACAGAGCAAGAAAACACTGCATGTTTCAGAATTGGGAAGGGTATGTGCCATTGATGTGTCCTATTTCCATACCTTTTCAATCTATATGCAGGTCAGATTGTCCAGGAGGCTGGGCTCCATGAGAAGTGTGGCATCAAGACTGGAGGTAGACTCATTAACAATCTGCGTTATGCAGATGACACAACCCTGTTTACTGAAACTGAGGAGGACCTGAAGCGCTTGCTGCAGAAGGTCAAAATCTGCAGCCTTCACTATGAATTGAAGCTCAACATCAAGAAAACAAAGATTCTCCTGACTGGGCTGATTGGCCGCACCATGATAGATGGTGAAGAGATTGAGATTGTTCACAGCTTTAGTTTGCTTGGCTCCACAATCAATACTCTTGGTACCAGCAGCCAGGAAATTAAGAGACAAATTGCATTGGGAAAGTCTGTTGTTAGAGACCTCTCCAAAGTACGGAAGAGCAATGATGTCAGTCTGGCAACTAAGGTGTACCTGATCCAGGCCATAGTCTTTGCAATTAATTGCTGTGCGTCAGAAAGCTGGACAATGACTAGGGTTGATAGAAGGAGAATTGTGATGCCTTTGAGCTGTGGTGCTGGAGAAGAGTGTTGAATATACCATGGACTGCTAGGAAAACAAACAGATTCAGTGCAACAATGGAAACCCAAAATCTCTGTAAATGTTTATGAAAATTAATAAAATATAATTATAGAAAAAAAAAGCAAACAGATTCATCCAGGAGAGCATGAAACCAAGTTGCTCCTTGGAGGCAAGGATTCTGAGGCTCCGGCTGATATACTTTGGACATGTTGTAAGGAGGGACAGGTCCTTGGAGAGGGACATCATGCTAGGGAGGGTGGAGGGACAGCGCAGGAGGGGAAGACCCTCTATGAGGTGGATTGATTCAGCAATGGGTTAATTGGGATGGGAGTGTCAGAGACAATAAAATTGGCACAGGACAGAGCAGGGTTTAGGGCTGTGGTACGTCGCAGGTAGCTCGATGGCATATAACAACAATGACTAGTCCTTGGAAAAGAATAACATACTTGCAAAGGTGGAGGGTCAGCAAAAGGGAGGAAGACCCCCAGTGAGATGGTTTGACACAGTGACCGCAGCAACGGGCTCTAGTGTGGCAGAGATGATGAGGACGGCACAGGACAGGACAGGGGTCAGATCTGTTGTTCACAGGGTCGCTATGAATCTTACTCGGTTCAACTGTATCTAACAACAACAATAATTACTAATTCTAGATGACATGTAGTAAGGTTCCACATATTTTGAGCTCTGGTGGCCTAGTGGCAAGAAGCTGCACTGCAATCCCGAAGGCACAAGGTTCGAGGTCACCAGTTGTTCCACAGGAGAAGGATGGGTAATCTCTCCCTGGGCGATTAACTGCCTGTGTAAACTGGCTGGAGTGTCAGCTCTGGGCTGATTCCGAATCTACAGTACACACAATAACTACCACTTATTTTGGTCTAAATGGCAGATGAATGCTGCCTTTTATAGGGAATATATGTTACCTGAAAGCTGTCCCAAGCTTCCATTCAAAACACACACTTGTAACTTAAGTACAAAATGGACAGCAGCCTGTTAAGGACATGAAATCTGGCCTTCCTGCTGGACCGCCTTCTCTATGGCAGGAGCCATATGTCAGATCATCTTTTTTTGGAATAGGAATAATAAATGTGGGTCTCCTCCAATCAGTTGGCCAGGTACTTATCCTCTAGATTTCTTAGCACAACCTGTTAGCATGTCCAAGGTAGCATCTGTTTGTTGAAATATGTCTATCGGTATTTGATAATTCCTGGGGCCTTCTTTTTTGCCAGTACCTTCAGCGAAGCTTGAACTTCCTCCTTCATCACCATTGCTCTTGATCATATGTTGTTTCATGAAATTCTTCTGCGTCAGCCAGTTCTTTTTGGTACAGTGACTCTGTATACTCTTTCCATCTTCTTTTAATGCTTCCTGGATCATTCAACATTCTGCCCACAGCATCCTTAAGTATTGCAACTTGAGGCTTGAATTTGTTCCTCAGATACAGAATGAAGGACAAATAGTGTGTGAGTCCATTTTTATAAAAAGCTCAGAAAGGTATATGAACAGAAGGAAATATTCTTGGATGATTGCTAGAGAGGGAAGGGGAAGGAAAATTAGTAATTTGATAACAGACACAGTTGGGTGAAGGAAAAGAAGAGAAGGCAGAGAAGAGACTATTTAGAGCTATTTAGAGCTTTGGAAACCCTGTGTGCAGTTCTCCATCCTGGAGAGCTGGAATTGGCTCCCTGGCATCGAGTTCAGTTTGTGTTGTAGGGGTTTTATTTTCTTTTGTTTTTTATTCTATTCTATTCTATTCTATTCTATTCTATTCTATTCTATTCTATTCTATTCTATTCTATTCTATTTTCTGCAAGTGTACAGCGTGAAAAGGGAGCTCCAGAGGCAGGGACCACAGCAATCTCTCTGCAGGAGTAAGATGAGCGATCTCTTCTTGGGCAATTTAC
>NW_006399877.1:6950511-6985211 GCF_000299155.1 Elephantulus edwardii | reverse complement strand
CTATTCTATTCTATTCTATTCTATTCTATTCTATTCTATTCTATTCTATTCTATTCTATTCTATTTTCAGCAAGTGTACAGCGTGAAAAGGGAGCTCCAGAGGCAGGGACCACAGCAATCTCTCTGCAGGAGTAAGATGAGCGATCTCTTCTTGGGCAATTTACAGCCTCAGAAATCCAACAGAGGGTCAGTTAGGAGTCCATTCCGACAGGATGGCAATCAGAGGGGGAAGGTGAGGGGCCCTGGGACTTGGGACTCCGCATTTCAAGCCAGCTCCCCACGGAATGCTACATCACTAGCTGGAAACAAGCTCATCTAGCTGGGTCCTGAACATCAGCTTTTTCTAGCAGTTGGAATTGAACAAGATGATGAAGCTCTTTCTCCTTCATTCTTCAGCTGTGACCCCACTCACCCCAGCATCCTTTGCAGCTCTGGTCGTGAGGCAGATGTACACCCAGGGAGAGGGGGTACTCTATATGACCTTCACTTTCTCTGGGGTGGGAAGTGGAGTCCACTTGAATGTCCTTGCTTTGGGAGTTTGGCCATAAATGGAAAGTAGATCACATGCAAAGTGGATTCTCTCTGAGTCCCTCAGGCTGCTGGTTGAAGGGAGCCCTTCAGACAAAGGAAGAAGCTCTGTCACAGCCATGCTCACCAATCCTCTGGGGGTTGATCCCCACTCACGGTGGCCCCACATGTGTCTGAGTAGCATCATGGTCATCAAGTTCTCAATGGCTGGACTTGGAAGCAGATCTCCAGACTTACTACATCCTTCCAACCTCCAGACTGTCACATATGTGAGCCCTTTGCACTAGGACTCTGACTGCTGTGCACTTTATGGAGGAGGAAGCAGAGGACCCGGTAGGGCAGGGCACTTGGCAAAGGCTGGACAAAGGAGGGAGAACAAAATCTCCAAGTTGCATCCCTGCCTCTCAACAGGCTCTTTTAAATCTCCTGTCAAGACTTAACTTTGTATTGCCAGGCTATGCAGAGATGGAGTAAACATTTTCCATGAGAAATAAACCAATTACTTCTCAGAATTAATTCTCTGCACCAGAGGAGATTACTTCTGTGCCCCAGAACAGCGATTACGTGGGATCTGATTAAGATTCTGAGGAGTCGCTCCCATCCGTTGTCAGGCCTGATGCAATGCTTCCCTCTGGCGGCCAGGTGTGAAAGCTGGGCGGGAAGGTCCGGCTGCTGTGCTGGGACTCTCATGCCCTCTCTCAGTGGCCGGGGGACATCTGTGCATCCTGGGAGCTGAGCGGCCATCATCACTGCAGGACCCGTTTGCCACAGGAATCCCAGGAGTGGCCTTCCCAAACTCAACTCTAGTTATTTCAGGGTGGATTTTTATCGCTTTGGTGAGATCAATCATTTTCCAGGAAAGCAGAGGGTCTGATGTAGATAGGTAACTTTTCCTGTTAAAAGATGGACACTTCTAGATGAGCCATGTTGGGTGCTAGGTGGGAGATGCTGCAGCCTCCAGGTCTGGTTCCCTAAAACCTGGGAGAAGATTCTGCACAGAGCATCTTCTGAGGGGAGGTGGGACATGTTTTCTGAGGTGGGAACTGTGCTCTAGCTAAGGAGTCCTGGTGGTCCAAAAGGTCAATGGTCTAAATCCACCCGCTGCTTCACAGGAGGAAGATGTGGCACTGTGATGCAGAAAACCAATGGGGCGGTTCCACTGTGTCCCAGCAGAGACAGCGAGGATGGTGCTGGAGAGGCTGCGCTCGGATCTGTCATTCAGCGTCACTACAAGTCAAAGTCAAGACTCAATGGAACCTCACAACAATAACTCTGACCTATAGGGTGACCGTAAATTGCAGTGAGTTTGAGGTTGTTTTTGTTCATTCCTTTTTTTTTCTTTTTATTGCTGTACATTTTCTTCCCTCCTCTCCCCTGAGAGCCCTCCCCACAAAGCACCCCTTGTTCCAGATTCTTCTCACACATATAATGCCCAATCCTATAGTCCTTTCAGACAGTTCTTCCCTCATCTGTTCTAATGCAGTGTTCATTATCCACCCTTTTCCAATTCTTTCCCCAACCCCACCCCATGTTTGTCTTATTTTATAACAGTGATGTTACACAGCATTTGTCCTTTCATAACTGAAATATTTCATTCAACATGATGTCCACCAGGCTCTCCCATGGTGTGTAATGTTTTATGGGTTAATTGTTGCTCAGTGCTGTGTAATATTCCATGGTGTGAATGTACCACGATTTTACTACCCATTCGTTTGTTGATGGAGTCTGGGGTTGCTTCCATCTCTTTGCTAATGTGAATAACGCAGATGAACATGGGTTGCATATATCTGTTTGAGTTGCAGGTCTGGTTTCTTTTTTACTTTATTTTATCAATTTTAATGAACATTTACAGAGATTTTGGATTTCCATTCATTCATTGTTGCATTTTTCTCCCTGCCCTCTATTCATCCCCCCCAAGTTCACTCTTCTCCTTGAAAAGTAAACGAAAAACTCCTTCACTGGTATACAACCCCCGCAGCTCTGGTTTCTTTAGGGTATATTCCCAGTGGCACAATTGCTGGGTCTAATGGTTGGGTTATTTTCCCAACTTTTTGAGAAAGCGCCAGACCACCTTCGATAGTGGTTGTTCCATTTTACACTCCCATCAGCAGTGACTAAGTGCTCCAGTCTCTCCACAACCTCGCCAGCATTTGCTGCTTGCTGGCCTATTGAACTGTGCTATTGCTTCTCAGGTGACATGACACCTCACAGTTGTTTTTGTTTGTTCATTTCACTATTTTCTGGCTGGACTTCTTCCAGGACAGCTTTGTTTCACCTTCTAGCAGTGCGCTGTGTAATCAGCATTCCTCACCACCAGTCAGAGGCATCTTTGATCTGCCACTGTAAATGTTAGAATACATTCCACAGATGTCCCTTTCCAGCAAAGCATGCCCAATCGTTAAGCATGTCAACCCTGTAACCCCCTAAAATGACGACATTCACTAGTCAATAGGGAATAAATGGAAGAATGCTTCTTTGAAAATCCACAGTTGGCCACCAGAATATTCAGACAGCTTCAGCTCTTGTTCCATCCAACCTTACATCCCCTGGTCAACCTGGATGCTCTCCTTACTGTCCAGTTAGGAGGTAATCACAGACCTTCAGTGAGACTGGCTCAGGAGAGGGCAGGGTATTGTGTGTAGGGTCACTATTAGCCACAGCCGCCTTGACAGCACATCACACAATAGTCAGGTCTAACTGGTCAGGAAGCTCTGGTGGCCTAGAGGAGAGAAATGTGCTGCCAAACCAAAGGCGAGGAGTTCAAATCTACCAGCGGCTCCTCTTGAGAAAGACGGGCAATCACCTCCCATGTGATTTACGGCCTCTGAAAATCCGCTGACGGGTCAGCTGTGTGTTGGTTTCAACCAGACAGCAGTGAGCTGAGTTTGTTACTGAGTCGGGTCCGGGGGCTGTGGTGGCCCCAACCCTTTGGGAGTTGCATTGTTAACCCAAAAGTTGACCCCCTCTGGCCACGGAGGGAGAAATGACTCAGGAAGAAACACCCATGTGATTTGTTGTTGGTATTAGGTGCCGTCGAATCGAGTACAACTCATAGTAGCACCAGGAACAAGAGATCCGAACCCAGTCCTGTCTTGTGCCAACCTCACCACCTCTGACACACTCGAGCCCATTGTTCCAGTCACTGTTCACCCCACTTAGTTGAAAGTCTTCCTCTCCTTCACCAACCCACCACCTTTCCAAACATGATGTCATTCTCCAGGGAACACACTCTCCTAGCAACACGCCCAAAGTATGTGAGCTGAAGCTTCATCATCTTTGCCTCCGAGGAGCACTCTGGCTGCACCTTCTCCTAGGCATACCTGTTTGTTCTTTTGGCAGTCCGTGGATATTCAGTGCTCTCCAACACCATAGTACAAAGGCATCAATTCTTTTTCTGTCATCCTCATTCATTGTCTGCTCTCAGACGCATAGCAAGTGATTGAAGAGACCATGGTCTGAATCAAGCGCGGCTTAGTCCTCAACTGCCATCATTATCCCTCAGTCATTTGCAGAAGTCCCTAACTGCAGACTTCCCAGTGCATTACGTCTCCTGATCAACCAAGGGCGGTGATTGTGGAGCCAAGTAAGACAAAGTCATTGACAGTTTCAAGCTTTACTCCACCTATTATGATGTGACCTATCAGTCCAATGGTGAGAAATTTTGGTTTCTTAATGATTAGATGCAATCCATATTGAAGGCTGCAGGATGAGGGAAGTTGTCAGCATGATGTCAAAGCAATTGATTCATTCATAGTCATGAATGTATTTCTGTGTGATCGGGAGGCAAAGAACATCATCACCAGATCGTAACTGGTGACCAGTACAATCCATCACTGACGAGATAGGGGTCAGAGGACCATGACTGGGATGCTTAATTTCAGCTGTTAGAAGGTTACAGGCCACCAACCCTTGGTAATAGAGGTATGACTCATGACCATGCAGTCATGAGTATCCCATCAACCACCGGGCCAATTGGCAGCATCATGATAGACGGTGAAGAGACTGAGATTGATAACAGCTTTAGTTTGCTTGGCTCCACAATCAACACTCTTGATACCGGCAGCTAGGAAATTAAAAGACTAATTGCATTGGGAAAGTCTGCTGTCAGGGACCTCTCTGGAGTACTGAAAGCAACGATGTCAGTCTGGAGACTAAGGTGCACCTGATCCAGGCCATAATTACTTCACAATTATTTGCCATGCATCAAGAAGCTGGACAATGACTAGGGATGACAGAGAGTTGATGCCTTTGAGCTGTGGTGCTGGAAAGACTATTGAATATACCATGGATTGTGAGGAGAACAAACAGGAGAGGGTGAAACCAGGCTGCTGCTTGGAGGCAAAGATTCTGAAGCTTTGTCTGACATACTTTGGCATGTTGCAAGGAGGACCAGTCCTTTAAGAGGGTCATCATGCTTGGAAGGGTGGAGGGAAAGTGCAAGAAAGGAAGACCCTTGATGAGATGGATTGATTCAGTGAGTGGGGTAATAAGGGCAGGTGTGTCAGATACAGTAAGTTTGGCACAGGACAGAGCAGGTCTCAGGGCTATTGTACATAAGGTCGCTGTGAGTAATAAGTGACTCATAACAACAACAAACCAAACCTACCTGGTTAGGAAGCTCTCGTGGCCTAGTGATAAAAAAACTACACTGCAATCCCAAAGACATGTGGTTCAAATCCACCAGCTTCTTTGAGGGAGAAGGACAGGCAATCTCCTCACATGTGGTTTACTGCCCCTGAAAACGATGAGCGCGTTCAAGTTGACATCACAGAACAACAAAAACAACAATAAAACTGTCCAGTTGACTCTGGCTCCTGGCACCTCCCTCAGGGTCCTGAGGCTGTGAATTATCACTGGAGGGTGTCTGGGTTAGCGACAAATCCGGGTGGACAGACTGTTAGGGTGGATATCAACAAGAGAGGGGAAGCAGAAGCTCACGGCTGTAAAAAGGAAACCGCGAGGCCTCAGCCCTGGCATGCATGCTAAGCCAGCACCCCTCCTTCTCCCAGAGAAGCCTAATGAGTGGTTCAGATGCACGAGTGACATCAAGGACAAAAGCAAGGAGACAATGAGAGGCACCCATCACACTCTGAACTTTCCATGACGACATCGCATTGGCCCAGATGCCAGCCCCACATTGTGCCCAGACAAGGAAAGCCATACACACAACGCCACCTCAACGGCTCAGGGCTCCTCGGTTACTTCCTTTCCAAAGAGGACGGCCCATTATTTTGTGTCTGTACTAATAAACCTGTCTTTGCTTTTTACCTTCACCTCTGTCTCTTTGCCTTTACTCTTGACCTTGTGTTCCAACAAGGCTTTGGCCTACACCAGGCCTTTTTGACCAAGATCAACAATGGCCTTTTTAGGTTCCCAGGCTGTGCACTAAAGTCACTCTCCCAGCAGCCACTGAAATTGCAGTATATCACGCTACTTAGGCAACTAAAGTGTGGTCTCTCCAGTCACTCCTGCCTGGCTTAGTTCTTAGCTGGGTGAGGGGAGCCAAGCCAGGGCACTGACTGCACAGTAACAGGGGGAACTACTGGTCTCTCTCTGGGGACTGGTGGGTTGGAACCACTGACCTTTCACTTAGTAACCCAACACATTGAGCACTGTGCCACATGCAGCTATTTTCAGTAAATCATTAGAGACACAGCTACACAAGTTCCTTAGTTCACCTCCTTGGGTTTGCCTGGGAGCTCTCATGTCACAGAGGGTTTAAGGTAGCTTGCTAACCAAAGCGGGGAGCTCTGGTGGCCTAGCGGCAAGAAGCTGGGCTACAATCCTGAAGGTACACAGTTCAAGGCCAGTAGATGCTCCATGGGCAATCTCCTCCTGTGTGAATAACTGCCTCTAAAGCCCACCATGGGGTCAGCTATGGGTCGGTTCTGACTCTACGGTACGCAACAAAAACAAGCAAAAGGAGCTCTGGTGGCCTCGTGGTAGGAAGGTGGGCTGCGATCCCCAAGGCATGTAGTTGGAAGCCACCAGCTGCTCTTCAGGAGATGGATGGAAAATCTCCTCCCATGTGATTGGCTGTCTCTAAAAACCCGCTGGAGCGTCAGCTAGCTATGGGTTGGTTCCAACTCAATGGTGCATGACAAGCACCATCACCAAAAGTTAGTGGTTCAATCCCACCAGCCACTCTTTGGGAGAAAGACAAGGCCGTCCACTCCCCTAAGATTTAGTCTCAGAAATACAACGGAAGGTGTTCATGGGTTGGAAATGACTCAGCTACAGAAGGTCTGTTTGCTTTGGGATGTGGACTGACCTGAGAGTTAGAATCTACTTCACTTTAGAGTTATAACCACCTCAACTTCTCCTGAGGGTCAACCTTCTCTCCCTGGGCTTGTCCAGACTTGCTGAGGATAGCCGCAGAGTAGGTTCAATGGTCAGCAAGGATCCAGGCATGCAGTTCGAGGCCACCAGCTGCTTCCTGGGGAAAGATGGGCAGTCTCCTCCCATGAGATTAACTGTCTCTGAAAACCCTCTGGAGGGTCAGCTATGGGTTGGTTCCCACTCTACCATACACACAAGGATCCAAATAGCAAGGGAACTCATGTTAAAACTAAAAAATGGAGTTAGGGCCCCCACCATAGACCTCAGCCTTCAGCACCTCAAGTGCTTCGAAACGTACCCTCTAACATAGCACACAGGGCGTTGTCATGACTTGGAATTTACTGGATGACTAACTGTAACGTCAGCAAGAAAAGACTGATAACAGGGTGCAGCGGGGACAGACAGACACACATGAGAGTCCAAGCATGTGTCCTGGGCAAGTTACCTCAGTGTCTCTGTGTCGTCATCGCCTCACCTGTAATGTGAAGATGTGATGCTAACAGAGGAGAGGTGTCTGGAGAGCATGACGATTTGTCGGTGTTGAGTGCTATTGGGGTTTGTTCCAACTCTTGTACAACAGAGCAGAATCCCTGGATGGGATGGATTGATACAGTAACCAGGGTAACGGGGGCAGGGGTGTCAGAGACAGTGAGACTGGCTCAGGAGAGGGCAGGGTGCAGAGCTGTTGTACAGAGGGTCGCTGTGGTTCACAGGCGGATCAACGACACATAACAACAGGCTTTTTCACGATGAAGGCACTGAGAGCAAGGAAGGAAGCTGTTCCCCTCCCAAAACCAAAGCCAAAGCAAAGGTGTCCACAACCACAAGAGAAAAAAGATCTTCCACACAACACTTACTTTCCGTCAGCCAAAGATGCTAAATCTCTGAAAGCAGCCCGAGTAACACCCCCAGCAGAAACAAACGTGGCCACTCTGCCATAGTCACACTCCCACTGACCACGTGTTAGAATCAGAATCAGGCACCTAAGGCAGAGCTAGGGGGGGGGATGCTGGGGCAGATTCCAACACCACAAGGGAGGCAGGAGCTCATGTCTGGTAAGCGGCCTTAGTCCTGACAGCTTCACAAGGCTGCCCAGCCCCAAGCCGCCATGCAACCTCATTGGTGTTTTAGGCACGTGAGTGACATCAAAGATCATGGACTGAAATAAGAACCACCCACCAAACTTTGAACTCTTCATGACATTTTCTCATTGGCCCAGATTCCAGCTGCCAGGTACACCAGCCAAGGAAGCCACATGCACGACCTCACTTCAGTGGCACGTGGCCCCCTCCATCACTCACTGTCTCCTCCTCATAGGAAGGCCCGCCCCTTCCTTTGGGATGTGTGTTTCTTAACTAATCTTTGTCTTTCTATCTTGGTCTACCACTCTAACAAGGCCTCAGCTTATATGGGGACCATTTTGAGCAAGACCAACAATGGCTTTTCTAATTCCACTGTTCACTAGTCAGCCTCTCAAGGTTCTTCTCCCACCGCTATGCACTGAAATCATCTCTCCCAGTGGTTACTGGAATAACTGTGTGCTGTCTCTTTAGGTGGGGCATGGTCCCCTCAGCTCTCCTGCTTGGCTTAATTCTTTAGCTGGCTGAGGGGTGTGAAGCCAGGGCAATAACCACACAGCAACACTCTGAGTCGTCCATGGAGATGATGAAAGATAATAGCATCGTTATGTTCACTGTGGATGCCAACGCCAACAAGCACCAGATCAAACAAGCTGTGAAGAAGCTCTGCATCTTGATCAGGCCTGCAAACAAAGCATGTGTTATGCCAGGAAATTAAAAACAGAATTGCACTGGGAAAGTCTGCTGTCAAAGACCTTTCCAAATTATTGAAGAGCAATGATGTCAGTCTGGAGACTAAGGTGTGCCTAAATCAGGCCATAGTCTTTGCAATTACTTGCTACACATCAGATAGATGGGCAATGACTAGGGATGATAGAAGGAGAGTTGATGCCTTTGAGCTTTGGTGCTGGAGAAGGGTATTGAATATACATGGACTGCTAGGACAACAAGTTTGTCCTGGAGAGGGTGAAGCCAGGCTGTTCCTTGGAGACAAGGATTCTGAAGTTTTGTCTGACATATTTTGGACATGTTGCAAGGAGGGACCAGTCCTTGGAGACGGACATCATGCTTGGGAGGGTAGAGGGACAGCACAGGAGGGGGAGACCCTCTAGGAGGTGGAATGATTCAGTGACTGGGGTAATGGGGGTAAGTGTGTTGGAGACAATAAGATTGGCACGGATAGAGCAGGGTTCAGGGCTGTTGTACATAGGGTCACTATGAGTTGCAGGCAACTCGACGGCACAAAACATGTTCAACTTGTTCCTTATGACGTTTTTGATGTTGCCAACAAAATCAGCCTCATCTATACTGAATTCAGCTTGAATAAGTAGAATTTTTTTTTCTTACAAAGAAATAAGGCTATAGGATTGACGCTGAGGCTCAAGCCAGCTGGCCACATAATGGTCAAGACATGACCACTCAACCCTGTGTCACCAAGGCACCAACTTTTAACTTAAACGGGGTAACTCATCAATCATTAAAGATGTGCCCGGGAGCCTTTCCTAGATCTTCCACCTAATCCTAAGGGCGGAGTGTCCCTCCCTAGGCCTTGGTCTTCTCCATCACTTCCTACGCATTTGAAAGTGGGACACTGACTATAAGGAAGATTAAAGAAGAATACATGTCTGAATTACACTGGAAAAGAATGTTAACTAGTCCATGAACAAACAAATAAGTCTGTCGTGGAGGAATTTCAACTTGGGCGCTCCTTAGAGGCAAGGCTGGGGAAACTGCATCTCACGTATTTTGGGCAGGTTGTGAGGAGAGGCCAGTTATTGGAAAAGGACAGTGTGCTGAGGAAGGTGGAAGGTCAGAAAAGAAAGGAAGACCCTCATCAAGGTGCAATGACACAGTGACTGGAACAATGAGCTTGACCCTATCAGAGACGATGAGTTTCAGGAGAGGACACATTTCACAGGGTCACCAGTTGTGGTAGCTAATAACAAGTTTGACGTTCACTTACGTTTTATTGAATATGCAAAAGTACTTGAGTATGTGAACTAAAACAAATCATGGATCACAACGAAAAGAATGGGAATCCCAGAATCCCAGAACACGGAATTGTGTTCATGGGAAAACTATACTTATATCAAGAAGCTGTTGTCCAAACAGAACAAGGGGACACTGCCTGATTTAAAAATTAGGAAAGGTGTGCATCAGGGTTGTATCTTTTCTCTACACTTATTCCATCTCTATGCTGAGTAAATCACTCAAGAAGCTGAACTATATTAAGCCTATGAACTATATTAAGACCACGATATCAGGACTGGAGGAAGACTCATTAGCAACCTTCAACATGCAGATGACACAACCTTACCTGCAGAAAGTGAAGAAGACTTGAACCGCTTACTGAAGAAAATCACAGGCTGTTTTTGTTGTTAGGTGCTATTGAGTCAACTAGGAGCCATAGCAACCCCGTGAACCTTGTCCTCTCCTATGTCATCTCTTACTGGAGCCCACTGTTACAAAGGCAACAGCCCTAATAGAAATTACACTTCAACTTTAAGAAAACAAAATGCTCACCACTGAACCAATAGGCAAAATCGTGATTAAAAATTTAAATTATCAATGATTTTTCTTGGTACCACAGTCAAGAAATCAAAAGACATGCTGCATTGGGAAGTCGGCTGCCAAGGGCCGCTCCGAAGTTTAGAGAGAGGATGAGATGGTGATGACGATGCAGCGTCGAGCCACGGTCAGACCTGCCGCTCATCGGGTCACTGCAAGTCTCAGCCAACTTGAGCCTAACAACAACCGACAACAGTAAGTGTGATCCCAAGAGCTGTCTTCTATTTTCAGCTGTCTTTTCCTGAGGACGCACTTCCCTCCCTAGATTCACCTGGAATTCCTAAGCATGGCCACACGGTTGGTTCAAAGGTCAGAAACAAACTCAAATGTTGCCTGAATTTAGGTCAAGAATCACAATGGAATTACGGCTCCCACTCTAACCACAGCCTTCCACAAACCAAATGCTTCAGAATTTAGCTTTTAACACACAGCAAAATGAAATGTTTGACCCGTCAATCTTTTCTGCATTTATCATCAGGTTGCTTACCGGTCCAATTGCAAGGATTTCTGTTTTAAGTTGAGGTGGGATACATACTGAAGGCTTTCATCTTTAAGGTTCATCAGTGAGTGCTTCGATATTCCAGTAAGGTGATGTTACCTGCATATAACAAGATGAATTAGTATGTGTGAAATACTTAAGAGTTCAGGGCTCCCAGCACTGGAGGAGTTTGGATGTGATGAGCTGAAACTGAGGCTGGGGGTGGTGGGGTGATGGAGGATGATGAATTTGTCTGGTCCTTTGGTGTCTTGTGGTGACTATCACATTCTTCAGTTCTGTAATTGGTCAACTGAAGAGTGTGGTCCATTAGCACAGAAAACTGGGAATTGCAGCATGTCAACAAAAAGAATGAACAGACTCACCTCCTGGTGTGACCAAGGAGTAACTACAGTAGAATGTCCTCCCCCTTCCCCCTTCCCTAAGATTCTCTTATAAAAAGCTGCCCAAACACACCCTGGGCGCAACTTCCTCGGCTTCTCTTTCCAGACCAATGAACCTCACCCAGGAGATCCTTTAATAAAGCTGCCTTTACATCCTGGTCCTTGTCTTGAGTCCGTGACTATACAGGATCTATTTCTAGGGCAGAGCAGGGTGTACTCTGACACACACTGAGTTTGCCATGAGCCAAAGGCAGCTCAATACCAAGTGGTTCTGCTAGTTTGTTGGGTTTTTTGTTTGTTTGTTTTGAAAGTTATTTTTTATTTTCTTTTACTTGTATCCGCAGTCAGTATTCATGAAAGTAGCAGCCAAGGAATCGAACAACAAATCTAACATATTGTGAAGGGTATACCTACTGTGAAGAACCTCTCTAATGTGTTGAAAATAAAATCTAACTCTGAACAGGGGCAACCAGAGTGTTGCTCATTTGCAAGGGTGGTGAAACTTTGTTACATATACTTTGATCATGTCATCAGAAGGGACCTGAGCCTGAGAAAGACATTTTGCTCGGAAAAGTAGAGAATCAGTAAAGGTGGAAAAGATTCTCAATTAGATACATTGACACTGTGACTAGAAAAAAAAAAAAAAGAAAGTACAGTAGAGTTTGTGTGGCCCAAATTCTGAAAGCTTATTATTCTCTTGTAAAGAGAGTAATTATGAGTCAGAGCCTACTTATGGACATGTAACTCTGTGTGTGTGTGTGTGTATGTGTGTGTGTGTGTGTGTGTGTGTGCGCACACGCCCGCACATATATATAACATATGCTAGTTTTTACCGCACGTTTCACACCTTCCTTTAGTTCCTGTCTGTGTTCCGCTTCCCTGGAAATAAACCTATTTCCTAGGTAGTGAGAAAGGGGAGCGCATCCAGACTTTGTGTAGGCATTAGAGGGATACTGTGAATATTTATATAGACTTAGTTTACCAAGTCTTGCAAGAAGTGCAGTCAGATGGGTCCTTAGAAGCAAGGGTGGTGAGACTTCCTCTCCTGTGCTTTGGACAGGTCAGCAAGGGCAGCAGTCCCTGTGGAAGAGCATGACACGTGATAAAGTAGCACTTGGCATGTGCCACTGACTTGAGCACAACTCAGTTACCTGTGAACACAGATCTGAACCCCGCCCATGCTCTGCCACCTTCACCATCACTAACACACTTGAGCCCATTATTTCAGGAAAGGTTAAACAAAAGCAGAAGACTTTGAACAACATGGACTAGCACAAGGCTCACACATGACAGCAACGGTGAGGACAATGCAGGACTTGGCAAAATTGTCCTGTTGTACATAGGACGGGAACAACAGCACCTAACAATACAGCATGGGCCACACGCAGTGGTAATTACATTACAGGCATATCTCCTTTGTTTATGTTTTATGGATCTTTTCAGGTATTCATTTTTTAAATAAAATTTTAATTAATAGTGAATGTTTACAGAGGTTTTAATGAATGTTGACAGAGATTTTAGATTTCCATACATTCATTGTTGCATTTTTCTTTCTGCCCACCCCTCCCCCCAGTTCACTCTTCTCTTTGAAAAGTAAAAGAAAAATTATTTCATTGGTATAGAATCCCCCCTTCCGCCCCGAGTACACTCCACTATGCAACCTTCATTCTGGACTCTTGTCATAACCATAATACCCAATCATATATCGCTTTTAAACAGTTTTCTCTCCCTCAGCAGTTTCAATGCAGTATACATAATTTATCCAATTTTTCTCAATCTCACCCCAACCCTGATGCCAGTCCTGTTCTAAAATAGTGACACCATGCAGCACTTGTCCTTTTGTGACTGAGATATTTCACTCAGCATAATGTCCTCCAGGGTCACCCATTTGAAATAATATTGCATGAGTTCCTTGTTTTTCAATGCAGCGTAGTATTACATTGTGTGAATATACCAGAGCTCCTCTATCCATTTGTTTGTTGATGGGCACTTAGGTTGTATCCAACTCTGCTATTGTGAACAAAGCCGCAACAAACATAGGTATGCATATATATGCTTAGGTGGTGGTTATGGTTTCTTTAGGGTAAATTCCCGGCAGTGGAATTGCTGGGTCAAATGATATTTCTATTTGCAACTTTTTGAGAAAGCACCATACACCCTTCCATAGTGATTGCACCATTTTACACTCCCACCAACAGTGAATAACGGTTCCAGTTTCTGCGCAACCTCACCAGCATTTGTTGTTTGCTGCTCTGTTAAATTTTGCTATTCTTACTGGGGTGAGACAATATCTTATAACTGTTTTGTAAAATTTTTCTTTTATACTAGTTTATTTACAAAGTTCATATATATTGTTTTTCCCTGGCAACCCTGCATCAAGAAAGTTCTAGCAGAGCCGTTTTTCACCACTCTACTTTCTCTTTCATGTCTGTCTCATTTTGGCCTTTTTCACAATATTGGAAACATTTTTTTTCGTAATGCCACTGCACACTAAGTACACTGCAATGTGCTGCTGTTCCTGTTCTGTGCCATCAAGTTGAAACCAAGTCATAGCTGACTCTCTAGCGCGTTTCCAGATACTGTAAATCACGAGGAAATTAACCATCTCCCCTCCCTCCCCCCCTCCCCCACGAGCAAACTGGTCGATTCAAGCCGCCTGCCTTTGGGCTGACAGCACAACTCTTCACCACTAGACAACCAGAGCTTCCTCACTGCAGATATGAACATTGATAAAGATGGAAAAGCAAAAACTTCAAGAGACTTTTTTTTTGCCGTTGTCTGGAACTGACCCTCAGTGTCCTCGAGGCATGGCTATGCATGAGTTAATAATACTCCTTTTAATCCAAAATCAAGTCTAGGACTTCAGTATCATCATTTTACAGATGCGCTAAGTGAGTCAAGGACTGCAGTCTTCAATATGGATTGAAGCTCATTATCAAGAAAACAAAGATTCTCACCACTGAGCCAATTGGCAGCATCAGTATGGATGGTGAAGAGATTGAAATAGTTAACAGTTTTAGTTTGCTTGGTTCCACAGTAAACGCTCTTGGTATCAGCAGCCAGGAAATCAGGAGACAAATTGCATTGAGAAAGTCGGCTGTGAGGGACCTTTCAAGAGTACTGAAGAGCAACGATGCCAGACTGGAGACTAAGGTGTGCCTGATCAGAGCTATAGTCTTTGCAATTACATGCTATGCATCGGAGAGTTGGACAGTGAATAGGGTTGACTGAAAGAAAATTCATGCCTTTGAGCTGTAGTGCTGGAGAAGAGTGTTGAATATACCATGGACTGCTAGGAGAACAAACAGGTTTGTCCTGGAGAGGGTGAAGCCAGAATGTTCCCTGGAGTCAAGGATTTATGAGGCTTCATCTGACATATACTTTGGGCATGTTGCAAGGAGGGACTGGTCCTTGGAGAGGGACATCATGTTTGGGAGAGTGGAGGGATGGCGGAGAGGAAGACCCTCGATGAGATGGACCGATTCTGTGATTGGGGTGGTGGGAATGAGTGTGTTTGAGACGGCCAGGTTGGCACAGGATAGAGTGGCGTTTAGGGCCCTTGTACACAGGGTCCCTATGAGCTGCAAGCGACTAGATGGCACATAACGACAACAACTGAGTTTAGGAAGGTGTCACTCGTCCACCGTGACAGTGCTGCCATACGTGGCGTGGACTCGACCTCTTGTTTGTAAATTTAAAATATGTAGAAATGGGAGTCAAATCAAGAGAGAAAACACACACAGAGAAAAGGAGTCAAGCAAGCCTCGCAAGCAGCGGAGGCGAAGCGGACCCGGGGGGCCACGCCCACACCCTGACCACGCCGGGCTCCTGCTACGTCACGAGGACGCGACGGGCCTCGCGTCGCCGCCAGTGGAGACCCCAGGCGCCGGCGAGGAGGCGGGCCTTCCGGCCCTTCTGCCGAACCATTTCCGGCAGGAACCGGAAGTCCCTCCCGGACGGCGTCAGGGCGGCCTGCTGGTGGACCGGAGCCGGGGGTGCTGCCGGCCTTCGGCGCGCGCCGCTCGCTCCATGCTGCGGGCCGCGACCCCGAGCCCCCGCTCGCGTCGGTGGCGCTGAGGCGCCGGGCAGCGCCATGGCGGTGGGCCTCCGCGCCGCCGACTTCCCCCGCTGGAAGCGCCACATCTCGGAGGAGCTGCGGCGCCGCGACCGGCTGCAGAGACAGGCGTTCGAGGACATCATCCTGCACTGTGAGCGGGGCCTGCAGGCCGGGGCGCGGGGCGGGCGCTCGAGCCCCGGGATCCCCCGCGCTCCCCAGGTCACCGGGGTCCCCCGCGCTCCCCAGGTCACCGGGGTCCCCCGCGCTCCCCAGGTCACCGGGCTCCCCCGCGCTCCCCAGGTCACGGGGGTCCCCGCGCTCCCCAGGTCACGGGGGTCCCCGCGCTCCCCGGGTCACCGGGCTCCCCCGCGCTCCCCAGGTCACGGGGGTCCCCGCGCTCCCCACCCCGGCGCCTTTCCAGGCCCTTCCCTCCGTCCTCTCCCGGGAGACCAGCGTGCAGGGTCTTCGTGGCCAGGGGTTCCTTTGCGGGCGGTCACCGATCGTGTGTGTCTAAAACCCAGCAGCCTAAATAGGAAGACAGTCTGTGTAGACAGGTGGTTGTGTTAACAGAGTGGGCCCTGCCTGTGCGCGTCAACGCGCATCTGTGAAAAAAGACTGGTGACACCGTGGGTGAGCGCTGGCCTCGCCAGCAGCGCAGACCCACCAGCTGGTTCCGTGGGGAAGTACGTGGCCATCTGCTCCCCTCGAAAGGACAGCCCTGGCGATCCCGGAGGCTGCGCCGCGCCGGGAGTGGGAATCGAGCCCGCAGCAGTGGTTTGACTTCTGTCTGAGTGGTTGTTGTTGTGTGCCGTGGAACCCACTCGTAGCTGAACCTCCAGCAGGTGTTCAGATGCAGTCAATCAGACGGGAGGAGATAGCACACCTTTCTGCCACGCAGCAGCTGGTGCATTCGAACCGTGGGGATTGGGGATTGCAGCACTGCTTCTTAAAGGCTAGGCCACGTTTTGGGGTGGAGCAGTGGTTCAGCTTCGTGCTGTTAACGGAAAGGTTGGAAGCCTTGAGCAGTTCTGCAGGAGGAGGCAGTGGCCTTGGTCGGCTTCCCTAAGGATGACGGTCTCAGAGACCCTACGGGGAGTTCACTGCCCTGCAGTGCCTGTGAATCTAAACTGTCACCTGATTGTTTCAGCCCGTCTTGACTCAGACATAGTCTGTATCACGTTGTAACCTTGGCATGTTGTTGTGTACCATCGAATTAGAACCAGCTTTTAGCTGCACCCGTAGTGGATTTTTGGAGGCATAAATCAGCATGGGAGGAGATTGCCCACCTTTCGCCCTGGGAGCAGCTGGTGGATTTGAACTACATGCTTTGGGGCTTGCAGCGCAGTTTCTTACCCCTACACTACCAGAGCTCCCTTTTGGGCATGAGAGATTTGGTGTTCTCAGCCTCCTCGCATTTTTCTGGAGACATTGTGAGTGCTCTCAGATGCACTGGAATAAGCCACATATTTCCATGCCACACCCCACTGTTAATTCTTAATTACTGGCACATGTGCTGCCTCCCGCATTAAAGAGCTTTTAAAAATGATAAAAGCCCATGTCACACTGCAGACAACCTCACAGTATCTGGAGATGGACACAGGTGTGAGCGTTGATGCTTCCAAAAGTGATTGTCAGCTGATCTAACCATGTGCTGCGCCTGAGCCCGTTGGTGCAGTCACGGTACCAGTTCATGTCGTCAAGGTCTTCCTCTCCTTCGCAGACCCTCCTAGTATAATGTTGTCCAGGGTCTGACCCCTGATAACAACCTCGAAGGCTGTGAGATGAACAGATGCCGAGGACCGCACTGGATCAGCCAGGGTTCTGCTCTTGTGTACAAGCTTGTGTGTTTGGCAGGTGTTTCTTGCCTTTTGCCCCCCACCCCACCCCAGCTGCTGTGCCCCACATGCTGGTCTTGCTCTTGTGCATTCGAGGAAGCTAAGAGAGGCCCAGTAGCTTGTTCAGGGTAGGACTTGCACTCGGGCTGGATGTGTTTGCTTTTCTCACTGGCTCTCAGAAGTTGCCCACACTTTCACTGAGCACATTCTCATCACAAAACCCCTCAGACCCAATGCCCTCAGAACTGACTCGTGGAGGCGGGGGTAGGAGCCTGTAAATTGTGTGGAGGAGACTGTCCTGCACTCAACGCGTGAAGCTTGTGAATCTGAACCCCCAAAGGGACACTGCCTTTGTGTTCACAGGCACCTCCCTGAGGGTGGGAAGGCTGTGAATTCTGTGCCCTCCCCAAGGCCTGGAGCACAGGAAGCCCCCTTTATGCCCATGATCCCAAGATCTCCTGAGCTAAATCCACTTACAAGCTTCTTCGCTTTTAAAAGACAGTCCACATTGAGAGAATCCCTTGAAGGCCTGGCCCCACCCATGTTTCCCTCTCCCTTAACCTGTCTGAATCCACTTTGATGTTCCTTATAAAATGGCAGTGAAGCCCTGCCTGCATTGTGACCATGCTGTGCAGTTAAGTGCTTTGAAAACTGTCGATATTGTAGTCTAGAAGGGCTTTTAGTCTCACAGAAATTGAATTCTCTGCACTCAGACATTTGTCGAGGCAGGAAGATGCAAGAGAAAAGCAGGCATCAGTAAACAGCTCGAACAGGGTAAGAATGAGCCCTGTGTTCACATTGGTCAGTGTTTGCCTACAACCCAGAAGGTCAGCCTTTGATACCCCCGACCCACTCCAAGGTTGGCCCAGGACAGAGCAGGGTTTAGGACTCTTGTACATAGGGTCGCTATGAGTCACAAGTGACTAGACGGCACATAACAGCAAACAACAACCCACTTGCCTCCAAGGGAGGAAGATGAGGCTGTCTGCTCCTGTGAAGATGGATAGCCCTGGAAAATCCCCTGGACCATTCTACTCTGTGCTGTAGGCCCCCTGTGAGTCAGAATTGACAGGGGAGAGGGGAGCAGAGAGGAGACACAGCCTGGAGGGGGGACTCTGGAGAGAGCACTTCGCACCTCGCTTGCCTTCCCAGAGCTGAGCCTCAAGAGAGATGTTGTGGGGGCTTCTCCCCACATCCGTCCTCTTGGGTAAATGGAACTTTTGAGAAACGTCCTCCTTGAATCCCCCATGTCCTTCGGAAGATGTGAAGTCCTCACGAGACACCCAGCTTTGGTGCGACATCCTGGAGAATCCAGTTCTTTGGCAGATTTTAAACCTTCCCCTCTCCCTTGATCACCAAGCCTGGAACCACTTCCCTGTTGAGCCCAGTCAGTTCCTCAGGTTCATGTTGGTGAAGACGGTGTTTCTGTTTCTGCCCAAGAGTTCTATTCTCAGGTGTCGAGAAGTGATGCAGGACTTCTTGTAGACGCTGTCTCTAGCACAGACCCTCCCCCCGTTTTCTCTTAACACGTTGCCGCACACATTTTAAATTGACGACCGTGCTTAGAAAGACATTTGCCGTCATCTGCGGCAACGTGCTAAACAGCTGCAGTCTTGGGCTCTTCAGCTTTGTGAACCCCTCTTCAGGGTTCCCCTGGTCGGCGTCCTGCTCTGCTTACTCACATCTGTTCTCTGTGTGTCTCATTTCTAACTCCATGTCCCCCCGAGCCCTGACACTTGAAAAGTCCCCATCACTGATTTGTGTTCAGAAAGGGAGTGTATTTTCTTCTTCCCCAAGCTCGCCCCTCCAAGGTTTTCTGTCCTCAGTCACCTGAATGAGGACAGAGTAGTCTTGGACTTCTTAGCTCCATAAATCTGATCGCGTTTTCAAACACACCTGCTTTAAAATTGGTTATCTCATCATCCCCAGCAGGAAAAACTTGAAATGTCTCATTGCGCCCTTCCTTCCCTACATTTACACTGACCTTGATTTTCAGCCACTCACCAGGCGACCGACTTGGTGATGCTCTCTGCCTGACTGCTGCTCCCTGAGACCTGACACGGGGGTGACTGCCAGGAAACTGATCTTGGAAATGCCTGCTCCTCTACCTGCTTGTACTTGCCCCTCGTTATCTTTTTGCCCCGCGTTATACTTGAGGTTCAGGACTGTCCTGTTTGTCAGTCTTTTTTACAAGCAAGTCATTTTCCAAGTCGTGGTAAAGCTCTCTCCTAGATGCTGGGCATGCCAGTTCACTTTTCATGATGCTGTAGGTGGTGTCGGTGTGGCTTTGAACTACTGAGTAAAAAACTGCTATTTTGGGCGTGGGGGTAGGTGATTGTGGCTTCCGTAGAGGGGACATTCCTGCATGTATATAGCTACCTGGTTTGGCTGCCCCTGCCGAGCCCAGGAAGCATGGAGGAATGTTTGTTGGTGGAATTTGCACCATTGCTACACCAGGTACCAAAGTACAGGACGGGGCTCTTTGATACCTGATAAGGTGAGGCTGCCCAGGTTGCCTTCTGGTTATTCTTTTAGCCCAAACCTTTAGAAAAGATGGAGTAACGAAAAGGTGGTGTGCAGAGGCCTGTTACTGCAGAGGAGAATGGCCAGTCCTGCTTCTTTGTTGTTGTTGTTGTTGTTGTTGTTACGTGCCGTCGAGTCGTTTGTGACTCATAGTGACCCTATGTACAACAACCCTAAACCGTGCTCTATCCTGTGCCCATCTCATTGCCTCTGACACTCCCATCCCGAGTACCCCAGTCACTGAATCAATCCACCTCATAGAGGGTCTTCCCCTCCTGCGCTGTCCCGCCACTCTACCCAGTATGATGTCCCTCTCTAAAGACCTGTCTCTCCTTACAACATGTCCAAAGTATGTCAGATGAAGCCCCAGAATCTTTGCCTCCAAGGAGCAGCCTGGTTTAACCTTCTCTAGGATGAATCTGTTTGTTTTCGTAGCAGTCCATAGTACATACAATACTCTTCTCCAGCACCACAGCTCAAAAGCGTCAATTCTCCTTCTATCCTCCCTAGTCATTGTCCAACTCTTTGATGCATAACAAGTGATTGCAAAAACCATGGCCTGTGTCCGGCACACCTTAGTCTCCAGAGAGACACCGTTGCTCTTGAGTACACGTCCTAATTTAGCAGCTGCTGCTGTAACCTGCCCGCAAGTGACCCTCCTGGTGTTTGACATACCAGTGGTGTCGCCTCCACCATCACAGCAGCCCACAAGCTACACCAGTACAGTGGACGGACAGACAAGTGCTCTCCTAATTGGGGCAAACTGTAGGCAAACATATACACACCCAGCTATAATGAGCAGCCTGTAGATCAATGCCCAGTATAATGAACTGACAGGTAACATGCTGTACATCTCACAGCAAGCCATGAAGACAGGCACACAAGTAACAATATCTGTGTTCCTGAAAACTTAGGTCTGTATGAGTCATACTCAACTTGAAGCACCTAACAACAACAAAGTGTGCATGCACTATAATAATTATAACTAATCATGTCTCTCTTTTTTCATAGATAACAAGTTATTGGAAAGGTCAGATCTTCATTCTGTGTTGGCCCATAAGCTACAAGCCGAAAAACACGATGTGCCAAACAGACATGAGATAAGGTATTGTGAACTCAGTTCTCTTATCTAGGCCTTCTTTGGAATTTGTTTAGAAGTTCGGTTGACACTTCCCTGATTTAGAAGCAAATCAAGTACAGTTTCTGGGTTCAGATTTCAGGAAGCTCTTTTCAAATAAAAACTGCTGGAGCCAGTAATGAAATCATTTTTCAGAGCTCTGTGTCTCCTTGAACAGTGTCCTCATTCAGCACTTTATGGCGTGAGGGAGTCCTCTGAGCAGGTTTGCTGGTAACTCGCCCACCAGTCTCACTTCTTGCCTGCTAGGTTCACCTGGGGGAAAAAAAGATACTTTTGCACAATTTTACTCAGATCTTGTAAGGAGAAAATCAACTAACATAAATAAGTTCCATGTTTATAAACTAGGGTTCTATCTCTACTGGCGGCCCCATTCCCTGTCTTTTTTTAAACCTCGTTATTTTCAATATTTCATGAGTTAATAGCTTGTGAAATCAGATGGACACTTTGCATCAAGCTTGCTTTTATTATTTTGAGCAACGAAGGAGGGGAAATTAGTGTAAGCAGAAATCTCACCAGCCTCGATCCCAGGAGCATACTGGCTGAGTGAATCTCTCACAGAATTGTTTCTTCTCCTCATGGTCCGTGGCATATTCTGTTCTCTTTGCCAGCACTGTAATTCCTTGATCGTCTTATGCATGGTCAAGTTGTTGTATGCATGTGAGTTGACGTGGGTCAGGTGCACCTTAGTCCTCAGAGAGACATCTTTGACATTTCCACACTCTTCACGTGTATGGAAGAGTGAGGTTCATTATGTTGTGCACAACTGTGGAGCTAGACCGTCTTCTAATTCCCTGCCTAGTTCCAGGTGGTTTGCTAGAACTGCTTCATCCGGTAATCCGCAGTACTTCACGGGTTATGGTGAGGGGCCCAGGTGACCGACCGCTAAGGATGACGGATTAGGGGGTGTGTAGCGGCTGCACTGAAAAACATCTGTGGAGGCAGACTTGGAGGAGAGTATTGGCTGCCCCATTCCCCGTCTGGGGGCTCATTGTTGGTTAGCTGGTGTTCTGTGATCCCCCCCTCCTGGGGGGCTTATCTCTAGATTCCAGCCCTCGCCCTTTCTCCAACTCCTCTGCACCGTCCCCGGGTGCTGCTGGCTTCATTGCCCACTGTGGTCTGATGATTGCCCTGTCATTCTGGTTGAGACCCCTGAACTAGAAGTCTGTACTTCCTGTCCCGAGCTGCTGTGTCTGAATGCAGATTAACAAACTGCAGGGAGTCTTGAGAGGCTTTTAGTGCAGTTGTATGGCATCAGGATCCTTTCTCTGCTGCTGGCTGCCTGGAAGCCTTGAACTTGAACCTCCCTTTGAAGTTCAGATCAATAGGCAACTTCACCTGGATGTCTGGCTCTAAACTCTTTATGTCCTTCCTCAGACCCCGACGGTTGCTCCTTTGTTTTACCTGTTCAGCAAGTTGAGAGGCAGGATGTCTCTCACATTCCACATCCAGTTCAGAAGTCACCTGTGCCCCTGGACACGGGTGTCCCCAGTGTCTGAGCATACCACCCCACCCCCATCTGCCATCTTGGTTTAGGCTGTGGCAGCACTGTCAGGCATGTGGAGGCCCGCTGTCCCATCTCTCTGTCTCGGCCTTTGCCCACTGCTGGCTGTGCCCCATCTAGCAGCCTGGCCCCAGTGTGAGCCCAGCTGCCTGCTCTGTCTTCACCAGACTCCATTCCACACCCTCCTTCCTCCCTGGGCCACAACCACGGGAGTGTTTTCACCACCTGGCTCCCATGTCGGGCCCCTTGGACTGGTGTCTTTCGCTGCCTAAAGAAGCAGATTTCTTGTTGGCTCTCTAGCCATGATGTCTAAAATGCTGGCTTTTGTTTCTCTGTCTCACTAAACAAGTTTGGCGCCTTATTTTTTTCTCTCTCCTCTCCTGTTCCTTCCTTACCCGGTTTGGGGATGTAGTCCCGGACAGGAGGGCCCCTGGAATGACGGTCAGCTGCAGGAGATGGCCCAGCTGAGGATCAAACACCAAGAGGAGCTGACGGAGCTGCACAAGAAGCGCGGGGAGGTAAGGAGTGGTGCTCCCCGACCTCTGGGTCCTCGGGAACATCTGACAGCTTGCAGGGTGGGCCTGCTTCCCACAGAAGGTGCGGGTTCTTTGCCAGTTTGCGGCACTTGCTGTGTATCTAGGCATCAGATGGTGGTGGGCACCTCAGGAGAGAAGACAGGCTAGTGAGAGAACCCTGGTCACCGTATCCCAAGGTTGGTGTGGGAGGCACCCAGGGCAGCGTGGGGGGCGGTGACAGAAGTGGCAGCTTGATGCCCTGAAGGTTTGTTAGAATATCCCAGCCCGTGTGTATGGAGAGTATGTGGAGCAGAGGATCAAACAGCTGGTGAGCGTGAACCCTGACCTTCCAGAGAGATCATTCAAAGTCAGGACCATGTCCGCCCCGGGTGAGGGTCTCCTCCCAGACCCTTGTTGAAGAATGCTGCTTTCCCGCCAGTGACTAGCCTCTGAGCAGGACGTCAGGGCCGGCAGGAAGAGCCCTCGCCCTCTATTTTTAATAAGACGACTCGACCTGTTGCTGTCAGGTTGATGCTGACTCCCAGTGACGTGTTGGACTGAGTAGAACTCCAAGTTCCCAGGTTGTGATTATGGGAGACCGGAAGTCCCTCCCTCTGAGCTATAGCCGCTGAGTGCTTCGCTGCTGCACCACCAGGGCTCCTTCAAGCGGTTGGTTTCCCCTGGGTCCTGACAGCACTTGTGTGCCGTGTTCTTTGTCCTCAGCTGGCCCAGCTGGTGATTGACCTGAATAACCAGATGCAGCAGAAAGACAAGGAGATGCAGACAAACGAAGCCAAGTGAGTGAGGGTGGGTCACGGGTCACGCACCCCGCTCTTCTCCTGTCCGGGGGCAGTGGGACCTGTGTGCCTGGGAGCCGTGACTCTGACCATACCACCCGCTCGGTGGTCTGGTGGTAAGAAGCTGCACTGCAATCCTGAAGGCAGGTGGTTTGGATCCACCAGCTGCTCTGCAGGAGAAAGATGGGCAGTCTCTTCCCATGCAAGTTCCAGCCTCTGTCAACGCTCTGCAGAGGCAGCTGGGAGTGTTCAGCAACAGCACAGCCTGCTCCAGGGGCTGGAAGAGGCCAGGCTGGAGTCGGGGTCACGCTCCCTGGTCGCAGTCACACTCCCGGGTCGTGGTCACACTCCCGGGGTGGTGCACTTGTCCCGGAGGTGATCAGTGGCTGGAGAGAGCTTGAGATGGGACTGAGTTGCCTGAGACACCAGCCTGTGTGCAGGACAGGAGTCTGTCCCTGAGTGGAGCAGGACCTCAGATGCAGAGGTCTGGGTTGCGCTGCACCTTTGCCTTTTCCTTCCTGGGCCCTTGGCTAGCACAGGGCCTGCTCGCGCCTTCGCACCAGTAGATGCTGTGTTGTTGGTGCCGTTGAGTTTGCCCCGATTCCCAGTGGCTCCACAGAGCGAGCCCCTGCCCCGGTCCTGCACTTCCCCGTCACGGCTGTGCTTGGACCCACTGTCCAGTCTCGGTGTCAAGTCTGTCTTATTGAGCGTCTTGCTTTTAGCCGACCCTCAGTGGTGCTAGAAACCGTATCACCGGTATTTCACGTATCAGCAGGGTCACCCACAGCGCACAGACAGCAAAGCTTCCAGACCCGTAGACTGAGGAGCTGGGCATGGTAACTGTTTTGATAAAACTGGCCAGTGAAAATCTAATGAACAGTTAGTAAGGTATTGCTGGCAAAACACGTGGGGTTTCCAGCCTGCCTCGCAAGCCCCTTCTACCCACACCTCTGCCTTTCTGAATGGTTCTGAATGGAGCTCTTCCCATCGCCCCACACGTTGTCATGGGGGGTCGCTCCCTCTCACAGCGACCCGGGGGGGGGCAGGGGGTGTCCAGCCAGCAGCTGGGTCTCCCCGGACATGTTAGCGTGAAGCGGCACACTCGTGCCTGGGCGGTGGCCTGTGGTGGCCAGGCCCCCGCCCACCCCACCCCCATCCTGTTTGCAGAATCGCAGAGTGTTTACAGACCATCTCGGAGCTGGAGAACGAGTGCCAAGAGCTGCGCAACAGGCTGCAGGACCTGGAGATCGTCAACCAGACCCTTAAGGACGAGTACGACGCCCTGCAGATCACCTTCACCGCCCTGGAGGAGAAACTGAGGAAGACCACCGAGGAGAACCAGGAGCTGGTCACCCGCTGGATGGCTGAGAAGGCCCAGGAGGCCAACCGCTTGAATGCAGAGAACGAGAAGGATTCCAGGTAGGTGGTAGGTGGTCGGGCTCCGGAGGGAGAGGCCGGGCAGGTCCGGTGCCCTGGGGAAAATCAGCCCAGGTCAGAGCAGCCGAGAGGAAGATCCGCACCTCCAAAGGCTTATGTGGCCCTGGCCGTCCTCTGCCAGTGAATTTCCCCACTGTTTGAGGGAGGAAAGCGAATTCCTCATCTGTCAAACTTTAATGCAGGAAAAGGGTGAAAGCTGTCCTCTAAACCGTGGTGTTTTGTGGAGAAGTTTAAACCCATCCAGAAATTTTGGATCTTGCCAGTAAAACCCAGTCTCTGAAGACTGATGTGAAAGTCCTGTAAGGGGAGATGGGGGCAGGGGTGGGGGTGAATCTTAGTAAGGGAATCCCCTTCCCCAGACAAGAGCATCTAAGGGGGTGAGCGGTGGGAGCGGTCCCCAGGGCATCTGGAAGAGCTGTGGTGAAGGGCCGCTCTCATCAGACACTCTGGTAGGAAGAGCCTGTCACCGTATCACCACCGTTCCGTGCCAGATCACATGGGCTGGCCACCAGCGGGATGTGACCGTGAAACCAGAGCCCAGTGTCGGGGGGAAGACAGAATCAGGGTGGCTCTCCACCTAGAAAATCAACAGAAAAACTACCAGCCAGAGACCGCCACAGTTAGAGCACGTCTTTAAAAATCCTCATGTCCACAGCTGAGAATTGAGACAATGCCAGTTAATCTAAAAAAGGAACAAACGGAAGGAAGAGCATTTCAGTCAAGACCACCTACTAAGTTCTTCCCGTCAGAGAAGCACAGATCAGAAATGCATTTTAAATATTCATGTGCTTACTGGCGAGTCCGTGAGGAGAAGCAGAGGAAGCTGAGAAAGGCAGAAAGAGATGTGGCTGCTGAACTCCGCCAGCAGGAGGGGGTGTCTTCCTGCCGGCCGGCAGCAGCTGGGCCCCTACCGTTTGGGGGTTTCACTCCTCTCGGTGATAAAAGAAGGGAGACTGTCCTGGGGAGTTAAAGAGAGGTGCGTCCATACAGTGGGGCTCAAAGCCATTTAAAACGGTGCGCTTAGTGACAGGAGAAAATACATAAAAATAGTACAGTGGAAAATAGAAGAGAGGTAAAAAAAAACCAGTTTTATGCGGCACGATCCCACTTGTATGTGAATCTTTTAAAAAGGAAGCAGTGAAGCCCTCCTGAGGGTCTTATTTCCAGGAGGGGAGACTGTACCTTTTATCGCCTTTCTATCCATGATTTTCGTGTCTCCCGCACTGGGCTGTAAGTCTGATGAGAGGCCCTGGGCAGCACCTTTTCTTTCTGTGTTGTTTCCTGTAAGTGAAGCAGCTTGGCTCAGGCCCTGTCCTTAGAATGTGCACGTGGTGAGGACTGGGGCTACCTCCGCGGAGTGATGCCGTCTGGGATGCACCTGCCTGGGAGCTCACGGGGGTGGGGGGTCAGCGTCAGAGGAGGGTGGATGTCACGTGAGGCTTATCTGCCCTGGTCCCATCGGGCATGTTTGCCAAGGACAGTGAACTTGGAGGGTCTTGGTTTGACTGCAGACATGGGATTCATCACTTCACTCAGAATTTCTGCTTCTCTGGACATAAAGCACATAGTGCTTTGTGTCAGCAAGGAAGCCTGCCGGTGTTGTCTTTAAACCGAAAGGTTGGTAGTTTGAACCCACCAGCCGCTTTGTGGGAGGAGGGATGAAGCAGTCCACCTCCGTGAGATGACCGGAGCAAACGTGGGCAGGCTCAGTGGGGTGTCAGGTGGAGCTGGGAGCTTTGCCAGCTGGGGTGTGGCTGTAGTTGGAGGAGGAGAGAGTGAGACCCCTTCTGAAAGTTCAGGACCTTCCCGAGTGTAAGGACTTGGGGAGGAGAGACGGACGTGGGTTCCGAGAGGAAGATGCTGGATGGCAGTGCTGAGTATGTCCTGGCTGGGACGCACAGAGTGACTCTTCCCTCTGAGGTCCGTAGTGTTTCCGCGGCGGCGGTGGGCACAGGAGCCGATCCCTGGGTCTCCTGCAGGGTCTTCTCTTCAGCAGCTGAACGCGTAAACCGGCCGCCAGTTACGGCGTGTGCCTCAGCTTCCTCCTCTGGAAAACGGGGGTGACCCTACTTGTCAGTAAGAGAATAAGTGGAGATCTGTAAAGTAGTAAACTCTACATTATATAAATACAGATGCTAAGGAAACAGTCCTTAGTTACACCTGAGCGGGTCTGCACTGTCCGCTTCATGCCCTCAGTGTACCCGTGCAGGGCTCTGTGCTGCAGAGAACCAACTCCCCTCGAGACTGACCTCTTCCACCAAGGAGGCCCTGGGCCCTCCCACAGGCAGGCCCCTTCCACTCTGCCCTCCCACACCTTCTCCATGAGGGACTTCTAGACCGCGTGGATGAGTGTCCTGTATTCGATCAGTGCAGTGGGGCTGGGGGCACCTGCTCCCTGTAACTGCACTGAGCTGAGGCGGGCACCCATGCTCTGCAGACATAAATGGGGGGCTGTTCTCCCTCTTCCCCAGGCGGCGGCAGGCCCGGCTGCAGAAGGAGCTGGCGGAAGCGGCAAAGGAGCCCCTCCCCGTTGAGCAGTAAGTGGACGGCGACTGAGGCAGCTCTTCGCAGATGGGCCCTTTACACGCTTTACTCAGCAGGCTGTTGTCTGCTTGAAGTCTGTTCATGTGGCGTCCTCAGTAGTGGAAGGCATACTGAAATCAAGGAACGTGTTTTGAGGTAGAAAGGACTTTAATAGGATTATGTGGGATGCATCTGTCCACACGGAGACTAGTGGTGGGCTTGGTGAGGTGAGGCCTGTGTCCTCAGGTCCGCCCAGCAGTGGCCCACTCCGTCCTGTTCCAGCAGGGGTAGGAGCTGCCCAGGAAGCCTGAGAGGCCGAAGGTACGGGTCCACCACATGCAGACCACAGGTCACGAAAGGGTCAAAATGATTGTCTGATGTTTGTATAGAACCCTGATGTGGAGTTTCCAGAAAGAAATGGAGGCACGTAAAGGGGAGACCGAGGCTCTTCTGACCGTGCCACCAGCAGTGTTGACCTAGTCATGCTTTCTGTGGCTTCTGGATTCTGGCTCTTGGGTCCCGTGCTCAGAGCAAGGGCTCGGCCGCACCTCAGCCAGCATCTCGGGACAGTTCTTCAACTGGCACTGGGCACGCTGTCACTTCGCTTCCAGAAGGTGCCAGCAGCCACGGGGGTGAATCCTGCCCTGCTGTGCCCTTCACGGGTCACAGACTCTGCAGGTTCTCTGGCCGGGGCTGCGTGTCCTCTGCCCACTTTTGGCTGAGAAGTTTAAAGGCTGGCAGCCAGGTAACCGACGCCGGGCCGTGCTTCCTCCTCTGCTTGCATTTGGCTGGGGAATTTAACTGACAGGCTAGTAGATCCTTGAAGCCTAAAAGAGTTCTAGGATCTTGGGGCACAGATGGAGTGGAGTTTGCTCTGTTGAGCTTTCTGGTCGGCCTTGGAAATGAGGCCAAGACTGGGGGAGTGCGGACTTGAACAGCTGGATACCTTGGATCAGTTCAAAGCGTGCTCCTTTTCTGTTGAAGGCCTTGCTATGGTGTAGCGTTAGAAGCCAGATTCACTGTTTGGGAAAATGATGACTCCTTCCTTGTAACTGGACGAGAGGGGTGTGAGACTCACGTGGGGTCGTCCTCAGACAGGGTCTGACTGAGGACACGTCCGCGGGCTGAGCCGCAGCAGATGGAGGCCGAAGCTCAGAAAGGTTTTGCTGAAGCCACACAGTGAACCATCCTCAGCCTGCAAGTGGGCTGTGGGTCCTGGAGGGTAGGCAGCCTGCGGCCTCCACCCTCTTCCCTGAAAGGTGTGCAGGAGCCGGGACACTGCTGAGGGGCCCAGTGGCCTGCCCCAGGCTGCGGGAGGGCCAGACGCCCCAAGTCCCCAGCTTCTAAGAGGGGGCTTGTGGGACTAGAGGACAGAGACAGACTCTCTGGAGGATCGTTGCCAAGTCTTGGTCTTTCTGGGGCGCTGAGACTTTGAGGGGTCCTGAGACGAAAGGATCTGAACCCAGTGTCACCCGTGAGGCCCGCCTTGCATTGCTCTCACCGCTGCTGCCGGCCCCAGCCGCGCCTCACCCTGCCCGCCTTTCTGTCTGACACACACACTCAGGACGCGTTCATGTGTGCGCCTAGAGACGCAAGCAAAGCTTTCTTCCACGTTGTTTTGGCCGATTGCCCCCTTCTCAAGTATGTATCTGCCTGGTCCCGGTGACCAGTCCTGGGGACATTCCGACCGCAGGTGACATTTCACCGTTTGTCTTCTCCGGGGGAGGGTTCTATGAATGACTTGTCTTTCCATCAACCAGGAAAGGGGGAGCCGGCAGGTGGAGGGGAAGGGGCTGCCGAGGGTGTGCGTGTCCTGTGGGATGAGAGTGGGCACAGCTTGTTAGGTGACAGTGTTTGATCTGAGACAGGACCCAGAGCTCTGAGCACTTCAGCAGAAAACACTCAGGGCTGAGGACGAGCTGCGTGACGCTTTCGCTCTTCTGCTTTTGTCGTCAGTTAAATCTCGGGCAGAAGTGTGACCGGGGTCTCACTGCTGCGTGTCCAGAGGCGCCCTGGTGGTGCGGTGGCCGAGCGCTCAGCCCGCTGCTCTGGGAGAAGATGCTCTGCTGGTTCCTGTCAGTGTGACGGGGACCCCTGACAGTTCTACTCTGTCCTTCGGGACCAGTAGCCAAGGGTTTCTTGGCTTACTCGCCTGGCTGCTTCTTGCACTGTTTGCCATGCTCATTGCTGCCCGTTGACCCTGTCCCTTGAATCTTTGTTTGTGCAGTTCAGTGACCCCTCCAGAGCGTAGCCACCATCTCTGTCCTGGCCAGTGTGCATGGGGTGTGTGCGATTGGCACACGGTGTCGGCCAGCAGCCCACACAGAGCTTTTGTCACGCAGAGCAAGAGACGCAGCCCCTCACCCCCTCCCTTTGCAGGGACGATGACATTGAAGTCCTTCTGGACGAGACCTCCGACCACCCTGAAGAGCCCTCCCCGGTGCGGACCGTCAGCAGAGCGGCGACGTAAGTAGACAGCGGCGGGGCAGCAGGCCAGGACTCCAGCCACAGTCGGATGGCGCTCATGGCCCCTTGGTGGCTCCTCCTAGAGCCACGCCCCCTGAGGGGGCCCGTGCCCATGGTGCCAGCGGGCAGCTGTGAAGGCAGCACGCCCCGGGTCATGCAGCAGGGCCCTGCATGAAGGGCTAAGGGTCGTACTGCTGGATTCCTCGGTCCAGGAATGTTGTTCTATTTGCTAAAACCTCCACCAGCAAGTCGGTGGTGACTCAGGGCCTGTGGGAAGGAGAGGTGCCCGAGGGGTTCCAGGGCCGTTCGTGTCCCTCGGAGCGGCTGGAGGGATGGAACGTTGGGGGTTGGAAGCCTGTGGACCCACAGAGCATCTGTTGGTTTGCGGAAGCTGTGTGAGGAGGACACGGCTGGGTTACCAGCATACTGGTTAACAGGCAGCGTCCTTGTCGGAAGCATTGCTTCCAGGAGGCGATGCCAGGGACCTGGTTTCTTTTTTTAGCGCCTCAGCTGGGCCCCCACCTCTCCCCACTGTCTTCTGGTGGCTTGGTCTCCTGTCGGGTTTCCCGCGGCTGGGGTTTGGGGGCCGAATCGGGACGTGTGCCCGCCGCCTTCTCGTGGACTGTTTGTATTGATTGATGGTTGGGGCGCGATGTTTCAAAGGTTTAAACCTGTCCTCCCTCCCCTCTAGTAAGCGGCTCCCCCAGCCTGCTGGAGGCCTTCTGGACTCTATCACTAATATCTTTGGGTAGGTTAGCACACTTCCCTTGCCTTGTCTATGTGTTGGTCCACCTCCACGTGTCACGGCTTCTCCGTCGTCCTGACGCACAGACGTGCCGTGGGGCAGGGCGCCAGGGGCCTCACTCTCAGCCTCTCCCAGAGCTTCTTCTTCCTCCCTGACACCCTTCCTCCTCCTCTTGCTGCAAGCTCACCTCTGGCCTTTCCCTCTAGTCTGTCCGAGTCTCCCCTCTCGGGACACCACCCTCCTTCCGACGCTGCCAGGTGAAGACCACTCTCGTGTCCCCCGCATGCGAGTGGGGCCGCTGCTGGTCACGCTGCTGGTGCCCCCCTGCGGCTCACGCGGTCTGAGCACCGGCGCTTTGCATGTCCCCGGGGCTGCGGGCGCCCGAGCGGGCGGGGGCTGCCTCTGTCCCGCACGCGTGGCTGCCCGCCCGGCTGGCATGCACAGCCCCACCACGAGGGGACCTCACAGCCCCGGCTTCTCAGGTGGCACACGTCTCCGAGGCCAGCGGCTACCCCCAGAGTGCCCGCCGTTCGGGGCAAGGACACCCTGGGAGTCCCATGAACTGTGTGCAAAGGGCCTGGCAGGAGAAGGACGCTGTCCACGAGGGCGGTCCAGCTGTCCATGAGGGCGGTCCAGCTGTCCACTTGCTTTGGGCGACATTCCACCCTTGCTGCCAACCTGATGAGAGCCAGGCCCCTGCCGCCCCTCATGGCCCCTTTGTGTCGTCCTCAGGAGGCGTTCAGTCTCATCCCCCCCGGTGCCCGCAGACAACGTTGACGCCCACCTTGGCTCCGGCAGAGACGTGAGGGTGCCCACCACCGCGATGTGTGTCTTTGTAAGTGGCGTCCCAGGCCCACCTTGCTTGCCGTGGTGGGCAGAGGGCACTGTTCCTGGGCCGCGGCCGTTGCGTGGTGTCACGCGGGCCATCCGCACTTCGGGCTGGCTCGGGGTGGCAGCGCGGGAAGGGGCAGGAGGGGAGGAGCTGACAGACGAGCCATCACCGGTCAGTCCCTGTTTCGAGTGAGGGACACGGGAGCTCCACAGGGTCTGTGATGATTGGTAAAAGGTCTGACTGCACCGAGCGCCACAGCCCGTCCTGGCCTCGCCTCCCAGCCGCCCACCCGCTTCCCCGTCACTGAGCCGTGTGTCGGGAACCCGGCGCGGCTGACAGCTGGGACTGTGCCACCCGTGTTTCTGAGAGCTGTCGACGCACGGCTGGCACGTGTCCGACAGGCAGCGGTTCTGCAGGAGGCTCGGGTCCGGCGGGCATGGCGGTGCGTGATCTCAAGTTTTCAATCTGAGACCTGCGTGGGGGCCGTGGAGGACCAGGCGGGGAGTCGCCGACTGAGCTGTGAGGTGGGGGTGCGGGCGGGCAGAGTCCTGAGTGTGCGAGGCCACTTCCCCAAATGATGCATCTGAGTCATAACACCTGCAGCCGTTCACCTGCTGGCAGGTCACGGAGGGGCTACATCATGACCTCATCTTTACCTTCCCTGTTTTCACAAAATCACCCAACTTTGTTCAGAGGCGTTTCAGCAACAGAAAATCCAGGAGAGGGAAATCCTGGGTGTTCTCAGCCAGTCACGCGGTCAAGTGTCAGTGCCCGCCCATCTGTTTGTCCTTTTGTTACCTCCACACACTCCCTCACACACTCGACCACATCTTCCCACCTCCAGCTCTGCTGGACTAACTTCCTGCAAACCCAGACACCGTGCTTCTCCACGAGGGGGTAGGGCAGTGTGACGCCTTCCTGTCCTGGGACGGAGAGCTGATTGTCCTCCTCAGGTCGCGTACGCTTCCTTCCCGTCGTTGACAGCAGTCTCGGAACGTTCCCTGTGCAGTGTCTGAATTCTCAAAACTTGATAGTGTTTGCTTTTATCGAAGGCCTGCTTATCACAGAACTGGGGCATGAGACCTGAATCCTTTTGTATGGTGAGCTCTGAGGAGTTGTCCCACCATACAGCTTCAGTGCTTCTAGAGAGAGCTGGAGCGTGCACGTCTCGCATCTCCGCCTCTCAGGGCACGTGTCTGAGCTCTGGTGAGAGGCCCTGGGTGCGGACGTTCAGTGTCTTGTGGGTGGTGGTCAGCTCTGCCGGCCACGAACCTGACTGGCAACCCCCCATGTCTTCCAGGACGCACACGATGGAGAAGTGAACGCTGTGCAGTTCAGCCCTGGGTCCCGGCTGCTGGCCACCGGGGGCATGGACCGCCGGGTCAAGCTCTGGGAAGTGTTCACAGGTGAGGGGGTGCTGTGAGGGCGTGTCAGGAAGGCTCAGACTCCCAGTACTCGGGAGTTCACATCTGCCTGTGGCTCTTTAGGAGAAAGAGGCCGCTTCTGCACCTGTGAAGCCCACGGCCTTGGACCCCGGGGCAGCTCTCCCCGCCCTGTAGCATCACTGTCAGGGAGGGTTTGGTTTTAGGCACTGATAAAACCTGATTTTCAAAGACCTCAAGGTCACAGCTCTTGCCATTTATAATCACAAACCCTGTTATTCTCCTGGTGGTGAGAAAGGTACATGGGGAAGTCGGGCTGGGGTCTCACTTGCTCCCTCTCTGCTGAGCAGTGGACATAAACTCTAGTCTGAGCTAAGATTGCAGGGATGTTTGGTGGGGTACACGCAGAAGTCCCCACACGTCTGGATGTAAAAGGACATTTGGCAGCACGTGTTATGTTGTGATACTGTCGGTCCATATGATTTGGGCCCTGTGGTCCACAAACAGCATGTTCAGTCCTCAGCTCATCCCCCTTGGAGAAGCCCAGGCCCTGGCGACTTTATGGAAGAGTCCAGGAACCTTTCTAAGTAACAGATGTGTGGCTGTTGGTTCTCGGGACCCTTGCTCCTTTGGCCCAGAGCTGGAAGGAGGGAGGCTGTGGTGTTTGTTTCATCAGACTTTTGCTCCTGTCTTTGCTGAATCTCCGTTTTCTTCCTTAATGTAGACAAGTGTGAGCACAGGGGCTCCCTCACGGGTAGCAACGCCGGGATTACAAGCATCGAGTTCGATAGTGCTGTGAGTATGGCCTCTTCACACAGGGAACTGACTGTAGAGCCGTCTGGGAACTCATGAGACATTTGGGTTTAAAACGGAACTTTAACTCCGTGATCTGTATTGTCTGCATTTCCCGTCAGGTCCGCGTAGGACACATAGATTTGGGCTGAGTAGTCGTGTCTGCTCTGGTGCTGTGGTTACTTCACCCAGCGCGTGTGTTAGCTGGGCTCTGCTCAAGGGCGTGTAATAAGCGTGACTGCACGTGGGCCTGCGGGAGCTGGAGTGACAGGGGTCCCTGCCTCACCGGCGAGCCATCGAGTGCTCGATCATCGCCCCGAGTTGTGGCTGCGCTGGGGATCCTGGTGAGGGCGTAACAGACTGTCCTGTGGGGTGATGGACGGAGGGTTAGTGCAGAAAGGACTTCAGGAACAGCAGTGCCGCGAGGAGCCTTTGGACGGAGCTGTCCAGCGCTGGGCAGGAGCTGGAGTGGTTGGGGGTGGTGGAGGGAGAGGCGCTCATCTCCATCGTCTGCTCTGGGGCCCTGCTCCATGTCCCCTGGTTGAGGTCAGTCTCGTCCCCTCTTGGATCCTGTGCAGCCTCTTCTGGGGAAGTAGCCCTGTCGAAGCTGCTGCTTGTTGCCCTGGGTTTGTCTGAGGAAGCAGGTGTCTGCATGTCAGTCAGCTTTGTGCCCCAACACCCCACGGTGGTCTTACGTTTGGGCAGTGGGAGGAAGGCTGGAGAGTCAGGTGTGAGACCAGCTCTGTGCGGTGCTGAAAGATTGG
>NW_006399877.1:6878811-6949786 GCF_000299155.1 Elephantulus edwardii | reverse complement strand
CTGCAGTTGACCACCTGTTGCCAGTTACATAGCGAGGATGGCAGGGTTCAGAGTGACCGCCTGGGGGTTGAGGTCAGCGAAGAGCCAGGGTGCTGCTGGGGCTCCTGGCTGAGGCCGTGGAGAGAGTTCACTGTGATAAAGACAGCAAGGACGGGGGACAGGACAGACAGTCCCCTCTGTCTTAAAGAGTGAGGGTGTTTGGGTGAGACTCGGCGGGAGAGAGCTGAGCCCTCGTGAGGTGCTGACCCCAGCTCCCTGGTGGTGGGAGTTGGCGTCTGCACCAGGTGGGCTCTTGTAGGTATTTAAGCCGTATTGGATTTGATTACGGCGGGTGGGTATCGGAAGAGCGGGTCCTATTTTGTATAACGTTCCCCCCTTTATCGCTGTAGGGATCGTACCTCTTAGCCGCCTCAAATGATTTCGCCAGTAGAATCTGGACAGTGGATGATTACCGGTTACGGGTAAGTCCTGCCCAGGAGGCCAGCGTGGCTCCCAAACTGCACTTGTTTATCACGGCAGAGAACCGGCCTTCGCGGGTCACTCCCAGGGGCTCCCTGACTTCAGGTCTCTCCTGCCGCGGGCTGACCCCGTGCCCTTTCCGCCACGGGAAGGTGATGATTTGGCCCTTGGCGCCGGCTTCTTCAGAGTTCTCGTTTGAGCATATTTGCAGTCTGGCCCCTTGGTGTGTGTTGATGCAGGACTCCGGTGCTCTGCGTCTGGTTCACAGGAATGGGCTTCTGTCAGAGACTGCAGCACCAGCAGTGGGGGGTGGGTGGTAAGGAGGGGTGCCACTTAGCTGAGAGTGGGATGTCGGTGCCCCGATGACTGCACTTCAGACAGCTGCTGACACAGTTCTGCAGACTGATGCTGGAGGACCAAGGGCCGCTGGCGGGGAAAGAGAGGTCATGGGTCCCGTGTTGCCTCGCGGTCTCCTGGCCATCGAGAGAAAAGGAGCCCTGCTGGCCACCGCGTGACTTGACTCCACCAGCTGCTCCGCCGGAGAAAAGTGGATCATCTGCTGCTGTGAAGATTGACAGCCTCTGAAGCAGGGTGCTGGTGGTTGTGCGGGTGTCACTCACCGTGAGTCTGGATCGACTTGGCACTAGAGGCTTTGGTTTCGGTTTGTCCAAGAGGTGGGACCAGAACTGGAGGTTTTACTACATTTGTTGTACTAATGATGGATGTACAGTGAAGTTTGGAGAGGTGGTTTTTTATTCATAGGTTTAAAGGAATTGTCACATCAGCTAATTAAGTAGAGGCAACTGAATGATAAAATGGAAGGTAACTTTCTTTGGACTCTTGGGCAAAGTTCAGGAAAGGCTTTCCACAGTTCAGAACATGAGAGAGGTTCCCCGTTTGACCTCAGCCCGGAGAGCACATGACATTGAAGGACAAGAAGGGACTCAGCCCTGGTCGGCGTCTCCTTAGCTTTTCTGCTCCACGGCTGTTATAGCGAGTGACCAGGACATGGTGCTCGGTGGTCCTTTGAGTGCCGGTTTGAACGTGTTTTCAGCGTGTCCTCGAAGCAGCCCGCAGACGGCGCTGTCTCCCTCAGAGGTCAGCACACAGCTAGCTGCCAGTGTCTCCAGGAGGGCTGATGGGCTGTCACTCCCTCCCTGCAGAAGGGTCTCCTGGAGGACTGGGTTTCCCACGTCAGCTGACTTCATCTCAGAAACTCCATCAACACCTGCTGTTCTCTGGAATCTCGTCTGTGGTTGATGGTGATGTCAACTGTGTGGTCCCAGCAAGTGGAACTCAGGTTGCCTGACCACGTGAGGATCTGATGTATAGAGCGGGAAGCAGGCAGGTAGGGTCTGCCTGCGGGGACGGGGAGAGCTCGGCGCACCTCCACGTTTAGGGGCTCGGCTGCTGTGACTTTGAACTTCCTGTTCGTCTTGTTCCTTTTTAAAGTGGAAGACAGAGCCCAGAAGGAGCACGAAAGAGTCAGAGACACTAAGCGGATAAAGGATTTTAAGTTCGTATGTTCCGCTTACCGCCCGGCTGTTTCAGTGATAAGTGCCCATGGGCGGTCAGGTTCTGGGGCAGGAGGGCACACGGGGCTCTGGGCAGCCCAGCGTGCTGTCTAGAGCGAGGAGGCAGAACAGACTGCTGTAAACAGGCTCATGTTTGAAATAACAGAGTGGCAAAAGCCCCTTCTTCATCCCACAGTCCAGCGCCTCCATTGCAGGGACCCATTCAAGAGACGTCCACCCTCGCATCGCTTGTGACAGTAGAACGGCCACTGTGCTGCCCAAGAAGGTGGCCCTTAAATCATGAGCTCACCGCTTGAGGCTATTTAGGCAACAAGTAATTAAGAAGACACTTAAGGAAGTCCACAACGCAGCGGCAGGGTGGTGGGACCCGCGTGTCGTCATGCGTAGAACCACTTGTGCCTCAGCCTTAAATGACCTGTGGACGAGATCGCAGAAAGAACAGAGTCAAAAAAGTCCACCAGATGGTCTGCCAGAGAAAGTCATAGACGATCCCATTTGAAGCATTCAGAAATGAGCACTTCCATAGCCCGTGTGAGTGAGAGCTTCTTCCTAGTATTTGTAAAATGGGATTTTCTTTTTATAGCAGTAAGCGAGCAGTGCCCGTATTACCTTCTGAATTTTGAGGAGCTTGTTAGTACACAGTTAGACGTTGTGAGAGGTAGCCTGCCCAGCATCCCATCTCTCCTGGTGACTACGCAGCTCAGGTGTCGCACTCCAGTCTCCACGGAGATCGGTCCCAGGCGGGTACCAGAGCCGCAGCATCACCTCGTGTGAAATGGAGCAGCGTTTGGATGGAACCTGTGAACATCCTCGCGTGTGCTTGAAATCGGCCCTGACTGCTCCCTGCTGCGGTGGGAGTGTGAATGTCTGGAGTTGGGGTGCTGGAGAAGAGTAGTGTCTGTCCCCTGAACGGCCAAGAGAGCGAGTCAGAGTGCGGCTAAGGCGCTCCGCAGAGTCAGCCGGGCATCTTGTCAAGGAAAACCAGTCCTTCCTGGTGAAGAAGACATCATGCTGGGAGAAGAGGAGGATCAGACAGAGAGAGGAAGACCTTCAACAAGACGGACTGACCCAGTCGCGGCAGCCACAGACTGCAGCACGTCCACGGAGCATGTCAGAGGTCACGAGGCTGGGGCAGGTTCAGAGCCGCTGTCCGCAGGGTGGCTGTGAGTCAGAGGTGACTGGGCAGCTCTTGTTAGAACAGCCTGGCCTCTGAGGGAGTGCTTCGTCCACCTGCATTTTAAGAAGCCTTTTTTTAAAAAAATTTAAACACTTAACTCTTTTCTATCTGTTAATGCTGACCCTGTGGTCTGGAGGACCTGCTGGACTGAGGGCACTGGAGCCTGAGTGTATTGTTGCTAGGAACTGTTGGGATTCTTCCAGAAGGATTAGCAAAAGGCTTTCACATGGTGGGTGACTCACAAGTCCCACTTGGGCACAGCTAAGTCCTAAAGTCCGTGGAAACGTTTCTGTGAAAGGCAGGGAGCACATGTGGTCCACGGTCCTGTCTCCCCATGGCATTGCTTCTCTGAGTGGAGGGAAGACTGACCACACATTAATACTGACCCACTGGGAGCTGGAGTTGGAACCCACTCACCAGCGACAAGAGATGATATTGGGATCTTTTTAAGGCATTTTTTAAAATAAAAAAGCGTCAGTGGATACTCATGGGTTCTTTGGGATTTTGCAGACATGATAGTTTTGTCTGGGGCTGTGAAGAAGTCTGTGATGACTGGTAAAAGGTCTGACCACCTGGACACCTGCCCCAGCCGGTCCCCAGCCTCCCTGCTCCCATCAGGCTCCAGCTGGGCCATGATGGGCCCAGGCAGCTGACACCTAGGGGTGCCCACCCTGCCCGCGGCCCTGTGAGCCCAGGGAGCCGCCGAGGTTGGCACCCGACAGTTAAGTGACAAAGGGATTTGGACGCTGGGTGTGTGGGGTCTGTGGTGCTGATCTGACATTTCCAAGCTGAGACCTCTGACCGGACCCTGGTAAGTCTTGGAGCTTCACGTACAGGATATGCCTGGTGGGTGGTGGCCAGCACGACCCTCATGGCCTCCTTCCAAGAGAGCCTGGTGGTGCAGGAGGTTCAGTGTTGGACTCCTGACCTGTCAGCAGTTTGAACCCACCAGAGAAGGACGAGGCAGCTGCCTCCCAGATTTCAGCCTCGGGGTCCGCGTGGAGGGCCCCGAGTCAGAGCTGACTTGACAGCCACAGAGGGTGGGGTTCAGGGAGTTTTTTTCTTTTACACATAGTGACACATGAGCTTACAGGAGCCGTCAAGGCAGGTCTTAAGAGCTAATTTCCTAAAGGTCCTCAGAGTCCTCCGATTCCCTCCCGCTTTCTTTTTTCCTTTAGGATAGGAAGTCACGAGTTTTGTTGTCATGTGCTGTCATGTCACCTGCAACTCAGTGACCCTGTGCATAGCAGCTCTGCACCCTGCTCTGTCCTGAGCCAACCTTAGTGTCTCCGACACACCTACCCCCAATACCCTAGTCACTAAGTTAATGCATCTCATCGAGGGTCTTCCTCTCCTGCGCTGCCCCTCCACCCTCCCAGGCATGACGTCCCTCTCCAAGGACTGGTCCTTCCTTGCAGCATATGTCAGACGGGGCTTCAGAATCTTTGCCTCCGAGGAGTTTTGGTGTTAGTTTTATAGATGTTTTCAGTGGTGAAATAGTGCTTGTCTTAATGCCACTCTGTGGGGCAGGTCTGCAGCCGCTCAGAGGGGCTGCTGGTGAGACGCAGCTGCTTGTTCAGACGTGGCGTCTGAGCGTTCAGAAGCCGTCCAGGAGGCTGGCTGTGTCCAGGATCGCGGCTGGCCGACCGCTGTCTCTGAGGGACATGTTCGATCTCCCCTGCAGCAGCGGGGCTGACGTCTCTGCGCTGACCCTGACTGTGCTCTCTCCTAGCATACACTCACGGGCCACAGCGGAAAAGTGCTGTCTGCCAAGTTCCTGCTGGACAACGCACGCATCGTCTCAGGAAGCCACGACCGGACCCTCAAACTCTGGGATCTCCGCAGCAAAGTCTGTAAGGAGACTCTCTGTGCACACACGTCTCCAGGGCGGGGGCTCTGAGGACGGACAGACACACAGACTACACGGTGCTCTGAGGAGGGTATATGTGCTCACATGTACATATATACATGCACACATGTTCAGATGTGCAGTTCTCCGCAGCAGAGTCTGTGAGGAGACTCTTAACTGTACACAGATCCCAACCGCGGTGTCTGTGAGGAGACGGTGTCTAGACAGACACGCCGTACGCCCTGCACCTGTGAGGAGGCTGTGCGCACGTTCGTACATCCCTGCACTTCTCTGAGGAGACTTGCTTCTAGACACCACGTCTCCAGAGCAGAGGCCCTGAGCAGGCTCTGTGTGCACTGGCACTGCAGTTCTCCGCAGCTCGGGCTGCGACGAGAGCGTCTGCACCCACAGATCCCTGCAGCATGTCTGTGAGGGGCTTCCAGGTCTGCTCTGGGGCCTCACAGTGAAGTCTGAGGAGGTGATATGTGTGTCTCCTCACACACAAGCTTTCAGCACAGGGAGAGAGTCCCTCTTTGTCATTGTGTAGTCCCCGTGGGCATGTCCACGTGTCGTTCCCAGAGCCAGCTTGTCATACCTTGTGTCTGTTTCCGTCCAGAGCTCCACTCGGTGGGGCTGAGGCGGCTTCAGTGGTGTTAGTCATCGGGCGCTTGGTGGTCAGCGTGTTGTGCGCGCAGCACAGGGCCCACCGCCTTGGACGTCTGCTTTTCTTTCAGGCATAAAGACGGTCTTTGCGGGGTCTAGTTGCAACGATATTGTCTGCACAGAGCAGTGTGTCATGAGTGGACACTTCGACAAGAAGATCCGGTTCTGGGACATACGGTACAGCCCTCGGCATTGGGGGGACGTAGATGTGGGGCATGGGGGCTGTGTTCTGTGTGGGGATGCGGGGCACAGGGGCTGTGTTATGGGGGAATGTAGGGTGTGCGGGGGTTATGTTGGGGGGATGTGGGGTGCAGGGGCTGTGTTAAATTTCAAAATGACAGGAAGGGGCTTCTGTAAGTGGTCTTCACTGTCAAGGAGACTCCTGAGCTGAACAGTCCCAGGTCAGGTGTGTCGTGTATGTACTGGGCACCTTGGCAGCAGGGACACAGGTGAACAAGAGCTTCCTGTCGATGCGGGAGATGCACTCAGAGACGGTGCGCAGGGGCCCGAGTCCCGCTGCCGTAGTGTGCTCTCAGAGCCCGTCCTGGGCAGGGGAGGCGTCATCCGACACGAAAGCCACTGGAGGCCACTACAGCCAGACCTGCCCTAAGCACAGAGCCAACTAGTGTGGCTGGGGTGGTGGGGTGTGCGGGTGAAGCTGGTGGACAAGGGAGACGCTGCCCACTGGACAGGAGCCTGGCTGGCGGGTGCTGGCCAGGTGCCCTGACAGTGATTCTGACATCCTCCAGTCCTTCCAAGACTCGGTTGTTGTGTTCATAACCGCCATGGGCTCCTTGAAGGGAAGATTCTCGGAGCCGTGTCCCAGCGGTTTTTCTAGGGTCGCGGCTGTGGGGAGCCTCACGACCGACGTTCCTGTGGACAGGGCAGTTCTCAGGACTCGTGCTTCCTTCCTCTCCCAGGTCTGAGAGTATCGTCCGAGAGATGGAGCTGCTGGGAAAGGTGACCGCCCTGGACCTGAACCCCGAGCGCACGGAGCTGCTCACCTGCTCACGTGACGACCTGCTCAAGATCATCGACCTGCGGAAACACGCCGTCAGGCAGTCCTTCAGGTACCCACGGCGCTGCCAGCTCCTGCCCCTGGGTGCCCCTGGTCGCTGCGGGCTGCTGCCCCCTGGATGCTGTAAGCTCGTGACCCCGGATGCTGCGGGCTCCTGCCCCCTGCCGCTGCCGGCTCATGACCCCTGGGTGCCCCTGGTCACTGCTGGCTGCTGCCCCTGGATGCTGTAAGCTCCTGCCCTCTGGCGCTGCCAGCTCCTGCCCCTGGGTGCCCCTGGTCGCTGTGGGCTGCTGCCCCCTGGGTGCTGTAAGCTCGTGACCCCGGATGCTGCGGGCTCCTGCCCGCTGGTGCTGCCGGCTCGTGACCCCTGGCCGCAGGGCCCTTTCCACGAGCTGGCGGCTCATGGGGCCCTTTCTCTTCCAGTGCCCCAGGCTTCAAGTGCAGCTCCGACTGGACCCGGGCCGTGTTCAGGTGAGGAGTGGTGGGTCAGCTTGGGCCGCTCCCAGGTCAGAGTGGGCACTTCCAGTGGGGCGTGGAGCTCCGTGTGCGCGTGGCCAGGAGCGGGCTGTCCACTAGGGGTCACCCTCGTGTCTCCTCCGGAAGGTCTGTTTGTGCAGACGTGTCTGCACCTCAGAGTGGCCGGGCACGTGCTGCTTGGTCCTCGTGGGAACGACCCATTGCCCTGCCTCCATCGTTTTCCGTGAAAACCCAGTGACTCCTCAGGATGAGGGAGCAGGCAGGTGGACAAGGCTGCCCTGTGCTGGGGCTCACACTCCAGAACATTCCATAGTGGTCCCCAGTTCCCGCCCCCCGCAGATCCACAGTGGCTGCTCCCTGTCTGCCTCCCTGTCCTCTCATGGACCCGTGTAACGAGGTCTCCGTCCACAGAGCTTTTCAGCCAGTGGGAAAGTGCCTCACACCCAGAGTCACTTGACAGGGTGAAGTGAAGTGGGCCTAAAACATGGTCAGAAAGAGGCCGTGGGGATGCTGGTCTGAGGGTGACAGTGTCTTCTCTGTCCTCCAGCCCTGATGGGAGCTTCGTGACCGCAGGCTCGGCCGAGGGCTCGCTCTACGTCTGGAACGTGCTCACAGGCAAGGTGGAGAAGATCCTGTCCAAGCAACACAGGTATGTGTGTCCTGCCGACCTCTCCGAGCCCGGGGACACGTCTTGACCCTTCCCGGTGTCCTCAGTGCCCTTGGTGACCAGTCACCCTTTCAGATCATATTCTAGGATTTTCTATTCAGACACCTCTTCGTAAAAGGTCCTTGTAGGGCAGCAGAGGCTGATGGAGGGACACAGCCATCTGTCCATCTGTCTTCTGTTCCTGGCACGTGTGCCCTCTCCCTCACCTGCCCCATGTCCCTCCCTGTCTTCTCGTGAGCTGCCTCAGTCAGGAAAAACCTCGGTTAGCACAGCTCTTTCCCTGACCTGACAGCCCACGGGGTCTTTTGCCCATGGCCGTGTCCAGCCCAGCCAAACCCAACAGCTGGTTAAAACGCAGCCGCTGACAGCCCAGCCTGAGCACTGCCGGCCCCCTGACCTGAGTGCTCCTGCAGGACCCCGGGCTCTGGCCTGTCCGGGTGCCCCGGCCCATTTTGGCTCTGAGGTGAATGCAGAGGCCAGGTTGCTCAGTCGCTGCCCCAGGTGAACTCGATGAGGCCTGGCTGCCCGTGTTGGCTGCAGAGCGGCTTAGAAATGAAGCACAGGCTGCCTCCCAGCTCCCTGGTCGGCCCGTGAGCTACAGGCTGCAGACAGAAAGCCGGGGCGGGCAGGCAGCTGACAGATGCAGGCTCGAGAGCTCAGCCTGCTGCTCTGGTCTCTTCTCTAAAAGCGCGTCCATCAATGCCGTGGCCTGGTCTCCATCCGGCTCGTACGTGGTCAGTGTGGACAAAGGAAGCAGAGCTGTGCTGTGGTCGGAGTACTGACAACATGGAGCCGGAAGCCATGCCTTCTCGGGAGGAGTGGAGTGGACTCTGGTGGCTGTGTCCGTGTGGCATGGCCCAGCGCCCTGCTGTGAGGGGCATGGCCGCTTCCTGAGAACCGCACAGCCTGTGTGGCTGCTGGCACATCCAGAGGGCCAGCTCCAGCCTGTGGCCATCAGGAAACACTACTAGCCTCGAGCCTGCATACCTCACCAGGCGGAGTCCAGGCCCCTGTCACCAGGAGCCCGGCTCTCTGGACCGCTGTGCCAAAACACCTACCAGATGGGGTCCAGCCTGGGCTTCGGTCATCACCAGTTCTGGCCTGGCCGGCCCCTTGGGGTCCCATAAACTGTCTCCAAGCGCTGGGTGCTCGGGAACATAGCACAGGCCAGCTCTGTGTCTCGTCACTGCTGAAACGTCCTTGGGCTTTCAAACTGTTCTTGGGAAAACACATTTTCTTCAGAGCTTCTGACTCCTTTGCCCTCCCCCTCTCCCTCCCTTTCCTCACCCCCTGCCCCCACTGCCATCCTCCAGGCCGGTTTCTTGATGTCGGGCCCTGGTGACGCTCGCTGTGGGTCAAGCATCAGGCTGGTAACTGAAAGGTCAGTGGTGCCAAGGGAGCCAGGTGAGGCTGTCTGTCCTAATAGAACCTCAGAGTCCCTCCGGGCGGCCCTGCTCCTGTCTGTGAGGCCCTGGGAGTCAGACCTGGCTCAGTGGCAGTGACGGGGGGTGGCATCTTGATAGGAAATTAAACTTCAGTCTTTAAACAACAACAAAAAACCTGAAATAAATTGCAGGAGGAGGTGTGGGTCAGCTTTGCCTGAGAAGGCAGGTAAAGAATGTTCTGGGAGGATCTGCAGTTTCCCAGAAGGCAGGGAAGAAGGGGGGTGAAGAATGTTCTGGGAGGATCGGCTGGCCACACCTCGTTCCTTACAAAAGTATCTAGGTCACAGCCTGGTGACGAGGGGTCTCAGGGCCAGGGCTGTCCCCCGAGCGGCTGTCTGCTGCCCCTCCGCCAGGCGGACAGATCACAGCCCTGTGCTCCCTCCAGCCGGGTCTTGACGCGGGGCGGCCGGAGCCAGGCCGGCCTAGAATTTTCTCTCTGCTGTTGTACCTGTGTATAAAATTCTAGGTCTTTGTGTGGGGGTCAAAAGCACCAGTGGTTTTATCACTTTGTAATTTGCACTTTATTTGTGTTCCTTCCACACGCGTGTCTAGAGAGGGGTGAGGCTGAGGCCAAGGCCTTGGCTGCAGAGGGAGCGTCCCAGCCCCCTGCCCCCCAGGCCACCCGCCCGCTGCCCCTCGGAACCATGTGGAGGGAACAACGCTCACAGGCCAGGCCGTGTTTATTTATTGAATTATGTCACCCAGTGAACTGGATTGTAAATAAAAGACAAAGATGCGTTCTCTACTTTGCAAGCACCATGGCTCCTGGTGGTTTGCTGTTGTATTTTCTTGATATCCGTTCATGTGTCAACAGTACTGAGGACTGTGTGGGGTCTCGCTCCGTGCTCATTCCAGCCCCCTCCACGTCCCCTTCCTGTCTCGCATCATTTGTGAGACTGGAGAACTAGGAAGGCTCCTTGTATCTGCCAGGCAGAACCACCATCACCTGGACCTCACTCGGTGATGACTGACAGCCGAGGCTCCAGCCCGACACCTGGTCCTGTCCCTGCCGCCGCCCAGCTTGGACACGTGTCTCCTGCGGCCTCCACGCGCCCTCTTCACCCCCTGGAGGATAGTGAACAAGCAGCCGTGGGCCGTGGCAAGCGGTCCCCAGAAACCCCGAAATGACTTGAGTCTGGGCTGCCCTTCCTTACTTGCCTTTTTTAATACAACATAGATTTTAATGAACAGTGAAGACCGTCCCCCTGGGCCAGGCGGTAGAAGGGCCATCCAGGGACGGCCGTGGCCCCAGCGCAGCCTCCACACCTTGTTCTGACTCCAGGGTGAGCGTGTCGCGCTTGGGCACCGGCGCTCTCACGCACTGGCCTGTTGAGGCTGCGGATGAGGGAGCAGCTCGTGTCGTCCGTGAACTCCACGTGCACCTGCATTCACTGTCCTTGGGAGCCGGCCCTACCCAACACCCTGGTGACTGGCCAGCTGGGTAGGCCGCATACGACTGATGTCCACAATGGCTGCACAGAGGTGGACGGGTGGTACCCTTGCTTTCTACAGGGACACAACCGCACATCAGCCAAGCGCACCAGCGTGAGTCTTTCAGGACCTCCAAGCTCAGAGGCCAACAAGTATTGCAGAGCAGTGAATGAACCCTTCGGTCACTGGGACAGACAAACTATAAGGAAATTGGCACCAACCAAGCGCCCCAGTATCCTCAGGTGGCCTGAGTCCCTCACCTCAAAGGGAAGCACAGCTCATCTGGTGTTAACCCAGAGAGCGGCCCAGTGTGAGCTTCCTGGCTGCTGGCCTGGCAGGGCTGGGTCATCCGCGGTGGAGTGACGAGGTCACTGGCCCTCTCCGTCAGGTTCCCTGGCCAGCTCCCCTGTGCTGTGGTTGGAGCAGGTGGTGAGTCTCCAGGAGCGTCCAGCTGCCGGTGCACTGATCTGACAAGCTGTCCCTGAGCGCTGGGAGGACAGGAGCCTTGGAAAAGGCCATGAGATGCCATCTAGTCCACATCCCAGAATGTGAGGATTTAGATCTTTGTCAATGGACTTTGAGTCCCCTGGGTATTCTCAAGCTAGTGGCCACAACAGGGGGCCCAGACCCCGCCATTGCAAGGCTACCCCACGACCTGGCAGTGTCCCTTGTCCGGTGAGAGGATACCCACTGCACAGCACCTCACCACAGTGCAGTGAGCAGGTTTTGAGATGCTTGTGAATGTTTGATACAGTCCACTGCGTGTGTAGAGATGTGGGGTGAGTGGGTGGGAGCGATGGGCACTCTGAGGAAGTCTGTGGGAATCTCCGGCGTACAACTCATGTGTCCACCCTTTTAACAACCGTGATGTAAGTAAAAAGAGTGCTAAGATGAGGACATGGCCAGTAGTCACCCAAGTGGGGCACCGGGCGCTCAGGGCAGCCGGAATCATCGCCTGAGGGTGGCTCTGCAGAAGCAGTGAGGGCTGCAGGGTGGCCCTGGTAGCACTGAAGGCACAGCCCTCAGATCCAGTAACGACCAGATGTGTCCTACTTCATGGTTAAGTGAGAAGCTGGTCTCGCTCCAGAACCCTGGCCCGTCAGGTGCAAGGAGCAAGACCCAGAAGCACGTGTCCTGACTCCAGGAGAGGGGGGATGTGTGCCGAGACAGCACCTTCTGAACTAACGGGAATGTGGCAGCACGATTGGAGCGAGATCACCAGTACTCGTTACGCTGATGACCACACCCTGGTGTACTGACAGGAGGACTTGACACACTGCCTACCGAAGATCAACACTGGAGCCTTCATATGGATTACATCTCAGTGTCAAGGACAGAAAATTCTGCACCACCGAACCAACAGGCAGCATCATGGCAGAGAAAAGATTGAAACTGCCAAGGACTTCATCCTGCTTGGATCCACACTCAATACCCTTGGTACCAGCAGTCAGGAGACGTACTGCACCGGGAAAGTCTGCGGTCAGGGATCTCTCCAAATTACTGAGGAACAGTGATGGCTGTTTGAGGACTTAGTTGTGCCTGTTTCAGGCTCTGGTCATTTCCAGTCACTTGCTGTGTATGCTACTGAGAGCTTGAAGATGAATAAAGATGATAGAAGAATTGATAGTGTTTAGCCGTGATGGAGGAGAATGCCAAATATCCTGTGGACAAACATGTCCTGGAGAAGGTCCAGCCGGAGTGCCCCTCGGAGACAGAAGATGCAAAGCTTTGTCTCACATACTGTGGCCACGTTGGTGGAAGCTACTCCCTTGGAGAACGACGTCACACTTGGGAAGGATGGTTAAGGACAGGAGGACCCTCAGTCAGGTGGATTGTGCTTGCTTCCACAGCACATATACTAAAGTTGGAACGATGCAGAGGTTAACACGACCCCTGAGCAAGGACGATATGCAAATCCGTGAAGTGTTCAACGAGACTACAGACAGTGACTGCCTCAGTGGGTTCAAGTGTGTCAGAGATCGTGAGAACGGCAGAGGACAGGGCAGGGTGCAGATCTGTTCTCCCAGGGTTTCTGAGTCACAACACATGGAAGTCTAGTAGCCCTTGGAAGCCTAAAGTACCTGCATTTGTGTAGATTGTGTTAAAGCATGAGCACTAGCAAAGCCGCCTTTGGAAAGTGCCTCCAGAAAGCTCTTTAGAATCAAGGCTGGTGCCGCTTTGGCACGTGGTCAGGAAAGACCAGTCTTTGGAAAAAAACCATCGTGCTTGATAAAGTAAAGCTCAACAAGAAAGAGGAAGACCTAGTCTGGGTCAAGAAGCTCAACACAGCGCAGCTCGAACCCCGTTGGGATGGTCCACATACTGTTGTCCTCAGCACCCCAACTGTAGTGAAGGTGGCCGGAAAGAAACATTGGATACATCACTCCCGACTCAAGCAAGCAAAGGACAACCAAGAAAAATGGACAGTGACTCCTACTCCCGACCCTTTAAAGGTCAGGCTATCCAGACTGTAATTATCTTTTTATGCTGTTTGTTTTTTTTTTTAACTGTTGCGCCGTCCCCATTGCTTCCCCATAGATTTAGGTGGCCCTGTATTTCAGGTACTTAGTTAACCTCATCCCAACTCGTGTGAAAATCTTTAAAATCCTTATGACTCAAACCCATTATCAGTATCTCACTGAAACTGATAAATCAATGGTTTCATTTATTAAGAAAAAACAGTGGGGAATGAAAGGACCTGTTATCAGAAACCCAGTTTCTTCTGGTTAACTCCACCCCACCCACTTGAGTGGCTTTTTAACAGACAGACAACCCTGATTGATCAGCTGCCATAAAGTGGAATTATTCTTTTTAAGGGCACAAGGGATTTTTTCCTGCATCTGAAGCAACCAAAAAGATTCAAATAGGTTTCCAAACTGTTTCCCTGAGCTATGGCTAGCCAATTGAAGGTGGACAAATACCCAAACTACTGTGGATGGCCAATCATGGCGTGTATGGTTGGGCAGGGGAGGAACAGAGGTATAAAAGGAGGGGCAGACATCAATTCAGGGCTCTCGGCTGGATGCTGTGTCAGCACGCGGGAGCCCGGGTTCGAACTCCAAATAAACTTTGTTAATTCGGCTAAAAAAAAAAAAAAGGAAGACCATCGACAAGAGGGATTGACGCCATGGCTGCCACACGGGCTCAAACAGCCACAGTGGAGAGGATGCCACTGGACTGGGGCGTGTCGTTCTGCTGGACTTTCATTCTGTTGTGAGTTGGAGCGATTCTCTGGCTTCTAACAGCCACACTTGGTCGGTGACAGTGGGTCTACGGAGAGCTCTGGTGGCACTGGCCAGACGTTCTTGTGTAACCCATAGTGCTGTCCCTGGCTGTTTCACATCCGCAAGTGTCTGCAGTAGAAAGATGGGCTGTCCCCTGCCGTTACGTTTACAGCCTTGGAAACCTGATCCGGGGTCACTGCATCAGAATCCACTCCACAGCAGTGAGTTTGGGGTCTGAGTGAAAGAAAGCATTGGTCCACAGAAGGATCAGGCTGCCTCACGCAGATCTCACCCCAGGTGTCCGGCTTTCCCGTCTGGCCCTCCAGCCCCTTCCCTGTCTCTTTCTCTTCATTTCATAATCTTCTGTTCTCCACACACTCAGGTCAAGGCCATGCCCTTTACATACCCTCTACTCCTCAGATGGTCCCCAGACGTCACGGCTTTCATTTTCAAAGTCTCAGTGGACTGGTAGACCTGAAGCCCAACAAGGCTCTTGTCTGTCCCTCATCTACCGGGTCACTCCTGTCCTGTCTTTTCCTCCGTGTTTTAAAGTCCGTTCAGAGTAATTTTATCTATAAATAAGGACACATGTCAGACTAGCAGGGACTCTGGTTACTACGCTGACACTACGTCACCGTCTTTCACAACCCAGGCCACAGCTGGACACTCCTGCATGTTTCTAAGGTGTGTGTGCCTGGCTTTGTTCACATCACAACTAGAAGGTGGTAACGTACGTCAGATTTCCCCTCACGCAGGAGACTTCCGTTTCCACATGGAAACTTCTAGAAAGATTTCTATGCATATCTGATTCGGCTTCCCATCCTTGCAAGACGGGGCAGGTGAGAGTTCCTTCTATAGAAGGAAAAAGCAAATAGGCTTGAGGCCAGGCCGCTCCCCAGGACGGCAGTGGATTGGTCAGTGGCCCCAGAGCCCCACACAGTAGTCTGCGGCCATGTACACAGCCTGCTCCCATGGGAGCGTGAGACCCATGCTTGGGGCACAAAGCCCTGAGTCACTGCGGCATCTCAGTTATGTGCGGGGACGGGAGTGTGGGGTGTGCTGTTCTCATCACATTCCAAGACCCCTGGGTGGCACTTGACCAACCCTCGGCCTCAGCATGGTGGGTTGATGCAGTGAACCATGGTGGGGTCGAGCATGTTGGTATGAGGATGGCACAGGGTAGAAAAGGTTCACCTTCATTGAGTCACCATGACAGTGCACAGAATGAACCAAAAGGTTTGTGGTTCACATACACACCCCCCATCACTCTACAGTCACCTCTAAACTCTGTGTCAGTTAAAGGAACCAGCGAGGACAGCAGTCTCAGGCTCACTGGACCTTGCAGAGTGAACCAGTTCTCGAGGACGTGCCCACTATACCCCATAAGGTGCTCTCACCCAGCGAGCACAGCGGTCTCAGGCTCACTGGACCTTGCAGAGTGAACCAGTTCTCGAGGACGTGCCCACTATACCCCGTAAGGTGCTCTCACCCGGCAAGGACAGCGCTGTCACTGGACCTGGCAGAGTGAACCAGTTCTCTATATGCCCACTATACCCTGTAAGGTGCTCTCACCCCAAAGCCCAAAGCTGCTTACTGCGTGCCCGCCGCCCCACATGCCCATCTTGCTTTCAGCTTCTGGAGTTAATGCCAGATTTGTCACCATCCCTCAGACGCTGGTGCAGAGGATAAGCCTTCCTGTAGCCAGGGGCTCCCAGACTTCCGGAAGTCATAGACCAATGCATCCAAGAGATGGACCACCGAACCCCCGACTTGTAAAAAGACCCACCGTGCTGGCCTCAGAGGGACTGGTGGACGTGGGCTAAGGCTGTGTAGTCTACATCCTTCAGCCCAAACACCCTGCGGGTCAGCTTCCGGCCAGGCAATGTTAGGTGCCATTGAGTTGACCGTGACTCATCATGACCCCATGAATGAAAGGTCAAATGCGTGTCCTCTCCAGCGCAGTCCTCACCATCTTTGACGTGCCTGAGCCTGTCGTCTTCCTGCTTCTCTCCGACCTGCCACCTTCCCCAGTGTGACGTCTTTCCAAGGGCTGTCCCTTCTGACAGCTTGCCCAAAGTCTGTGAGACCAGACCCTGCCATCCTTGCCCCTAGAAAACATCCCAGGCACACTTCCTCCCAGACAGATGTGTGTGTTCGTTGGACACTCTGTCATAATACATGGTCCTTTTCTCCAGCATCATAATCCAAAGCCGTTGATTGTTCTGCCGACCTTACTCATTGTCCGAATTTGAGATGCATAACAGAAGGCCATGGCTCCTAACAACACAGAAAGTGAAGAATGACCCCCGTGGGGAATCGAACCATCAATTCCATGAGAACAAAGGAGCTGCGTTGTATGGATAAAAACCAAGCTGAGAGGCAGGAAGGGCAGGAGAGGAGGATGAAATGGGGAGCCCCGTGGGAAGTAGGGAGAGTGCTGCTCTTTGTGGACATTCCAGCCAAATCATGGAACTAAATGTGTATGAGTTGTTGAATGGAAAACTCATTTGATCTGTAAACTTCCAGCCAAACCACAGTAAAAAGGGGGGAGTCAATTAAAAACAATAAAAAGAAACAGGGCAAAGTTTGCAACTCTATTTTTGCAAAATAAGGATTTCTGTTTTTGAAAGACAAGCTTGCGTCTAATTTCATCTTTATAGAAGACAGATATGCTTGTCCTCGGGCTTGGGGGCTGCTTTCCTGTTTGTGGGTAAGAGCCGGTACCAGTTGCTGCTAAATTGGACTGAATCCCTGGCAACCCCGTGTGTGTGAGAACAGAACTGGCCTCAGGGTTTTCATGGCTGACTTTTCAGAAACAGACCACCAGGACTTTCTTTCGAGGTGCCTCCGGGTAAACTTGAACCGCCAACCTTTTGGTTACCAGCCAAATCAGGTTCTGCTGCTAACCATTTGCCCTATGCAGAGAGTCCATTTATGGTTAAAAATGTCAAATCTGCAGCTTCCTGTCAATGACTCAGAAGGGAAACATGAAAGACGCTCATCCTCCCCAGAACGTCAGGGTGAAACGTCGTGGTGAGGATGTGGGCGCCTGTGCGCTGGAGCTGCTACCATCGGTTCCAGCTCAGGGTCACGTGTGTGCAGTGGGGACCCACGTTCCGCAGGGTTTTCAGGCTGACGTTTCAGAAGGAGCAATTGCATTTTCGTCCTTAAAACGCCATCTTTGCTTTTGAATACTCAGAGGACTTTCCAACAGACTTGCCCAATGCGTGTGTTTGAAGCATTCAGACAATCCGAAGCCACTGCTGTGAAGTTGATTCTGACCACAGTGGCCTGCAGGACAGGCCAGAACTGCCCCAGAAGGCCCCAAATAAGCTTTATGGAAACCCGCAGATGGGTTTGAACAGCCAACCTTTACATTAGCAACCAAGAACTTAGTCACCAGAAGTCCCTCTAATGCACATACAGCACCTTCAGTTCACCTCCGACTCTTGACACCCAGCCGTCCATCCGGCTTCCCGGGCTGTGACTCTTGAGAGGAGGAGCCTGCCTGACTTTCTCCCTTGGAGCAACTAGTGGATTTGAACCATGGACCTTTCAGTTAACAGGCCAACATGGAAAGTAACCAGAGCTCCTTAATGCAAATTTGTTGTTGTTATGTACCCTCGTGTCAGAACAGACTCATAGCTGACCCTCCAGCGAATTTTCTGAAGCTGTAAATCCCAGAGACTGCCCATCCTTCTCACACCCAGCAGCTGGTGGACTTGAGCCTCATGCCTCCAGTGGACAGCACAGCTCCTTTTGTTGTTGTTGATTGCCTTCAAGTCGAGCACAACTCACAGCGACCCTATGAACAAAAGGCCTGAAGCCCCTCTATTGACTTTTGGCTTTTATTAAAGTTCATAGTTTCCAAAAGCATGTAGCTTAGGAAGTGGATGCCACTCCTGCTTCCAAATGTAAGCATAGGGTCATAAAATTGGAATGGTGCAGAGAAAAGATGAAAAATATTACCTTCTCCACCCCCATCTCCTAACAAAAAAGAGAAAGGGGGTGAAGGGTGTGGTGCAGGTGGGAAGACACAGACTGAGTCCGGGGAAATCAAGGGACTCCTAAGGGCGAAGGGGTGGGGAGAGGGACCTCCCAGCCACAGATGCACATGGTCAGGGCTTGTCTGGACCTTCTTCTTGACCTTTTTGTTTACACTCCCAGCTTCAAGGTCGAATTAGCTGCCTGCTAATGAGTTTAGTCAAGTGCATTGAGCACTGGAAAAATCCCTGGTCCTGGTGAGACGCAGAGAGAAGCTAATCACTCTATTTCCAGAACCCAAAGAGGTTTAGTCCCCAAAGAAGCTTTCGTTCAGCTGCTGTCCCGCCCACCAGCCTTCCCAGGCTAAGTGGTGGCTCGTGCGTCTACGCCAACCAGAAAGGAGACATGGGACCCCTGCTTAATGCCCGGAACTGCTGACTCAGCCAGTCCACCCACCTCAAGCTAATCCAATCCCATCCTGTTCCCTAAATGGGATTTGCTTTCTGGACACTGAGAACTGGACGTCTGGCTTCTGCTCAGACCCAGTACAAATCCCCCCACATCGGACGAGCTGGGGTACCCATTAGACAGCCCCAACTTAGACAGAGGCAGCTGCTGGCCACGTGTCCTTCGAGCCCCAGAGACCTCTCCTCCTAGCCTGGACCCATCAGCAACGCTCAGAACTCACAGGTATGTGGCAGTCAGCAGAGGCATCTCAGAAACCAGCACGGAGGTTCAGGGAAATCAAGAGGCACCCCAATAGGGGACCCTGGGAGGGGGGCTGACAACTAAGGCATCCAGCTGCTCACTGAAAGGCTGAAAGTTCAAGTTCACCCAGAGGGACCTCGGGAGAAAGGCCTGGCACTCCTTAAATTGGCCTCTGAGAACACGGGCAGAGTTCCGCTCAGAGCCGTCCTCAGTCACGGATAGCTCAGCCGTGCCTGGTTCAGCCAGTGGTCCTTCGATGGAGAATGGGTACATTGTCGTGCAGCCACGCGGTGGAATAAGGAACAGCATGGAGGGGGCTCAGGTGCTGATGTTATTGTTAGGTGCTGACAAATTGGGGTCAACTCATCGAGACCCCGTGTACAAGAGAACAAAACCCTGCCTGGTCTGCACCATTGTCATAATTATGTCGCTGTGGTGTGCAGGCCCATAGCTGCAGCCACGGTGTGTGTCTGTCTACCTGGGGGGTCTTCCACCTCGTCCCTGACCCTCTGTACCTCGTGTGACATCAGTCAGTCTGAAGAGTATGTAGCTTGTGGTTGTAATGATCTGGAAAAGACAAAACTATGAGGGGCCGTCTCCCCCTCGGGCCGTATCTCCCTCAGGGGCCGTCTCCCCCTCAGGGGCCGTCTCCCCCTCAGGGGCCGTCTCCCCCTCAGGGGCCGTCTCCCCCTCAGGGGCCGTCTCTCCCTGCTCCCCATGCTATTTAGTGCCTCTGAAAACCCACGGAGGGTTAGCTATAGGTTGGTTCTGACTTGACGTGAACACACGCTCTGAGGCCCGGTCTGTCCCAGCGAGTTGTGTCACTGGTGGTTCAAATCCACCAACCGCCCTGTGAGAAGATGGGTAGTCTTCTCCCGCATGGTTCACAGCCTCAGAATCACCCAGTGGAGGGTCCGCTGGAGTCAGTTCTGACTGAACAGCAACGAGGTTTTTGTTTGGTGGTTGGGTTTTTAACTATTTTTTTAATATTTGTTTTGTATTGATTTGCATACAGAATTAATATACTTAGTGTTTCATACTTCCCTCCAAGTTTTTTAGCAAGTAGATGATGCCAACAAGATGAGTGGTTTCCAAGAGTCTGGATCCATGTAGAGGGAGTGAAGAGGGTGGCACTTTGGACATTCTCAGGGCGGGACACTGCAGTGGTGGCCACGTGGCATCACGTGTTTGCCTAGACCCACAGAACTGTACAGCACAAAGCATAAACCTTGATGTAAAACAGTGGACTGAAAATTTTTAAAAAAGCAATAAACAGAGGACTTCATTTTTAAAAAAGTGAGTGGACAGTCTAATGGGCTCCTTCATGCCATGTGTTCCAGTGTTGCCTTTTCTGTGGACCTGACTTTGCTAGTTAAGGAAGCTCTGGATGCATTTCATTCCAGACAGAGGAGACAGCCCACCTGTCAAAGGCTGTGGGTCGGAGGAGCGGTGGAAAAGAGCTAGATGAGAAAAGCCTTGCTCAGTGAGAATGTGGAGCAGAGCGTGCGGGACGTCGTGTATTTCAAAGTGTTTGTGTTGTTGGTTTTCTGGACACTTTCTATTTCATTGCCATTAAGGCATTATTGTCTCAGTGCCAATAGAACTTGAAACTCAGCCTGGGCAGGTGTGAAGCTGTTCGAAACAGCAGTTCAGTGGTAGAATGCTTCCCTCCACTTGGGAGACCTGGGTTCAATTCCCCTCAAGTGCACCTCATGTGCGTACACCTAACCTCTGTCCATTGAGGCCTGCGTGTTGCTGTGCTGTGGGGTTTCCACGGAGCTTCTATACTAAGGAAGATTAGGCAGAATGGTCCGGTGGTCTCTTTCCAGAAATCAGCTGGTGAAATCCCTCTGGGCCACTGTGATTGAACCCCCCACGGTCGGGAAGGGGGGAGCACAGGATGGGGTGCATATTATCCTGTTGCACAAGGAGTTTTATGAGTTAGAGGCCACTCGCCCACAACCAAGGAGAAATAGTGCATGTCTCGAAGGTTGGTCTGAAAGTAAAGCCTCACCCAACCCTCGCGGGGCTTCCTGACCAGGCTGACTATGAAACATGCTTCAGGCTTAGCACAAAAACCAGCAGATGTGTCTTTCGAAGCTCCACACGGTCAAATGCAAAGGCCTCGAGGAGTCAGCCGTGGAGTGAGGCAGACAGAAGGAAAAGCTCCAGGGACCCAGAGCAGGTCATGATTGGGTGTTGTAACCAGAATCTTCTAGCCTTTGGATTTAGGGTCTCTGCCTCTCCCCAGCACTCTGACTCTGTGTGCATCCCACAGGGAAGGAAGCTTCCAGAGACAGAAAGCATGGCGGCCAGTGGGAAGACAGGCAAGTCTGCCCAAAGCCACGTCATCTTCAAGAAGGTCTCCCGGGACAAGTCGGTGAGTGGCACCGGAGTGAATGACTTCCTGGAAGCGAGTGTCTGGAAGGAAATACAATGCGTGGAGCCTCTTCAAGGGAAGACATGATCACCCCCAACCCCCAGATCCCTGACCCCCTCACGCTTCTAGCCTGCAGCTGAATTCACCTGCATGGCTCAGGTTTTAGCTAGACAGTAGATAGACAGGTCCACAAGGTGAGCAAGCACCGTAGGGAGGTACACACTCCTTACAACAATCAACCATTCGAGACCACAAGAGCAGCAAGTGCCAAAGGTCACGTTCAGAAAGCAGAGAGGGCTCGGGAAGGAGGAGGAATGGGAGCAGGCAGCACAGGGTGGTCGTGGGTGGATGGCTGGTACCAGCCTCAAAGCACAAGGTGCGCTGAGTGGAAAGCCAGCTTGCTCTGTAAACTTCCACCCAAAACGTGTGTGGCTTGTTGAATGGAGAACAGATCCACCCTGTATACTTCACCCAACTCATTATAAAAAGTTAAAGAATGATGGCAGTAGACGTGATCAACACCGAAACCCCGCACATCAGAGGAAGTACAGTCCCTGCCGTCCATCCCCGTCTGAAGTGGACGGTAAAGGGGGGTGGACTCAATGACTGGGCGTTAGTCCCAAGATTCTTCATTTCTCTCCAGTTTCTCAGTCCCTACTCTCCACCCCAACTTCACTTCTTGTCCTAGCTGGCCTTGGCCCACTTTGAGTCACTTTGTCTAGACTGACGACTCATTGACCCTTTGTGTAATCATCTCCCCCACCCGGGAAAACCACAGCTGTTGCATCGGTGGGATACCTAACGTCTGCTCACCTGACCCAGCAGCGATGGTCTCAAACCACAGCTGGACCTTCCGGGCCGCTGGAGAGCAGACATACTTCGGCTGCTCCTGCCCCTGCCCCTGATCTTGACCCTAATCCGACACTCCTGAAATGCCCTGGCACTTGGCCCACTCAGCAGAAATGAAAACAACTGATGGGTCTTCTCAGGGGTGTGGTAGATGGTCCAGGTGCGCCCTTGACCTTCTGGTGCAGGAGGGTCTGCTCCACAGCCCCCGGGGTCTGTACTCGTACCCTGCACCTCCACATAAGCCAGCCCCACTCTGGCCCCGGCACCTGCTCTGTCTGGACTGGTTTTCTCCAGCCAGGTACCACAGTCTGAGTAGCTGTTCCTCTCTCACACAGTTCTGGAGCCTGACAGTCAGAAATCAAGGTGTGAGCAGGGCCCGGCTTTCTCTCTCTGACATCTGTCTTCCCTCTTCCACCTTCTGGTGGCTCCAGGCATCCCTCAGCATGTATAGCTTCACTCCGGCCTCGGCCTGCATCTCTGCAAGGCCGCCCTCCATCCGTATCTCCGTTAGTGTCTCTCTGCTATGAGGACGCCAGGCCAATTGGCTCAGGGCCCACCCTATCCCAGAATAGCTCCCTATGACCACATCAATTATATCTGCCAAGGTGCTATTTCCAAATCAGTTCATATCCACAGATTTTGGGGGGTTGACACTTGAGTGTTTTGGGGGCACACAGTTTAATCTTCCCAGTCAGTTGCATCAGCAGAGGCACCCTGTCTGCAGCTGAAGTTCACGATTCTACTCCCACCTGGATGGACCTCATGGTCCATGACCTTCTCCAGGTCTTTTGCCGTCAGTCTCACCGCCCCCGCTCCAACCTGAGATGTGCTTGCAACCTCTCTTGCTCTGCTAGTATTTGCCCATACTGACCTCGTGCATCTTAAAAACCAAACAAGCAAAACTATGACACCAATCCTGCTTCCCACAATCTCCTTCCCACTACCCTTTACTTACAGTCACATTTTCTTCAGAGAGAGAGGAAAGGCCCCTCCGGTTCACCTCTCAGTCCTCCCTCCCCGTCCAACTACCTAATGGGCTCCCCCATGCCCTTGTACTCTCTGCTGAAAGGCTCCAAGGCTCAATTCCCCCTCTAGAACATGAGGTTATTCCTGAGAAGTTGTGAGGAGTAAATGGAACAGTGGAGCCAAGTCGTCAGCATCTGCCCCCATTTTTAAGATCAGTCTTCTCAGACCTTGCTGGCACAGCCTACCTCACTTCTGGCCCCAGGAGAATCCTCGTGTCACTAGGCTTGGTGGTTATTAGGGTCCCTGAGTCAGAATCTCCATGGCAGGTGAGTTTGGGTGTGTTCAAGAGCCCTTGCTTTGGGGTTCCACTAGCTTCTATTACCAGACCAGTAAGTCTTCTCTCTGCTTCGAAGCCTTGTCTGTTGCTGACCATAACATGAAGGGTCTAGAGCAGTGGCCCTGGATCTTCTGAACCCACCTCTGTTTTCCCTGCAGGTGACCATCTACCTCGGGAAGAGAGACTACATCGACCACATCAGCCAAGTGGAACCTGTGGGTAGGTTACGTTTGGAGGGAAACTTTAATGCCAATTTTTTGTTTTAATTCATTAGACCATTGTTTACTAGGGTTTTTTAATCTTTTTACAAATTGGCATCATTAATAATGTAGGGGGGTATGCAATAATTTAATTTGAAGTCGTTTTTAAAGTATGGGGGAGACAAAGGAATGAGTGGTATGTGTTGTTGTTGTTATGTGCTATCAAGTCACTTGCGACTCATAGCGACCCTTTGTACAAGAGCCCTAAACCCTGCTCTGTCCTGTGCCAATCGCACTGTCTCTGACACTCCCATCCCGATTACCCCAGTCACTGAATCAATCCACCTCATAGAGGGCCTTCCCCTCCTGTGCTGTCCCTCCACCCTCCCAAGCATGATGTCCCTCTCCAAGGACCTGTCCCTCCTTACAACATGTCCAAAGTATGTCAGACGAAGCCCCAGAATCCTTGCCTCCAAGGAGTAGCCTGGTTTAACCCTCTCCAGGGTGAATCTGTTTGTTTTCTTGGCAGAGCATAGTAGAGAGATAAAGAATTCTCAGAGCTCAACAGCAAAATTAAATCAGCCATCCACTGAGCTACAGACATGCAGAAGCATTTCATCCAAGAAGATTCACGATGCCAGGGAAGCACATCCAGAGGCTAATTAAAAGCCCAGCGAGATAGCGTGACACACATGCTAGGAGGGTGATATAAGCCAAAGAAATAATGTCAACACCGAAAACTGGTGATGATGCGGTGAAAATCGGTCCATTCTGACTCACAGCAACTCCACATACAACAGATCCCACCCGTGTCCCCTCCTGTCCAGTCCTCACAGCCTCGGCTGGGCTGGTGTAAGCCCGGTGGTGAGGCCACCATGCCAGTCTCCACGAGGGCCTTCCTTTCTCCCACTGACCCTCTGCTCGGTGGTGCCGCCTGAATCTGTCTGATTGTGACGTGGTTACACGATCCGCACAAGCCACACAGACGTGCTTTATCAGTATCAGCTCCCCGGTGTGGCACTGCGTTATAACCACGTAAAACCCAGCCATCAAAGGAAACGAGGTGAAGGCTGCATGCCCCCCACCCCGCACTATCTTTGCAACTTCTAGTGAAATTTAGAATTATTGCAGTATAAAAAGTTAAATAATAATAATAAAAAGAAGTAGGAAAGCACGTACTGGGGATGAGAGTCTTCTTGTCAAAAGTATTGTCTAGAGCCATTTGGCAGCATGTTCTTAAAGGTCAAGTCTAGTCCTACCTTTTTATTATTGTGTTGTTGTGTTTAATGATACCAAGTTTATTGGGGGGAATTGACGAAAACGTTTAGAAAAAGTGGGAATGGTTGCACACATGCAAAAGCAATTAATCCGTCAAATTATGCACATTAAAAGAATTGGGCGCCAGAGGATTTTTCATGGCTTTTCAGGAGATCTCCAGGCCTTTCTTCCAAGGCACCTCTCAGTAGACTAGAACCTGCCCGGTTGGTGTTTACATCACCCAGAGATTCTTGGCAATAGATAGTTGAGTGATAAAAAGCCGTGTGTGTAGTCGACTGTAGTTTTTGTATAAAACATTTCTAGAATTAAATATTTCTGGGGAAAACATTCGACAGCACTGTCCTAACAATGGAGAAGTGTGGTGGCCGCGTGGTAAGGAGCTGCACTGCCGTCCCAAAGGCTGTCTTGCAGGGTAAGGACAGCCGTCTCCTCCCGCCTCTGAAGACCAAGCAGAGGGTCAGCTCTGGGTTGGTTCTGACTCAGTTCTACCCAGCAGCAGCGTCCTGGAAGTGCATGTCTCTGAGTGACAGGAGACTTGGGTGACTTTATTTTCTCTTTGTTTAATCATCTTCTGATTTTCCAAGATGAACAGGATTGTGTGTGCAATTAAAATATGTCTAGTAAAAAAAAATGCCTCGTGCCTTCAGAGGGCAGCTGGCTTCTCTAGTCTCATTGTTCTCTCCTTTCCCTGGTCTAGATGGCGTTGTGTTGGTCGACCCTGACCTGATCAAGGGGAAGAAAGGTGAGGCAGAGCTTCTTGTCCGGGTGGAGAGACCGCTGGGGCACAGCTGGCCCTGAACCGATGCTTTGTCAGTGGAAGCAGAGGGTCTGGAGGGCAGGGAGCAGGCCAGCATCTTATTGCATGCTCACCCATTCACACCTCGTCCATTAAGCCTGTCCACACAGTCCTGTTCCTGTCACAGCCCCCCTGTCCCATTTCTCAGACCGAGAAGTGAAGGCTTACAGATGCATTTATCCAAAGTAGCAGGTGTAGCCTGTGGACAGACTGTGCCCCTCACTGGGGCAAATCCAGAGGGAAGTGTCCGGCAGGGGCTTTGAGGAAGCCACACCTCCTGGAAGGCAGGGGAAGTGGAAGCCAGATGTTTTTGTGCTTACTGCAGTGATTCTGAGCCCCTGCGGGTCTGAACGCCCTAAAAATCCGCCTGGTAGTTACACTGTGTATGGCAAACAATTTCTTAGTAATGACAGTTACGTCAATGGAACTGGAGCCGACTCAAGTTGTCCTGATGCGAATGTCTTTGTGAGTCAGCCCCATTCCGAAGATGCTTTTCCAAGTGGTTGCTACCGGCAACCACAAGGCATTGTTCATAACCCCAGATGCACTCCAAGGTCAATGACAGGTGTGGACTTCAGCTTCCAAGGGTTCAGGGCAGAAGTGCAGCCCGGGTCAGCCCCTCTGTGGCCTCTGCTTTCACTGCTGCTCTCCAGTGCCGGGGAGGCTGATGTGAGCCCTGCGCTCCCTGCCCTGGCTCGAGAAGCCGCCTCCTCTTAGACACAGCATGCATGGTGAAGGACAGGCATGAACCAGGGGCTCCAGCAGCTTCCTCCTTCTTCCCTCAGTGAGGGACTGACTGGCTGGTGATTATGGCTTCATGGAGCTCAGGGGTGCGGGGTAGACAGAGCCCCACAGCCACGAAACACTCGGAGAGGTCACTTCCAATGCCGTTTTTAGCATGTTTCACATCATTGCATTTACAACACTGAAGATAAATCACTTGACTTTGCACTGACTCCAGTTCCTGGCTACCCCACGTACGCTGAGTACAGCCATGCTCCAGAATGTCTTCAGTGGACATAGGAAGTAGGTCACCTGGATTTTTGTCCAAGGCCCCTCTCAGTGGACTTGAATCACCAACCTTTGGGTTAACAGCCAAACACATGAGCCATTCCCACCACTCGAGGACTTCACTCACCTCCTAGCATCACTCTTTGCCCCATGTCCAGCTCTGACTTGGACTTATTTTACTCCCAAGCATATTTTCTTCTGTCCATTACCTCGATTCTTAACTCCATCCAAGTCTGCCCTGCAGAACCCTTGACACTTTCAAAGTCTCCTCCACAACCCTGCACTGGTGGGCCCAGGAAAGGGAGGGCAGGAGCACATGGTGTAGCAAAGGGTGAGTGTCATATTCTCTGTCCATAAATGTCCACCAGAATCTGCTTTCAGGACTCACCACACGTCATCCTTAGCTCCCAGGGGAACAACCTTCAGGAAAAAGGAAAACAATCAATGTCCACCACCCCGACCAAATAACATGATTAGAAGGAAGTGTCTCCCACCCTCTGATGCATCCTTTTAAATGAATTAACACAGACCCTGAGGAAAGTGCCAAGTCCAAAAATACAAAGCCTTGCTGGGTGGTGTGCTTCTTTCAAATCTCATCTTTTCTAGTTGCTAAAGGTTAGAATTCCCTGACTGAGAGCATCAACACTCTGCAAACTGAGGCTAGTGGCAACTGTTGCCATGACAACTGACTGGGAAGGGGACTGGGACATGGCAAGGTCCAACCTTCTCCTGTCTTCTTCCCAGTTTATGTCTCTCTGACCTGCGCCTTCCGCTATGGCCAGGAAGACATCGATGTGATTGGCCTGACGTTCCGCAGGGACCTGTATTTCTCTCGGGTCCAGGTGTATCCTCCTGTGGGAACTGCAGGTGCCCCCACAAAGCTACAGGAAAGTCTGCTTAAGAAACTCGGGGCCAACACATACCCCTTCATGCTGACGGTAGGTGTGCATTCCTCTCCCCTGACCCTCCACCTCTCTAGCCCAGCTTTTCCCTAAACCACAGCCTCTCATAATGTGAATGGGAGCAGAGGAAAGGGAATAAGAGAATAACTTTACCATTGTGGGTCTTTAAATTGCATCCATGATGCAAATTCTAAATGACACGCTCTGGGATTGTCTTTTTTTAAGTCTTTGAAAATAGCCTCTCAGCTTATTTCAACCGACTGTTTAAATATCTCCCTTCATTCAACCATCTAATTATATGTGCATGGGTTGTTCCTTTGCTTATTCAACTATAAAAAGAAAGCTCTTAGACCTACTCTTCAGCTGGCCCCACGAGCTCTGAACAGGAAAGTGAGCCCCCTGGGACAGGAGATCTGGGCCAGACAAGGCGATGTGAACACTGAGAGGATCAGGAGACGTCATGTCTTCTCTCCTGAGGTCCTCGTCGTGCCTGCTGAAGCCAGCTGCCCCAGAGCTCATGCCCTCTGAAGCCTTTGCGCATGAGCTCACTGTGGGGAAGGGATTCCTACTCTAGCTGCTGTTGGTCGGAGCCGTGAAGGTCGACCTTCTCTCTGCTAGTGTATTATATACGCCTTAAAACTTGACAGACTTTTAGGTGCTACGTGAGGTGAACCCATGAGCAGACGCTTCACGAGATGTTGTCGTTGTTGTTATTGTCAGGTGCCTTGTGTTCAGTTCCCACTCCCAGTGCCCTTTTGGTCAATAGAATGAAAGCCCACCCAGTCCTGTGCCAGCTGCAAGGTCCTCACGGTGCCGAAGCCCATTGCTGCACTCACTGTGTCAGTCCGTGTTGTCGAGGGTCTTCCCTGCTCTCACTGGTTCTGGTCTTGTCCAAGCGTAATGTCTTTCTCCAAGGACTAGCCCCTCCTGGTAACATGCCCCAGAGTATGCGAGACCAATCCCCTCATCTTTGCGTCTAAAGAGCAGGCTGGCCGCACTTCTTCCAAAGTAGGTTTGTTTGTTCTTTGGACGGGCCGTGGCATTTTTAACAGTCGTCACACACACAATTCCAAAGTACCAATTCGTCTTCTTCCTTATTCATTGTCCAGCTTCTACGTGCATGTGTTGTTGTTGTTGTTGTTGTTATGTACTGTTGGGCCAGAATCGACCCCCAGCTCTGGGGGTGGTTTTCAGAGGCAGTTCATCACGTGGGAGGAGATGGCCCATCCGTCTCCTGCGGAGCATCTGGAGGCCTCGAACCACATGCCTTGAGGATTGCAGCGCAGCTTCTTGACACTGGGCCACCAGGGCTGCATGCATGTGGTGGTGGTGGTGGTGTTGATTGTCTTTGAGTCGAGCACTCACTGTGACCCTATGAACAAAAGGCCTGAAGCCCCTCTACCAATATCATATTCATCAAAGTTCACAGAGTTTCCGGAGGCATGTTGTTAGGAAGTGGATGCCACTCCTGCTTCCAAATGCATGTGAGGGGACCAAGAATAACAAAAAGTGTAAAAATGCTGCCGTGAGCAGTGTGTGAGATCAGGGTAACTGAAATCCTCAAGCTTGGCGGGACTTCCTCTCAGCGACTCCAGACGTGTTACCAGGTGGGACCAGTCCCTGGAGAAGGACATTATGTTAACGCAGGCAAAGCAGAGGATCAGGAAAAGAGGACGATGGGTGGACGCAGGGGCCACACCGATGGGCCCCAGCATCACACCTGCGAGGCTGGGGGCCAGGCAGTGGGCCGTCTGTTGTGTCCGAACCAATTCAACAGCAACAATTATAACAAGAAGCAGCCGTCAAAGGGGGCTGGTACACTGCAGGGATGTTGTAGAATCCTAAAAGCAATAGGTGTGGAACTTTACAACATGGGAACGTGTTCAGAATGCAATCTGAGGAGGGTTACCCAAAGCTGAAGCAATCCACTGTTGTCAAGCGGGTCTCCACCTGCAGTGATCTTCGAGGACAGGATAGGACAGCCCCACCTGGGGTCCATGACTGTCACTGTTACAGAAGCCTCCTCCTTCTTCCTCAGAGCAGCTGGTGGCTTCAAACTCCCAACGTACCAGTCAGCAGCTGGGTGTTTACCCACTGTGCCACCAGGGTTCCTCTGAATAGAGTCGATGCTGGTGAAGTAACGACATCAGCATGGAGTTTGGGAAGGTTCTGTCAACAGCGTTACTCCTGTCTTTTGCTTGTTCATCGTCTTCAGTTCCCAGTGTTCATGTGGCGACTGTCTGTTACCCCTGAACACCCTTCTCTGAATGAAACGGCTTTTCATTTCTTCCCACAGTTCCCCGACTATTTACCCTGCTCCGTGATGCTGCAGCCAGCCCCACAAGACGTGGGAAAGGTCAGTTAAAGAGGAATTCCAGCAGCTCCTTCCTTCCTTCCCACCTTCCTTCCTTCCTTCAATAGACTTTAAAAATAACTTTTTATCAAAGAATGCTTCCAGTAGACACAGGAGGAGAGGGACCAGTGCAGTGGACCATCATGAGCTCATCACTCTCCTTACAGTTCTTAACCACGGCCAGGCTTGTGACCAGAGCCCTGGGCTCTTTGCCCACGAGGGTCTGACCCATAAACACAGGGCCAAAACCAAGCCCACTGCCGCGGAGTCCACCCCGCGGGGACGACCCTCCGTCAGGTTTCTGAGACTGTAATCTTCATGGGAACAGACTCCCCAGCTCTCTCTCACGGAGCTGCTGCCGGGACTGAACAGACTGGAACTGACACATACCACTCTACACCAATGACACACACAAACTCCACTGCTGTCAGGTCGCTTCTGACTCACCGCAGCCTCCCATCACCTTTGTGATGCTGTAAATCTTAAAGAGAAGAGATGGTTTTTCAGCTTTCTCTCAGGAGGCAGCTCCAGTATTCGAACTGCTGACCTTTCTGTTAATAGCCAACACGTAACACACTGGCCAGCAGTGTTCCTTATGGTGTCACCAAACCAGAAAATGCACTGTTGTTGTTGTTGTTGTTAAGTGCTATCGAGTCGTAGACAACTCAAACGATCCTATGAACAAAAGGCCTGAGCACTGGTCATCGAGTTTCCAGAGGCAAGCCATTTCGGAAGTGGATGCCACTCCTGCTTCCAAGCTTGTTTTAATTGGGAAGCTCCACCAAACACTGTCCGCCATGGGTGACCATTATCGCATTTGACACATCAGTGTCACAGTGTTTAGCATCCCAGTCACCACAAGTTACCTCTGTACAGCAGTGCACAGATCAGTGCTATACCGCCTAGAATGTTTGACAAAAAAACAATTTGAAGAGGCCTGAAGGCCGCAGATTAAAATCACCCACTTTGGGCTTGGTAGTAAATGTACTACTATCCCATTAATTTCAACTCCTGGGCTGTACCTCTTTTTTTTTAAATTTTTTTTTAGTGTTATTTTTGTGTGTGTGTACCGTCAAATCAGATCTGACTGGTACAGGAGGAGATTGCCCCTCCTTCCCCGGCAGAGCATCTGGGCTGTACCTCTTTATGGGAGGAGACCGACCATCTCTTTCCTGCAGAGCAGAGAGCAGATTTGAACCCCGGAGTTTTTGACGGGCGGCCTCTGTACCGCCAGGGCTCCATTCACATGGACTATAGGAGACAAAGTTTCACTTTTGCTTCTAAGGAACACTCTGGCTGCACTATTTTATTTCATTAAAGTCAATATCTCCTCATCCCACATCCCATTTCCAAATTATTTTTAAAAACAGAGACCCCACAAAACCCCCAGAGAGCCCCCAAGAAACAAACAAAAAACCTAACAGAGAGCCCTAAGCCCCACCCCCTCCCTTCTGGTGCTCACTTAATGAAGGCAGCAGCTGCCCACAGGGGTCAGGCTGTTGGTGCCCAGCCTGAGGCCCTGTGGATGCCTGGCCACACCCCTTGCCCCAGACCCTGTGAGGGAGGATCTGCTGCCCTCACAGCTGTGGGTAGAGGAACCAGTAAACTGACCGAGAAAGAAGACAAGTTCAAGGATGAGTAAGTGTGGTGTGGAGAGATGGACACAGAGACGCCAGAGAAGGGAGCCAGCACAGATTCACCTTCTGAGGGTCCCTCCGGGGACTGTGTGCTGAGACCCTGTCCTCATTCCCAGTCCATCCCAGAATCTCATTCACTGGCTGAAGCCATAAACGGGTATGGTTAATGCAAAGAAAACTGGTGCGGCTGAACCCCCACCCCACCCCAGGTCTGAACTCCCAGCGCATTTCCTCGCACCTCTGCTGACCTCTCCCCTCCCCTGACCTCCCCCCTCCGCTGACCTCTCCCCTCCATCCTCTCATCCCGGACAGGCCTGTGGAGTCGACTTTGAGGTCAAAGCATTCGCCACAGACATCACAGACTGTGAAGAGGACAAAATTCCCAAAAAGTAAGAGCACATTTGTGGGCATCGCTGTAGGAGTGTGACGGCCAGAGAGTGGGGTGAGAAACCACACGCCCGTTTATGTCAGTGTGACAGGACTCTGTACAGGACCAGCATGGTCTGAGGTGATGGGGCCTCCTCACATTAGAACCTTCCACAGACGGGACCAAGTGGTCAAATGGGGGGGGGGCACGTGGAGAAAATGCTGGTGAGAGTCAGAACCTCAGGGGTCCTCACAGCACTTATGAACCCCCAGAGGCCCTTTCTTCAGTTTTCACCTTGTACCCAGACCAGATTGCCAGCCACGCCCACACACCTTGGGCATGTACGTGAATCAACGCTCCACAGGTACACAGCTCGCTTTAGTGCACTTTGTAGACAATGTTTTGTTTTTAGTTTTTTAATTAATTGTTTTTTAATTTTATTACTTTGCATGTGTGTATTGTCAAATCGGATCTGACTGGTGCAGGAGGAGATTGTCCCTCCTTCTCCAGCAGAGCATCTGGTGGATTTGAACCACGTACCTGTGGGATTGCAGTGCAGCCTCTTGCCACTAGGCCACTAGAGCTCCCTCAAGACATTGTATTATTTTACACACTGAAGGTTTGAGCAAATCAAATGGTGCCATTTTTCTCTGCATCCCCTTTTGGTTCTTCTTACATTTCAAACTTTCTTTAAATGCTGTAGCAGCTTCCCAGATCATGAAAACCCAAACCCAAGCTTCCTGCTGCCGAGCCCGTTTGGTTAGCAGCTGGACGCCCTAAGCACAGTGCCCACCAGGGCCCCTCTAAGAGATTACCACCCAGCCTGCTGCCAACTCGCAGCTGCCCTGCAGGACAGGAAGACTGTCTGTTCCGGGAGGTTCCTGAGGCTGTAAACCCTCACAGATGCAGACTGCTTCTTCTTCCTCTTGTGGAGTTGTTGGTGGGTTCAAACCACCAGTCTCCAGAGGTGTGCAGTTTGAATCCACCAGATGCTCTGCTGGAGAAGGAGGGACAATCTCCTCCTGTACCAGTCAGATCTGATTTGATGGTACACACACACACACACACACACACGCAATAAAACAACAACAAAAAAACCCAAAACTCCAACAAACCACCTGCCTCATCCAGCCCCCAAATTCCTTAACTTCTGCATGACTTTTAACAGACTACAAAATCAAGATCAGACCAAGTGCTGTCAAGTCTGTCTCGACTCACGGCAACCCCCCATCAGGGCAGGTTTCCAAGACTGTCAATCTTTACAAGAGGAAACTTCCCATCTCTCTCCCAAGAAGCAACTGGTGGATTTGAACCACTGACCTTTTGGTTAGCTGCCCAACATACACTGCGCCATCAGGAGTCCTTTTTTAAAAATAAGTTTGTGCCCTCGCCCACTCCCACCAAATCAATTCCAACTCTTATTGGCCTCCATTGGGGTTTTGAGGCTGTAAATCTTTGCGGAAGACTTCTCATCTTCTCCCAAAGGACAGCTAGTAGATTTGAACAGCCAACCTCCAATTAACATCACAATGTGTCATACACATTGTGCCGCCAGGGCAGCGGTATAAATAGAACTTTTATGTGCACTGCAGAGCCCAATATTGGTCCAATTCACTTTTCTATGATATGTGCTTTAGTCCAAACCCAAGATCTTGCTGAGGTGAACCTGCAGTCATAAATGCTAATACAAGGACAGCCACTTTGCTTCTGAGAAGAGGGCATGGCTGGATTGATCTCGCACACTGGGATGTACTGTCAGGAATGGCCAGTCCCTGGAGAAGGACATCAAGCTTGGAAAAGTAGAGTGTCATCAGAGGAGAGGAAGATCCTCTCGGAGAGGGACCAACAGTGGCAGGAACACCGGGCAGGCCCAGGAGGGAATACGAGGGTGACACGGGGTCAGGCAGCTTTGGTTCTTCTACTGGGCTCGCTGAGTCAGAGCCAACTCGAGGGTGCCTACCTGACCACAGGTGTGTCACAGGACCCTGAGGCACATTCAGGGAGAAATGGTGGCACAGTGGTTACGCACTGGACTGCTTAGAACCCGCCAGTCACCCTGTGGGCGAAGATTGAGGCAGTTTGCTTCTGTGAAGACTTAGAGCTTTGGGTGCCCTGTGAGGTGGTCCCCTTTGTCCTGCGGGGTCACTGTTGACCCACTCACTGGTAGGGGGTTCAAGTAAGACAGACAGCACACTCATAGGTCATCTGCTCACTGAAGCGAGGCCAGGCTGGGTCCCAAGAGGGACAACATGGCCACTTGGGGGAGCTGGCCAGCACACAGCGTGTGGTCAGGGAACCCAGGCCAGGCCCCCCGGCTTCCTCCACCTCCAGGCTGCCTCAGACTCAGGCTGCTGTCCATGCGCTCTCAGCTCCAGCCCATCCAGCTGCCCTCAGGGCATCGGGGAGACGTGTGCTGAGGACACGTGTGTGACTTTCGTCCACAGGAGCTCCGTGCGTCTGCTGATCCGGAAGGTGCAGCACGCCCCCAGCGAGATGGGCCCCCAGCCCCGGGCCGAGGCCTCCTGGCAGTTCTTCATGTCCGACAAGCCCCTGAAGCTGGCTGTGTCCCTCAGCAAAGAGGTGACCGGGCAGGGAGGGGGAGGGAGCAGCCCTCGTGTCACCATTCCCCACGTGAGCTCAGGCCGGGGACCAGCATCCTCTGGTCACGAACATCTGACTGACAGACAACCCTGTGGTTGTGTTGATCTGACTCTCAGTGACCCCGTGCCATTGTTGTTTTGCACTGTCGGGTCAGAACCGACTTGGACCTGACCCTCCAGGGGGTTTTCCGAGGCTGTCTTTCTCCCGCAGAGCGGCTGGCCGATTCAAACCGTGTGCCTTTCGGTTGGCAGCACAGCTCCTTACTGTCGAGCTACCAGAGTTTCCTGTTGTTATGTTGTTATGTGCCATCAAGTCGCCTGTGACTCACAGAGACCCTCTGTACAGTAGCTCTGAGCTCTGTCAGATCCTGAGCCAGTCTCACTGTCTCCCACGCACCTGCCCCTGTTACCCCAGTCACTGAGTCAATCCATCTCATCAAGCTCTTCCTCTCCACCCTTCCCTGCATGATGTCCTCCTCCAGGGACTCGTCCCTCCTCGCCACGTGCCTACAATATGTGAGACAGAGCTTCAGAATCCTAGCCTCCAGGGAGCAAGTTGGCTTTACCCTCTCTAGAAGGGAACTGTCTGTTCTCTTGACGGTCCATGTGGTTTCCAAAGCTGTAAATCTGTTTGAAAGCCACCTGCTGAATCTTTCTCCCTCTGGAGGGACTGGAAGGTCCTAGTCACGGGCCTTTGGGTTACAGTCCAGTGCTTAATCACTGCGTCACTAGGGCATCCTTCAGACAACTCCTCCTTGCCCTTTAATAGTATGAAGATTTGCCTGCACTTTGCAGCAGCTGGGGCAACCCTAGCTCTCAGCACACTCTTCAGTCGCCTCTGCCTGCTGCACACACACTTATCACCGAAAAGCTTTGTCCTTCTGTCCTTTCGGTTAACAGCTGAGCACGTTCACCATTGGCACCTAGGTGTGGTGACGACAAATGGCTTACTTTGCTGGAAATGTTTCTCAGAAGCCACAGCAGCAGGGAATATGTGTGTCTGTGTGTGTCTGTGTGTGTGTGTGTGTGTATCTGTGTGTCTGTGTGTGTATCTGTGTGTGTGTGTCTGTGTGTGTGTGTGTGGTTTCTATTATGTGTCACAGAATGAAAGGGAAGAATGACTGGCTGGGGCTGCCTCAGGACCGTCTGCCTACTGACAATCACTCATTCACACAGTTGGTTAGAACACGACCGACAACGTGTGTGTGTGTGTGTGTGTGTGTGTGTGCGCGCGCACACACACAGGTGTGTTCTCTGATACGGTTCCCTCAGGACCCGCGTGTTCTCCCTTCACCTCATCTGCATCTCGCTGACTTGCTCAGGCAGGGCATGTCCTGGAAGCTTCTGTGAAGGAAACACACCACCATCACTCCATCCCTCCTATCAGCACATGAGGAACTGAGTCACTTTCATTCTAGTTAAAGAGATCGGGATGGACCAGGTAGGGTCACCCCCCCACACCACACACTTCTCCCCCTTTCTCACGGACTCCTGCCTCTTTCAGATCTTTTTCCACGGGGAACCCATTCCTGTGACCGTGAGTGTGACCAACAACACTGAGAAGACGGTGAAGAAGATTAAAGTGTTAGGTAAGGAAGACCTCGCCAGAGCAGGGCCGACTAGACGTCCGAGTTCCTCAGACGTGGTCCTGGGAAAGGTGGAGGGTCAGAGACAGAGAGGAAGGCCTCGGGGAGAAGCGTTGGCGCTGTGCCTGCCACAACGGCTGGCGCTGGGCAGGGATGGGCAGGATGGGGAGGGAGGGGTCAGCTTCAGATCTCGTTCCTGGCGTCCCATGAGTCACCGTCAACTGGACAGCACCAACCGAACAACAATAGCAATAAAGGTCATTCTTTTGGTCAGCAAAGGTCCTGCCAGGCCCTTGCAGTGCCTCTCCTCCTTGGGGGGGTCACAGAAGCAGGACCTTAGATGACTTTGTAAATGTCACCTCTGCCCATTCTGTCACCACTCTACCAGGGGCTTTGGAGTTGATTCTGACTCAGGGCAATAGTACCTACGTCGCAGTAAACTGTGCTCCATTGGCTTTCAAAAGTTGATTTGAGAGAAGTAGATCACCAGGCCTTCCTTCCAAGGTACCTCTAGGAATACTTGAACTTCCAACGGCTGGGTTAGCAGTCGAGTGTGTTAACGGTTCTCATCACTCAGTATCTGCTCGGGTTGGGACTGCCCTCTGTCGTAGCATGACACCCGACAGGTGATTCTTCCGTCTTCCAGGGCCAGGCCTCCTGGGGTGGGGCTGGGAGCTCTGCCCTTGCCAGACCACAGGGGAGCCATGGGGGCAGTGACAAACTCTTTACTGTGACTTGAGCAATAGTTTACAGAGAAAACAGGTGTCCTACACAGCAATTCATCCGTTTTGAGGCACAGAGAGCAGCCCTGCCTTTGTAGCAGCACTCTCCCTGCGTCCTCCTTGTGTCCCCCATTTCCATTCATCCTCTTTCCCATCCCATCCTGCCGCCTGAGCTTTATCCCTGGGCACATGCAACCCTTTGACCTTGTGAAGCTGGTTTTCTGAGGAGTGTGTTCTTCCCTGGTGTTACTGACACCGTATGCGGTTGATGTTGTATGTCCTCGAGTCAGAACTGACTCGTAGCTGGGCCGCCGTGGCTGTTCAGAGGCAGACGATCTCCCAGGAGGAAACGACCCATCCTTCTCCTGCAAAGCAGCTGTGGATTCGAACTACTCACCTTGGGATTACAGTCAAGCAATCCCCAAGGTGATGTCCAGTTGAGTACCGCTCCTTGTTGTTGTTGTTGTTTGAGGCCGTCGAGTCGTAGACGACTCAGAGCGACCCTATGAAGGAACGGCCTGAGCACTGTTGGTACATAGAGTTTCCGGAGGCAAGCCATTTCGGAAGTGGATGCTGCTCCTGCTTCCAGCTGACCTAAGCCTGCCTTAGCCTGTGCCGGCCTCATCGTCTCTGATGCACTGGAGCCCAGGGCTGAAGTCGCCACGTCAGTCCATCTTGTTGCGGGTCTTCCTCTCCTCCGCTGACCCTCCTTCTTTCCAAGCTCGACACTCTTTTCCAAGCACTGACCTCGCCTTGCTGCACTAGGCCGCCAGAGGTCCCTGCTGATTGCCACACCGACCTGCCTGTTGTTGGGCCAAAGGTTGAGCCAAGGGCTGATTTCAGTTCTGATTTTGTGTCTCCACGGGCCAAAGCCTCGGAATTAAGTTCCATTTGCCAGTGTGCTCTGGGCAGTGGGAAAAGCTAGCTTCCAAACCCTGGGCTTGCCTGTGGACTCAGCCCAGGGAAAGCCTATCTCCCATGCCCAGGACTGGCTCCTTGTCTACCTCTCCAGGTTTTGTAAAACCCTGAAGGAAAGTACTTTCTGCAAGGCTGAAGCCTCCTGCTAGGCCTCGGGCAACCGTAACCTGGTGGCCAAGCCTGGCTGCGAGGGCTGCAGGATAGACTCCCCCACTGGCCCTTTCCACACCTGTCCTCGACTCACAGGGCTTCACTGTGCACTAGTTGCTGGACAAACATGGTCCACTGCACCCTGACTCATAGTGCTGCCATGTGACAGAGGAGAACCGCCCCAGAGGCCCTTCCAGGCTGTGATATTTCCAGAAGCCAAACGCCTCCTCTCTCCACCAGGGAACAGCTGGTGGGCTCGAAGCACCAACCTTTCATTTAGCAGCTAAGCACTTTAACCCTGTGCCACCAGGGCTGGCTGTGTCACCCTGGGTGACATATACCACTTTCCTCTTTTCTCTGCGGTGCTTCACGGATGAGGTGTGAGAATTTGGATGTGCACGTGGAACATTCCAGCATTCTACTAGCATTGCTAGTGAAAACCAAAACACCAAACCCATTGCCATCAAGGCTGTGTCAACTCATGGTGACCATCTGTGTTACTGCGAACTAGAACATCTAGAATATTCTAGGATCGATGCCTCTGTTCAGCTGCCAGCTGACTAGTTGGAGGTTTGGGTTCACCCAGAGGCACCTCACTAGGAAGGCCTGGTGCGCTGCTTCTGAAAAAGCCAGGGCTGAGAATCCTACGGGCAGAGTTATACTCTGTGCAGACAGGCCTTCTGGTCCATCATGTAAACCCGTGGGGTCACCACGGCTCAGCTGCAGACAGGCCTTTTGGTCCATCATGCAAACCCGTGGGGTCACCACGGCTCAGCTGCAGACAGGCCTTCCGGTCCATCATGTAAACCCGTGGGGTCACCACAGCTCAGCTGCAGACAGGACTTCTGGTCCATCATGCAAACCTGTGGGGTCACCACAGCTCAGCTGCAGACAGGCCTTTCGGTCCATCATGCACAGGAAGCCCGTCCACGCTGCCTCCACGTGGCCTCTGGCATGAGAACCAGGAGGAGGCTGTCTGTGTTGTGAGACAGAGGATGCTGGAAGGAGATGGGGTTTGGAGAAAGAGAGCCAGTGCTGAACTAAAGGTGCCCAGGGGTGTCCCGTGAGCTCAGAGGAGAGGCGGGGCTCCAGCTCATGGATGGGAGGAGTTACTGGGCATCTAGGACAGGGCTGGGAAGGGGCACGTTTAAGCCCTAGCCTGAGAAGGACAAGCCAGGGGAGTGGATTATAATGGTGACCAGTGAAGACAGTGTTCCCTGGAACCCAGGGTTGGTGCGTGCCATGGCGGGACCCCCTGACTCATCACCCCTTCCTCCTCTGCAGTGGAACAAGTGGCCAATGTGGTCCTCTACTCCAGCGACTATTATGTCAAGCCTGTTGCCATGGAGGAAACACAGTGAGTTTCAACCGCACTTCCACTTCCTCAGATGCCCAGCTTCCGGTCAGGTTCCCCTTTTGGTGATTGCTGACCGCCAACTCGGGGGTCAGCTCCCCTTCCTTCTTCCCACTCCAAGGGCTGGTAGGATCCTTAGCAACTTAACCCCATCTTCACCAGACCCTGGCTCACCCCTCACAGAGTTCTCAGGGAGCAGAAGTGGACGAAGCAGACACGGGAACGTCCTATGGGAACGTGTCTCACCACTTATCCTGGGCAGCGTTGCTAGGCACTTGGATGTTTGTAAATAATTGGCTTTCTTTGCTGTTGTTGAGATTACACGCCGAAGATTTACCAACCCACCAATTCTTACACATGTAATTCAGCGACACTGATTGCTTTCTTCAAACTGGATAACCATCCTCACCCGCTGTCCTGGCTCTCTGGTGATACTAGAATAGAAATACACCAAGTGGGTGGCATTAACAAAAGAAATTTCTTTTCTTACCACTTGTTATTGTTGTTATGTGCCATTGAGTCAACTCTAACTCACACCAACCCTATGAACAACGCCCTGAACCTTGCCCTGACGAGCTAACCTCACCATCTGACATGCCTGCCTCCATCGCCACAGTCACCGGGTCTGCCCATCTTACCCAGCGTCTTCCTCTCCTGCACTGTCCCTCCACCTTTTCATGCACAATAGCCTTCTCCAAGAATTGGTCCCTCCTGGAAACATGCCCAAAGTATGTGAGACAGAATCCTTGAATTCAAAATCCTTGCCTCCAGAAGCAACCTGGTTTCAGTCCATGGTATGGTCAACACTCTTCAGCACCACAACTCAAAGCTATCAATTCTTCTTCTGCCATTCTTATTCAATGTCCAGCTCTCAGATGCATAGCAAGCAATTCAAAAGACCCTGGCCTGAATCAGGCACACCTTAGTCTTCCAACTAACATCATTGCTCTTTAGTACTCTGGAGCACTCCTTGACAGCAGATTTTTCTGCAGCTTGTCTTTTGATTTCCTAACTGCTGGTACCAAGAACATTGACTGTGGATCTCAGCAAGATGAAATCACTAACAATATCAATCTTTTCTTCATCTATCATGATGCTGTCAGTTGGCCCAGTGGTGAGAATCTTTGTTTTCTTGATATTGAGATGCAATCCGTATTGAAGACTGCAGTCCTTGACCTTCTGCAACAAGCGCTTCAATTCCTCCTCAGTTTCTGTGAGCAAGGTTATGTCATCTGAATAATGCAGGTTGATGAGTCTTCTTCCAATGATGCCACATTCTTCTTCATAATGTCCAGTCTCCTGAATTATTTGCTCAGCATACAGATTAAATAGATAAGGAGAAATGACATAGCCCTGATGCACACATTTCTTGATTTTGAAACTGTGCAGAATTCCCTTGCTCTATTTTCATAACAGCCTCTTGGTCAGGGTATAGTTTTCACATGAATACAATTAAGTATTCTAAGATTCTCATTCTTCTCAATGTTAGCCACAATTTCTTATGATCCACATAGTCATATGTCTTTGTACAGTTAATAAAACACAATTAAACACTGTTTTGTTATTCTCTACTTTGAACCAAGAAGCATCTGACATCAGCAGTGATATCCCCGGTGCAAATGGTTCTTTCTAAATCCAGCTTGACCTTCTTGCAGTTCTCTGTCAGTGTTCTAGCTGGTTTTGGATAATCTTCAGCAAGAGTTTGCTTGTATATGAAATTAATTATTATTATTCCGTCATTTCCACATTCTGTTGGATTTGTGTGTATGTGTGTGTGTCATGGTAACAAATATGAATCTCTTCCAGTCAGATGCCCAACGACTGGTCTTCCAGATTTCTTGGCACAACCTGGTGAGCACATCCATGGCTGCATCTTTTAATTGAAACCTGTCAATTGGTCTCTCTTCCTGGGGCTTTATTTTTTGCCTGTACTTTCAGTAGCTTGAATGTCTTCCTTTATTATCATTGGTTCTGAATCATATGCTACTTCCTGACATAATTCCATAGCAAGCTAACTTTTTGGTACGGTGATTCTGTTTTCCTTCCATGTTCTGATGCTTCCTGGGTCATTTGAGATTTTGCTCATAGCGTCTCTCAGTCATAACTTTAACTGTTTTTTTAGTTCTTTCAGCTTGAGAATTACCGAGTAAATTCTTCTCTTTTTATAACTCCAGATCTTTGCACATTTCATTCTAATACTTTACTTTGTCTTCTCAAGCTCTCCTTTGAAATCCTCTGTTCAGTTCTTTTACTTTGGCATTTCTTCCCTTTGTTCTGGCTTCCTGACACTCTAGTGCAATTTTCAGAGACTTCTTACACTTGATCTTTTCTTTGTAATGACCTTTGCTTCCTTTATGGTGCCATCCTATGACTCATCTGGTCAATCTTTATCTTCCTGGCTTTATCGCTGTTTCCTGGTTCCTCAGACATCTCCTTGTGGAAGAGAGGGAAATAAGATAAATGCTACATTAATAGTGTTAAATAACGTAACAATGAAATCCCATTTCCAACCGGGATTAGAACCACAGGTAGAGAGGTTAAGGTTTGCACAGTTCACAATTCAACCCATAACAATCCCATTTTCTGAGTTACTGCTCCCCTATTAACACTCTCCCCAACCTACGCTTTTTAGCAAAGTGTTCCAGTTGTCTTTTTATCAGTTGGGAATTCTTAGAATCTGAGATCTTTGCCCCAGCCCAGGGGAAGATTCTATCTTCTCACTATGACCATCTCTTAGATCTCTTACCAGTGACAGAAGGATGTGTCTTTCTCAGTCTCTTGCCAAGAATGGCTTTTCTCCCTTCATTAGAATAAAAAAGCAAATGAGAATAAGTGATAGCATCTTTGGGGGGGCCAGGAGAGAGCTGCCAGCTAGACTGTATGCAAGGTGGTCAGATGGGTCCACTGAAGACACTGCTCATCCATCCCCCATCTGAAAGGAGGCTTTGGAAACAGGCAAAAAAAGGAAAACACTTAGTTCTCAGTTTTATTGAGATATAAGCCACATACCTTACACTTTACCTATAGGAAAAGATATATACTAATACAAGGAATTTTACTATTTTACAGAATACACAGTTATCACCACAGTCAATTTTATCTTTTCATCACCTCCAAAAGTAAATTCTTTTATATATTAAAAAAGTAAATTCTGGCGAGCTTTGGTGGCCTAGTGGCAAGAAGGTGTACTGCAATCCCAGAGGTGCACGGTTCAAATCCACCAGATGCTCTGCTGGAGAAGGAGGGACAATCTCCTCCTGTACCAGTCAGATCTGATTTGACGGTACATACAAAAAATAAAAAAACTTAAAAAAAAAAGTAAATTCTGTACCCGTCTCCCCTCTTTACGTAGCTGGCATGCTCTAAGCACCTTTGTCCATAAAGAGATATTCCACTAAACGGATTAGAAACCCCCCAGCCATCACCTTCTATTCCGTTCTGACCCACGTAGTGACCCCACAGTGAGTGGAGCGGCCCTGGGGTTTCTGAGACTGTAAATCGTTGCCGGATCAGGTTACCTTTTTCCTCCCACAGAGTGACCAGTGGCTCTGAACTGTCCACCCTTCAGGCCATAATGAGGACAGGCTAGGGAAAGGGATCGGGATGAAGAACTTGGAAAGCTTTGTGGGGTGGGATGGTCCCCCAACCTCTTTGGGTCTGCTTCCCCAAAGAACGAATTCCTGGGGCCACAAATAGGGCAGCCTGGCCCACTCGATGTTAGGTATGTTTAAAAGGCAACATTGGGATGCAATGTTCCAGATTCCGACATCAATTCAAACCCAGGTCTACAAGAGAGGGAAGCAGGAAGGAACCAGGGCCACTGGCTCCTTTGGACCACTAGTCTGTCCCCTTTTATTTTATTTTTAAGATAGTGTGTGTGTGTGTGTGTGTGTGTGTGTGTCTCCTGTCAAATCGGATCTGACTGGTACAGGAAGAAATTGCCCCTCCTCCAGCTGAGCATCTGGTGGCTTTGAACTGTGTACCTCTGGGATTGCAGTGCAGCGTCTTGCCACTAGGCCTTCAGAGCTCTAGTCTGTCCCCTTTTAGGGTGCACTCTCATGTACCCCAGTGCCTGGTGGGTCTTGGCTCCTGGTTCTGCTGTGAGCAGATGGCCTCAGGGACAAGTGCTGACCACCGTCACTGATTGAGTCATGCTGTGTGTTTTCGCCTCCCGGGGGGAGGTCAAGGGACTGGATTGCTGTGTAAAGCGTGTTCTGCCCCTGTTCTCTGTGCTGGGGCTGAGTCATTCTGAACCAGTTTGCAGCCCTGCTCTTGTGAGTCTGTGTGTCCATGAACCAACACTCCACTCTGGTTTTTTTCCTGCAGAGAGAAAGTGCCCCCGAATGGTATGCTGACCAAGACACTGACCTTGCTGCCCTTGCTGGCCAACAACAGGGAGAGGCGGGGCATCGCGCTGGACGGCAAGATCAAGCACGAGGACACGAACCTGGCCTCCACCACCATGTGAGTGCCAGGCTGGGCTGGCCTCTGGAGGGCTCAGGTCAGGCTGCAAAGCACTGGGCTGCTGCTCCCCGTTCTGGTCTCAAGTTCAAGGGCTGCAAGTGCAGGATGGCAGGCTGCGTGTGTGCTGCACAGTCAGTGGCCCCAGTAAGGATCCCCAGTAAGGCTCTCCCAGAAGGACCCAGGTGTGGTCCCCACCCCTGGTACCACGTGGGTATTGCAATGATGGAGTCTTACCAGACCGCCCAGCTTCCCCTCTGCACTAGCCTGGGCACATGACTTGACTTCCCTGAGCCCCTGAGTCTTCCCATCTGTCAAATGGGAGAGCTAGCAGTTCCGCGTCATATAGGGACTGAGTTAATCCCCCAGCTTGGTGGTCGGCAACATAAAGTGCTCCCGAGACATGAGCTCTGACTCAGTTTCTGGCAACCTGGAGGCCTTTCCCTTCCTCAGGAAGAAAGGTGTTCTTATCAGTCTGTCTGTGAGGAGATAGGAGTTCAGCCAGAGAGAGGGCCTTGTCCAAGGTCAGCAGGTCAGTTCACGACCCAGCGAGTCGGCTCCTGGCCTTAAGCCTTGCATTCTTCCTTCCTCTGGGGCCCGGAATCACTGCTGACTTTTCAGAACCTGGAGGAATTGAGTCTGTGTGTGGACACACGTGTCTCGGTACAGTGAGTGCCCCTGTGTGAGAGTGTGTGCTGTATTTTCCACCCAGACAACACCATGGCTGGAAGTTTGCTGATAATGTCAACCGTGGGTCCAAGAGGTACTTTGTGCCAGTTTCTGTTCAAGCAAAGGGATGGGATGAGGTCATAGGCTCACAGCCCCGACATCCCCACCAACGGTAGGCTCTGGCCACACAATGCTCCTGCCTCACACCATTGCAGACAGGCGTTTTGTCATTGCAGACAGGCGTTTTGTCATTGCAGACAGGCGTCTTGTCCTAAGAAAGGAGCCGTATTGGTGAGCTAGGCCACAGTGGGCCCATCAGGAGGTCCCCTCAGGTGGCTGTCTCCTCCTGAGCCCAGAGTCTTCCTGGCTGTAACTCAGCGGCCCCATTTCACCCTCCTTCCCAGATGACATAACACAGCCCTGTCTTCTGTCCCTGGCATCGTTGGCCAGGTTCTCTATCATTCAAAATTCAAACTCACTCAAACGCATTGGCAGGGCGTTGGGACCAAGTCATCACTGACTCTCTCCATTGGGTTTCCGAAGCTGTAAATTGCATGAGAGGAGACAGCTCATCTCTCTCCTGAGGTTCCCATTCTTGGTGACCTAATGTAGTGAGTTTTTATTTACTGTCAGGGTGGAACTGACTCATAGCTGACCCTCAGGTGGGTTTTCAGAGGCAGTAAATCACAAGGAAGGAGACTGCCCATCCTTCTCCCGCGGAGCAGCTGGTGGATTCGAATCTCACACCTCTGTGTTAGCAGTTCCTGACCTCTAAGCCAACAGAGCTCTCTGTAGGTCTGAGTTCGTGATGTTTCTCGGGCCTGAATTCCTGGTTTGGGACACCCTGGAATGCTCTTGTCCCCACACTGGGGCGGAGCAGTAACCTGAGCTAAGACGCCTGGCAGGGCGCCCACCAGGAGCAGGAGTTCAGTCCCAGTCAGTGGACTCTGGAGTGACGTTACTGCCCAGGAAACAGCTTGGGAGCCTGCACTCTGTGCGGCATCCGACACACTCACACCTCCGCCTGTTCACTCAAACATCAGGGAACCCCCACTCCTTACAGGCTGCTCTCTGGGGCTGGGACACAGGGCTGTGGACACGATGACAGACACCCTCAGCATGCCCAGAGATGGGGTGCCAACAGCACAGAAGAGGGAGCACAGCACTACCTGGCAGACAGGGGGTGTCCAGGGAGCAAGAAAGGGGGAGAGCCACTCAGGGCAAGTTGGTGCTGGGCTAGCATGACCAAGGGCTAAGGGGACCGAAGAGGGAAGAGGCCAAGCCAGCGACTGGCTGTGGTGCCATCTTTGAACGTTGACCTGGAAGTTCTTTCTGGCTGCAGTGGGATGGCAGGAAGCACTTGGGGAAGAACCTGGGTGTTTGTAAGGGGGTGACTGAAAAACACTGAGGCTGGAAAAGATAGCGCGCATCCAGGAGGGGGGCCCAGAGGACCCACGGAGGGTGTGGTCTCTGCTGATGGCCAGCTCCACCTGCATCAGTCCGTCAGAGAGCAGGAGACAGTGTGTTAAAGAGACCCCGTCCCTGTCCCAGACATGTCTCACATACTTTGGGCATGTTGTTAGGAAGGGTCAGTCCTTGGAGTAGGACATCATGCTTGGAAAGATAGAGGGTCAGTGTAAGAGAGAAAGACCCCCAATGAGATGGATTGACGCAGTGAGTGTAACAATAGGCTTAAGTGTGTCACGGATGGTGAGAATGGCATAGTGTAGGGCAGGTTTCAGAGCCCTTGTTCATAGGGTCGCTAGGAGTCAACGCCATGGTGCCTAAAACAACAACAACACTCAACAGAGATACTCTGAGGTGGTGGCAGCTGCAGCAAACAGAAATTTCTTTTCTCACAGTTTAGAAACATCGCAGGGCTGTTAAAGGAAAATGCCACCAGGGGGCATTTCGTCAAAGTTCGGGAGGCCCCAAGGCCACGTTCAGGGCCCCAGCTCTAGGACAAGGCTCTCCGCTGGCTCTGGGGGAAGGTCCTTGTCTCTTCAGGGTTTCTGGTCCTCGGGTCTTGGTCACCTCCACGTGGTACCTGCCCCTTTGTTGCTGCCTTCTGTGAGCCTTGTCACATCTCGGAGGTGATGGTCTTGAGAGCCACTCGACAGTGGTGAAGCTCACTAACACAGCAGAGACTTTCCCCGAAAGGATTGCTCCCACAAGTATGGGACTTTAGGGTCTGCAGCATGTATTTTAGGGGCACAATTCAGACTCTAACAGCCCTATTTCTGGCTGGATCCCCAACCCAAGAACATCAGTGGTGAGGAGGGAGCCGTCAGTGGTCTTCGCACCACTACTAGTGGGAAAACACTAAGTTAGACTGTGAAAGCACCCCCTGTGCCAGGTACACACAGCTCTAGAATCTGACAGCATGGTAGAGCTCCAGTCCCTGGAAGAGGCCCCTGAGGGCAGGCCTGGGTGCAAGGAGAAAGGCTCATCCTCTTGGCCCTTGGTCCCCACAGCCGTCTTCATCCTTATCTTTTCTGTCCGGGCAGCATTAAGGAGGGCATAGACAGGACCATCCTGGGGATCCTCGTGTCCTACCAGATCAAGGTGAAGCTCACGGTGTCTGGGTGAGTATCCCGGACCCCTCATCCACCTGTTCTGTCACGGCTCTCGGCTTTGTGAAGAACTCCACAGACGGGAAGGGGAGGTCCATAAGGTTTATTCTCCACCACGTGGAGTTTTGAAGTACATAGCATCTTGCATGTTAGTCTGTTAACCAGACAGTTGGCAGCTGAGACCTACCGGCTACTCTGCAGGAGAGAGATGTGCTGTCTCTTCCCATAAAGATGTACAGCATCCTAAACCCAATGGAAGGACTGCTGTGTGTCAAAATACACGAATATTTCTGTGGTTTCTCAGCTCTATCTGGTATAATACTGAGTGGTGGAAGATAGAAAGCTGGCAGTGAAATATGTGCACTGTTGATATAACATTGTAAAGAAGAAATTGGCATATATACGCACAAGCTGGTGGCGCAGGGGTTAATCACTGGGCTCCTAACTGAAAGGTTTGTGGTTCAAACCTCCGAGCCACTCCTTAGTGCTTCCTGTAAATATTTACAGCCTTCAGAGCCGCCTGGGGCAGTTCTGCTCTGAGTTCAATGTGCTGTGAGGACCTACTCCACGGGGCAGGAGTTAGGCAGTGTGTGCAGAGGGTGGAATCTGATATGCAAATAGCTTAATATTATAAAATGCAATGCATGAGAAGGATACTATGAAATACAATTTGAATGAAAGTGTGAAACACAATGCATATGAATTTTGTATGCAAAATAATATAAAATACTTTTTTAAAAATGTTATATTGTATTTTAATGAAAGAATCTTTTTAAAAAGAAAAGCCAGCTGGGGAGGGTAGGGAGAAAAATGTGCAAAATGAATGAATGGAAATCCAAGTTTTCTACAAATTTTCATTAAAATCACAATAAAAAATTATTTTAAAAAATGTTATATTGTATTTTAGGGGAAACAGTAGTGGCCCCAAAAAGAGCTCCTGATAAACCCACACTCAGCTGTGTCCGAGGAGGCATCAATCACAGAGAGGGCCTGACCGTCCGTCCCCTCTACCAGCTGTGATGACTGGGCTGGGGAACCTCTTTTTTCTTTTTTTGGATATTTTCTGTTCTATTTTTCATTTTTTTCTATAAGTAAAGAAAATTTTTTTTTCCTTTTATATTGATTTGCTTAGGAGTCTCTTTTTCACCAAGACCACAGATAACTTCGAGTTTGAAGGAAACAACTTTCTGATGTTGTCAGGGAAATAAATCATTCCCTGTTCCCTTAATCTCAGAAAGAGAAAACCTCTTGGATTCTTTTTACTATTCTTACTCTCTTTTCCTTTTCCATATTCTGTTGCCAGAAGCTCTGGCCTTTGACCAGATGAACTTTGGCAGTTTGGGCCCTCAGGTCAAATCCGTATTCCCAAATAGTTCCTGGAATTTCTGTTGGGCAGTGAAGTGGACCATGGGGCACTTTCACAACTCTGTCAATACAGTATTTTTATCTGTTTATTAAAATTAAGAGTTTTTGTTTTCTCTAAGAAAATGTAAAGAGTTGGGATTTCAAAAAAACAAAAACTGCACAACAAACCAGTCCTGAGGTATTTCACAACAGCCGGAGCAAACTTCCGAGCGTGTGGTTTGCTGTCAAACTCCAGGCCTCAAGAGGAATCTCAGATTCCTATCTTATCTGGTCCCCTTGACCAAGAGGCAGAGTCACTGGCTGGGAAAGAGTCCAGTTGACAGGAAGGCTGCATAGACCTGGAGCTGTGAACGAGGCAGCCTGAGAACTGGGGCTGATCTGCCTCTGGTGGAGGGAGACAGGCTTGTGTTAGGCTTGTGGGTGCTTTGCCCATTAAATGGTTGGGGTTTTGTTTCTTTTGACTTTTTATTGTGATCATAGTAAGATACTTGTTTCTTTCCCCCCCTAGATTTCTGGGTGAGCTCACCAGCAGGTAAGTTTTCTCCATTTCTTCTCTGGTTGCTTCCCAGGGTTTCAAACCTTGGTTCAGACGCACCTTCTGGCTGGTCTCGGTTCAGACCCACTGTCCGGCTGATCTGGGTTCAGGATTGGAGTCAAAGGTGGTAGGGCAGAAGGCTCTGCCTTCAGATGGCCTGTCACCACTTGGCTGAGGTGTGAGGCTGGGATGCTTGTCGAAGACAGAGAGAAAGAAAGAAAAAGATCTGTCTGGTGTGTGTGTGTGTGTGTGTGTGTGTGTGTGTGTGTTTTCAAATTCTCTCTCAAACCACAATTTTTTAAAAAAACCAAACCAACCTTGTGAGCGCATTGGTCCAGTTTGCCAGCAGTCGGTTGGGAGGATGGCACAGGAGTGGGCAGGACTTGTCCCACCATGCGTGTGGTCACCGAGGCCGGAGCTACTGGACAGCTACTAACAACAACAACAAGCGATGCTAGCAACACGGCCATGCTTACTGGCAGTCTCTGGACCACAGTCCGGGGAATGGCCACTTCCTGACTTCATGTGTGTTTGCATGTCGGTGTGTTTCAGTTTTAATTCCTTGGAGTCCTCAGTTCAGCTCAGAGCTGGAGGCTCTCAGGGTGGGAAGCTACAGTTTGGCTCTTCACAGTGTGATGTCTAATTGCTTGTGTGAGTGCGTACACGTGTGTGTGTGTGTGTGTGTGTGAGAGAGAGAGAGAGAGAGAGCACGCACGTGAGAGAACTCACATGCACACTCACACACCTGCTTTCTTCTTTCCACAGCGAAGTGGCCACGGAGGTGCCATTCCGCCTCATGCACCCCCAGCCCAGCTCAGGTCAGTGCCCCCTCTACTTGCCTTTCTCCGAGAGTGTACTGCTTGCAAGCCTCGTTCTCATTAGTTGTAACCTTTCCTGAACACTTGAGTGGGGTGGCCAGGAGCACAGGTTCCATTTCCTCTACAAGGTCACTGGGCTGGCTTCGTGTGGGGAACGTGGGTCTGTCCTGAGCAGGTGCGCCTGGTGGACCTTCATTTAGTGGGTGCGGTGGAGCACCCCTGTTCAGGGACACCCTAGGAAGGTTTCCCCAGAACAATTGAAAAGCAAAGACCCTGCCATCGGCAGACCTGGGTTACTATTTAAAGACGGTTTACGAGCGTTGCTCATGACATGCCTTCTGTATTGGGTTGCTAACCAAAAGGTCAGTGGTTTGACTCCACCAGGCACTCCTTGGGGCAGCATTTAGATAATTTCCTCCTATAAGATTGACAGCCTCACATACCTGACGGAGGGGCACCCTGAGTCAGAATCCTCTCAAAGCTGTGCATTTTAGGTGGGAAGTACGGACAACTGGCCCCTCCAGATGGCACAGTCCACACATGTGAGAGGAAGTCCTACCATTTTTGCCTCTCAGGGCCCTTCTGGCTTCATTTCTCCCACGTCAGATTTGCTTATCCTTCTGGCCGACCAGGAGCTATTCACAGTTCAAAGGCATCAATTCTCCTCCAGTCTTCCTTTTGCGCCGTTCTTTCATGTGTCTGTGAACTAACTGAAAACACCACACCACAGTGCAAGAGAGGAAGACCCTGGATGAGCTGGGCTGACTCAGTGACTGGTAATGAGGGCAGGTGTGTCAGAGACAATGAGATTGGCTCAAGACAGAGCCGGGTTCAGCGCTGTCACACACAGTGTCGTTGTGAGTCACAAGCAATGATCCATAATAACACAACAACAACAACAACCAGCACCAGAGCTCTGGCCAGGCTCACCTTAGTCCTTAAAGGGACACCGTTAATAAATGAGTACGTTAAGTCTAACAGGGGTAGACAAGTAGGTCTCTGTTTCTCATGCTTCATAAACAGCCTCTCGGCGTTGATGAGGAAATGATGCTGAGACAAAGAGAACAAGCTCCTGTGGGCACGTGGAGACTGGGCCCCATGCATGTCTCAAAGCACTTCTTCCATATATCTGGGCAAGATCTTCCTTTGAGGAGAAATACATTCTAGCTATATGCTTGTTGTTGTTGTTGTTATGTGCCGTTGAGTTGCCTGCGACTCATAGCGACCCTATGTACAACAGCCCTAAACTTTGCTCTGTCCTGTGCCAATCTCACCATCTCTGACACACTTATCCCCATTACCACAGTCATTAAATCAATCCATCTCGTCGAGGGTCTTCCTCTCCTGCGCTGTCCCTTCACCCTCCCAAGCATGATGTCCCTCTCCAAGGACTGCTTCCTCCTTGCAACATGTCCAAAGTATGTTAGATGGAGCCTCAGAATCCTTGCTTTCAAGAAGCAGCCCGGCTTCACCCTCTCCAGGACAAACCTGTTCATTTTCTTAGCAGTCCATGGTATATTCAGTACTCTTCTCCAGCACCACAGCTCAAAGGCATCAACTCTCCTTCTATCATCCCTAGTCCTTGTCCAGCTCTTACATGCATAGCAAGTGATAGCAAAGACCATGGCCTGTATCAAGGGCACCTTAGTCTCCAGACTGACGTCGTTGAACTTCAGTACTTTAGAGAGGTCTCTAACCACAGACTTTCCCATCTCAATATGCTTACTTTTTTTAAAAAAATTTATTTATTTTATGTGTGTACCGTCAAATTGGATCCGACTGGTACAGGAGGCAATTGTTCCTCCTTCTTCAGCAGAGCATCTGGTGGATTTGAACCGTGCACCTCTGGGATTGCAGTGCAGTTTCCTGCCACTAGGCTACCAGAGCTCGCCTCAATATGCTTACTTTTAAGAAATAATATTTTCTTGTACTTTTGGTGAAGATTTACGGTCTCCACTCGTCAATTTCTACACAAGGTGTGCAGAGACACTGGTGGCATCACACACAGCGGGAGCAGCCACATTTCCACCTGGCTGTCCCATTTCCATCTGTCCCCTCTCCTGCCTCCTCACGTTCTCGGCTTTAGAGCGGTCTCTGGCCACAGGCTCCCCTACAGGTGCTTTTCACAAGGAGCACAGTACTTACGAGCGATATCCATCCTATTTTGAGCTTACTTGAGTGCAGTCCATCAGGAGTTGTCCTGCAACCCAAAGGCCTTCAAATCCACCTCTGTGGGAGAAGGATGGACAGTCACCTCCCGTGGGTACACAGCCATGGAGGCCACCAGAGGTCTAGCCACCAGCCGGCTCTGACAGCAACGAGTTTCAGAGATGGTATCTGCTATTTATCCACAAGGTGGTTGGGCTCAGTTCAGAGTGTGAGAATGTCTCTAGGACTCTGGTCTTGGGGCATCTTCTCATCTCAACTAGCCCAATAGGTCTGCTTTGTCAGTCTAGCCATATAGGATTGTATCCATATATTCTTGTCTGACTACAATCCCTGCTCTTTGTCTCATCACGATACAGTGTGTTAAAATGATATGTGATTGAAGGATACCATAGTTACACAGTGGCTAAAGCATTTGTCTGTTAACTGGCAGCTGCCAGTTCCCGCATGCCAGTTGCTCTGTGGGCATCCGCTTCCATAAATATGACAAGCCAGGACAGTTCCACTCTGTTCTGTCTGTTTGCAATGAGTCAGAATCGACTCAAAAGCAGTGGATTTCATTGGTTTGATGTGAGACAGGGTTGCTTTTGAAGAACATTTTAAAAGTTAACGTTCTGGGGAGGTGCCATACATTTATGCTGGCATTTCAGACTGGCTTCTCTGGAGAAGCAAAACCAGTGACATTTATGTAAGAAGTAAATATATGGAGAGATTTATTTCAAGGAAATGGCTCGTGGTTTTAGATACTGCAGAGTTCCAGGTCCATGGGTCAGATCTCAGGAAAGAGGTGTCTGGGGAGGAGTTCAGGGCCCCAGGCAGAGCAGCAGATTGCTGGTCTTGAAGGCTGAGGAATCCAAGGTCAGCAAGTATGGCAGATTGACGGTTCAAGTCCCCAGGTAGTGAGCTGATGCTGGGTTCAAACTACAAACACCTCATTAACTTTGCCAGAGAAACAAATTGCATTATGAAAATCTGCCTTCAGGGACTTCACCAGGGTGCTAAAGAGCAGGGATGTCAGTGTAGCGACTAAGGTGTGCCTGATCCAGGCCATGGTCATTGCAATTACTTGTTATGCGTCAGAGAGCTGGACAATGACAAAGAGGACAGAAGAAGAATTGATGCCTTTGAGATGTGGTTCTGGAGAACATGGACTGCTAAGAGAACCAACAGGGCTGTCCTGCAGAAAGTGAAATCAGGTTGGTCCTTGGAGATGAGACTTCTGAGGCTCTGTCTCACATACTTTGGGCATGTTACCAGGAAGGACCACTCCTTGGAGGACATCATGCCTGAAAGGGTGGAGGGACAGTGCAGGAGAGGAAAGACCTGGATGAGATGGATTGATACAGAAACTGGGGTAAAGAAGGTTTGTGTGTCAGAGACCGTGAGATTGGCCCAGGATTGAGCAGAGGTCAGGGCTTTGTGCACAGAGTCGCTATAAGATTTAAGAGATTCGACCGCACATAACAACAACTCTCATAAATGCCAGGCAGATCACAGCCCTGAGGAGACTCCCCCCAGGGCTAATCATACCTCAGTAACCTCACGGAAGAGAGAATTTACAACACACAGATAGGTAGTATATTATAGTGGCAACTATGCCACGTTGACACACAGTATTAATCACCAAGGGTAATTTTTCATTAACAGAGTTCATACACACAGTGTTACCCATCCGACCTGGGTTGTTTCCTGCAGTTATCGGTGGATTTAGGATTACTCTGGAGGAAACGGAGTGATTCCTCCTCCTCCTCCCCCTCCACGCCCGCCACTTCCACCCGGCTCTCATTATGGTCCTTACCTTGAACATGGCACTGTCAAGTTTAAGCCACCATTTTTCATGACATGGTATTTCCGGGAGGAAGTCACCTGCTTCTTACTTGCAGAGGTTTATGAGTCTCAAGTTTTCAAATCTCACCTGCTTCGTTCCTCGCTGCAAGAAGAAGGTGGGGAATCGAAGAGGAGAATGTAAAGTCGTATTAAGCAGTCAAGGCTTTATATAATGAGTACTAATAAGTGCTGAGACTATGGTATCTATTTTCATTATCCCAAGCAGAGCTTCTCTGGAGTCCTGGTGGCATACCTAGTGTGTTATGTGTTGGACTGCTAACCATCAGGTCAGCAGTTTGAATCTACCAGCCGATCCACAGATGGCCAGTCTCATCTGATAAAGATTTACAGCCTTGGAAGCCCAGTGCAGAGTCACGATGGGTCAGGGTCAGCTCAAAGGCCATGGTTGAGGTTTGGGGTTAGAGTACAGGGACTTCTGCTGGCCTACTGGACAGAGTGATGCTGGCACCCCAAAGGCAGGAGCCTCATACCCACCAGCTCCTCAGGAGAAAGCCGGACAATCTCTTCTGGTGAGATTTACTCAGGTGTGAGTCAGCTCCAGAGAGACAGCCATGAGTTGTTTATTTCAGAAACAAGTAAAAACCTCCCCCCTGGTCGAGCAGCTTGCCATAGTTAGGCGTGGTGGCTGTTTATGCTGCTGTGATGCTGAAATCACTGACACATTGTTGATGATTAGTAATTGAGTTGTAAAAATTGGAAACAAAAAGATAATAATTACTTATAGGAAAATACAGCTGTGCCTTTGGGCTGTAGTGGTGGAGAAGAGTATGGAATATCCCATGGACAGCCGAGAGAACGGACAGCCATGTCTCGGAAGGGTGCAACCAGAACACTCCTTGGAGACAAGGACGATGAAGCTTTGTCTCTCCTATTTCGGGCATGTTGCTAGGAGAGGTTATTCCTTAGGGAGGGACATCATGCTGGGGAAGGTGGACGGACGGTGAAAGAATGACCCTTGACCGATGGATTGTCACAGCGACTGCAGCAATGGGCTCAAGTGTGTCAGAGATTTTGAGGGCAGTGCAGGATGGGACAGGGTTCCGAACTGCTGTTCACAGGATCACTTATGAGTGGTACTTGCCTGGATGGCACCTAACAACAGCATAGCTGTGGTGATAAAAATGCTGAAGGAGGTAAGAAGCTGCTCGGCAGTCCCAAAAATGATGAAGGAGATTGCATGGTAGAATTTTGTAAGACTAGTGACTTAATCATCGGAAGTCTGTTTTAAAACAATCTATATGGCAGCCTGTACACACAGAGTTCAGATTGAGTACACGGGGATCAAAATTCTGTTGTCAAGGATTTCCCCTCTCTGGGCTCCACCGTGGTGGTTGCATTAGGCCTTCCCATAAGGAGCCCTGGTGGCACAGTGGTTGAGTGCTTGCTGCTGCCTGAAAAGTTAGCCATACAAACCCAGGAGTCGCTCAGGAGAACGGTGTGGCCTCTGCTGCTGTCTTTTACTGTTGTTTGTGCCATCGAGTTGAGTCGCCTCTTGGTGACCTCACGTGCAGTAGAACAGAGTCCTGCCTCATCCTGGGCCGGGACCCTCACGGCCTCTGCCCCTTCACCGTGTCAATCCATTGTTTTGTTTGGAGTCATACTTGATTCAACGGCACCCAACAACAGCACCACCATCAATCCATCTATTTGAGGATCTTCTCCTTCATGGGGCCCTCTGCTTTGCCAAACATGTTGTCACTTCCCAAGGACTTGGAAAGCCCATGACACGTTCTACTCTGCCCTGGAGTGTGTGTCTCCTTAACTCAGAGGCTATGAGAGCAGTGAACTTGGTCTCAAGAGCCTTAAAATCACCTAACCAGGGAAACAATGTCCTGTTGTAGCTCTGATGCAGAACTTATGCTAATACATCTCTCTCTCCTCTTCCTCTATTACAGCTAAGGAAAGGTAAGCTGCCCACCGTGCCCTGAGCCCCCTGCATCCTGTGACTCCCCCTCCACAAACCCTTTGAGTCTGGTTTATGAGCCTCGTTCTCAGCCCCACTCCACCCCCACCCCTTACCTTTCTTCTGCTCCCAAGGACCTGCACACCTTGTTTTACCACACTATGTAGATATTGCGGTTTTCACAAGATGACAGTTTGTGGCATCCTTGTGCCAAGCAAGTCTACTGCTGCTGCTTTCCCAATGGGCTATGTTTCATTTGTGGTCCTGTGTCCCAATTTAGCCATTCTAATCATGAGTCACAAGCGACTCAACGGCACATAACAACAACAACTACAACAATCCTATTTTAGCCTTTTTCATAATGCTGTTGCCTACTTACTAGGCTGTTGCACAGTGTCACAGGTGACCAAGGTGTGTGTGACTCCCTCTCTTCCATCCTCGTTTTTCTTCAGTGACCTGGCACTGAAGCCCCCGTGTCTCCAAGGTCTACCTGTACGTAGCCATGTGGGGTTACCCCTGTCCTGGGCCTGTCCGCTTTCTCTCTGCACTCCTTCTCTGTTCTCATAATGTTGCTGAAGAGACACTCAGAGAAAAGCGACTGAGAACACAGCACAGCCCCTGCTCTCACGTGGGAAAGCCCTCACCAGTCCTTTGTAGCAAAGGAGAGCTGGGTGTCTTCAGTTTCATTTCATCCTTGAAGAATGCGTCATGACCAAAACGTCCTTCTTGTCTGATTTTAGTTTACAGGATGAAAATTTGGTCTTTGAGGAGTTTGCACGCCAAAACCTGAAAGACGCGCCGGAGGAAGGGGAGAAGGAGGCCAATGACGAGTGAAGGGGCAGCGGGTGGGAAGCAGGCATGGCTGGCGTTCCCGGGATGGTGGTGCTGTGACGCCGACCCTACAGAGCCAGCCCCGTAGAGCAGTGCTAGATACCAGAGGAGGAATCTTCTCTCCTGAAATAAAGCTTGTGCCTCCTCCCTGCTCGAGTCAGGCTGGCTTCCTGGGGGGCTGAGCTGATGTCACTGGTACAGAAACTCTCCCCTCTGACGTCTTCAGGAGGCGTGCCACACGTGAAGGAGGCCAGCCCCAAACAGAAGGGCCCACATGGACCCATCTACATTGGTGTGACCCCATGAGCGTAACAAGGAACCCCTTTTCCCAAATAGGATGACATCCATGCGTACTCAGAAAACCAAGCCCCACAGTTAATTCTGCCTCAGTCAGCCTCTCACACAGACCCTGCAGAACTGCCCTGATCTGGTTTCTAAGGCTGTTGGTCTCCATGAGAACAGATGACCTCATCCTTCTACTGAAGAGAGAGTGGTGGGTTTGAACCACAGATCTTCTGATTGACAGTCCAACTCCTACTACCTGTGGGACCAGGCCTCCTTTCCACAGGTACAAACATTAGGAATAGAACCCCAACTTTGGAGGGAGTCAGGTGGTCCAGGAGCAGCACGGCTGTTGTTGTTGTCAGGTGCCGTGGAGTCAGCACCAAGCCTTGTGCACAGCAGAGCGAAGCCCTGCCTGGCCCTGCACCCACCACATGCGCTCTGCTGTGCAGAAAGCCCATCGTTGCAGTTACCAGTCACCATGTCATGCCATCTCATCTCTTTCTCGCTGACTTTCTACTTCACCAGTCGTGACGGAATTCTGGTGACAATAAGCAGCGTCGTGATAGGTGGAGAGGAGCCTCATCTGCTTAGATCCACAATTAAAATCTGCAGTACGGGACCTCTTCAAATTATTGAAGAGCAGTGATGTCAGCTTGAGGACTAAGGTGCCTCTGATTCAGGCCATAGTCTTTCTGACTACTTGCTATGCATCTGAGAGCTGGACAGTGACTAAGGATGACAGGAAAAGAATTGACACCTTTGAGCTGTGGTGTTGGAGAAGTGCACTGAACAGCTGTTGGGTGGCCAAGAGAACGAACAGATATGTCTTGGAGAGGTTGCACCTGGAGTGCTCTTTGGAGGCAAGAATGAGAAGGCTTTGCCTCTCATACTTCAGTCATGTTGCTTGGAGGGACTATTCCTTGGAGAGGGACATGATGCTGGGAAAGGTGAAGGGTCAGCGAAGGAGAGGAAGACCCTCAACCAAGTAGATTGACACAGTGACTGCTGCAATGGGCTCTGGTGTGTCAGGAAGTGTGAGGACGGTGCAGGACAGAACAGGGTTCAGATCTTTTGTTCACAGGGTTGCTATGAGTCGTACTCAACTTGACAGCACCTAACAACAATAGTTATAAAGAGTTGCCCAGCCAACCCAAAGGCACCCAGTTCGACTCCACCAGCTGCTCACGGGAGGAGGGAGGGCAGGCTTCTCCTGTGTGATGTACCGTCTCTGAAAACCTGCTGGAGGGTCCGGTGTGGGGCGGTTCAGACTCAATGGTACATAAAAGCAGTAAGTCTTCCTGATAATCTGCCCAAAGTATTTGAGACGAAGGCTCCCTGCCCTTGCTTCTGAGGAACACCCTGACTATTCCAAGACAGACAGTTAAAAAACAAAGGCAGCCCTGACTGAACTGGAAATGCTAATTCCCCCCTCTGACCACATCTCCAGGAGCCCAAGTGGCCGAGGCAAAAGGTGGGTTCAAACCCACCACCTTCTCCAGGGAGGGAGATGAGCCAGTCTGCTTCTCTCAGATCCTTGTTTACTGTCCTAGGGGGCAGAGAAAGGTCTGTTTTACACTCAGAAACCAGAGGTCAGATGGGACTCCCACTCTCACTCACATGCACGTGACCTTGGCTAAGGGACACATTGCTCTTGGCCTCTGCAGAGTTGGCCCCTAACTCGTGTTGTCCCCATGCTCAACGGGAAGAATGCTGCCAGCCCCGGCATTTCCATGAGCGGATGTGGGTTCACAGGATTTTCACGGGCTGGTCTTTGGGAACAGTTCAGCCGGCCTTTCTGTTCCACCTTTTCCTGGAAGGTCTGCTGAACCGTGCCCAGCCTCACAGCCTCCGCTGCGTGGCTTTGAACCCGGACCTTCCCACGGAAGGTGAGAATTCTACTACTGGGTCACCACGCCCTGTGTTCAAGTCCATAGCCTCTGGGAACTCACCCAGCACACAGGAAGGACAGCAGCAGCTGACAGGCTCTGCTGGAACACCTCCCCGGTGCCTGGCACAAAGCAGCCCGCCCACATGGCAGACAGCACTCCCACAGCCCTCGGTGGGGGCACAGCTTCCTCCGCGCTCAGCCACCAGCCCCTCCCTACACGGTGCCCTCAGCCCCATCACACCCTGCTGTTTCCGCTGCACCTGGCCCTGGCCATGGCCACGCTGAGCTGCACCCAGCTGCACCCGCCGACTGTGCCTCTGTGAGCAGAGCGTCCACACCCCGCTTTCGGCTCACTTCCCGCTCCACCAGGCAGCGCGAGTTATCATGCGGTGACATCACACCCACAAAACCAGCACCTGCAGGTCTGATACCAAAAGGACTTAGAAGGCAGGACTGCTGGTGTCCAGGGACTGGTTTTTCAGCTCTTCTGCCTACCTTTCGGACCTGCGCTCTTCTAGAGGCCGAGTCAGTCAGTGGCCACCCCGACTCAGGCTGTCCTGGGGCCCAGCAAAGCAGAGACCCCACGGGTGACCCTCTCCCAGCACCTAGATCCCCCCAGACACTGCGGGGGGATCCCTGGTCTAGGTCAGCGCCTCCCAGAAGAGCCACCAGAGTCAGCTTTGGTCCAGGGAGACAAGCGGACAAGAAGGCTGAGAGAGAGTGGCGAGCCTTAGCACTCTGTAAGGACATGCCACGGCCACCCTGGTCGTCCCTGAGACGAGGGCCCGGGTTACAGTGACACCATCGTCATCCCCTTAATACAGAAGACAGTCTGCTCTGGGCAGGTTATGAGAACAGGCTAGTCCTAGGAGAAGGACGCCATAGAGAAAAATAAAGGGCCAGTGAGGAGGAGGAAGACCCTCAACGAGATGGATCGCACAAGGACTGCAGTGATGGGCTTGAGCCCAGTGGAGATCACGAGGACAGAGTGGACATTGAGGCTGATGCTGTGACCTCCAGGCTGAAGGCCCAGGCTTCTGCCTGGATGACTAGCATTACCAAGACTGTTTTAGTGATAAGAATTGCTATTCTCAGAGAGAGCAGTTGGCCTAGTGGACAGAAAATCGTGCTCCTGCACCGAAGGTAGGTGATTCTACTCTGTGGCCCTCAGGCCTGCCTTTAATTGTGGGTTTGGTTTTTTTTTTTTTGTGAAACATTCATCTAGGTCGTGTAACCCTGGTCTGTCCACTTGCTGCATAGAGGTAACTCCTGGTTGCTGTGAAGCTGAACACTGTGACACTGATGTGTCAGGTGTGTTAATGGTTACCCGTGGTGGACAGTATTTGGTGGAGCTCCCCGATTAAAACAAGCTTGGAAGCAGGAGTGGCATCCACTTCCACAACAGCTGCCTCTGGAAACCCTATGAACCTGGAGAAAGGATGACAGTTATACAGGTGTCCAGTCTTTTGTTCATAGGGTCGCTATTAGTCGTCTACAACTCGATGGCACTTAACAACATAGTGTTTATAAAGTGTCAGGGGCATTACCTAAATTAACTTGGGAGGTTTTTTGTTTTATTATTGTTCTGAGGCTGTGTTGTCCCCTATGAACAATAAATCTGAACCCTGGCCTATCCTGTGCCAACCACACAATCTCTGACACATTCAAGCTCATTGCCACAGTCACTGTGCCAACCCACCTGGTCAAGGATCTTCTTGTGTTTCATCACCTCCAGCTTTCCCAGCATAATGTCCTCTGATGAATAACCTCTCCCAGCAATGTGCCCGAAGTATGTGAGATGAAGCTTTATCTTCTTTGCCTCCAAGGAAACTCTGCCTGGGCACTTTCTCCAGGGCATATCTCGTTATTCTTTTGGACATCCATGGATGTTCAGTACTCTTTAACACTACATACAGCCCAGAGACATCTCCTGTCAACATTATTCATTGTCCAGCTCTCAGACGCATAGCAAAGGATCGGAAAGACCATGGCCTGAAACAGGTGCACCTTAGTCCTCAAACTGTCATCATTCATTGCTCTTCAATAATTTGGAGAGGTCCTTGACTGCAGACTTTCCCAGTGCAGTACGTCTCCTGATTTCCTGACTGCTGGTACCAAGGGTGTTCATTGTGGATCCAAGCAAGATCAAGTCATTGACAACTTCAATCTTTTCTCCATCCAGCCATCATGATGTTGCCTATAGATCCAGTGGTAATAATTTATGTTTTCTTTATGTTGAGGTGCAATCCATATTGAAGGCTGCATTCCTTGATCTTCTGTTCCAAGTTCTTCAAGTCCTCTTTACTTTCAGCAAGTCGTGTTCTCTAAATAACCCAGGTTATTGATGAGTCTTCTCCTGATCCTGATGCCATATTCTTCTTCATAAGAGTCCAGCTTCTTGAATAATTAGCTCAGCATACAGATTGAGCAGATATGGAGAGATGATACAGATTTAAAAAGGATAAAGTTAAGAAAGGAGTGTATCAGGTTGTGTCCTCTTTTCTCCATACACTTGAAGGAGGAGGAGGCTTATGGTCGTCACAGAGCCTGGAACGTTGGGAGCCACGTGTCACACGGGGCTCTCCCACCCCACAGGGTCCCTGTGAGTGGGAGTCGACCAGAAGGCTGATGGGTTTGGTTTGCACGTTTTTACGCCTTCAAGTGTCTGCTCATGAATTCTAATGTTCTTTTTTCTTTTCTTCTGATGTTCTTTTTGACGGAGGAGTTACGCCTCTTCTTTTAACTGTGAAAAGAATTAGGTGAGATGGGAGTGTTATTACTGCAGCTAGAGATGCCCTCAGGGTGGGTTAAACTCAGGGAGCAGCGTGTTGAGAGATGATTCAGCTGTGACTCACTCATCAAAGAGGCTCTGGAGGGGATGAGCTTTGCCAGCCGAGTAGCAGGGGCGTCAGCCGGGCCCCCAGCCCTGAGCTCTCTGAGGGAACATGCAGGCTTTTACCAGGGACACAAAGCCACCTCAGCCACTCAAAGAAAAAACATGTCCCAGCCATGTCTCTGACATAAGGACAGCATTTGCATCCAAGTTGAATACCTAAAGCAACGGTAGTAATAACAAACCTTTCCTTTCAGGATAGTTTTAGATTTACAGCAAAGTTTCAAAGGGCATACAGAGTTCCCACTGCAGAGTGCACTGCACTCCACCTTACCTCCAGAAAGCCCCAGAGCCATTGCCACTGAATTGATACCAACTCATAGTGACCCTCAGTGAGATGGATCAACACAGAGAATGCAGAGATGGGCTCATGTATGTCAGAGAGGATGGGAATTGTGAGGACAGAACAGGGCTCAGACCCATGTTCACAGGGTCGCTATGAGTCACAGTTGATTTGACAGCACTTAACAACAACAACAACGTGACCCTGTAGGACAGAGCAGAACTTCCCCCCAGGGTTTTCTTTATAGAAGCAGAACGTCCCATCTTTTTCCTGCAGAGCAGTTGAGGGTTTCAAACTGTCAGCAGCTGAGTGCTGAAGCACTGCACCACCAGGAACCCTTCCACGTGCCCCACCTTCCTGACATGGCACATCCTGTAGGCATCTGTGACAATCAATGAAGCAGTGCTGATGTATGAGTTCCTGGGTGATGCAGTCAGTGTGCTGGGAACAGAAAGGCTGGAGGTTTGAGTACACCAGAGGTGCCTTGGAAGGAAGGCCTGGTGATCTACTCCCAAAGATTCAGCCGTAAACAGCCCATGGAGCCTGGTAGCCCTTGGACACTAGCAGCTCACGGAGCCTGGCAGCCCACGGAGCCTGGTAGCCCTTGGACACTAGCAGCTCACGGAGCCTGGCAGCCCATTGGAGCTCAGTTTTACTCTGACATACAAGAGGTCACCATGAATTGGAGACCTCTCAACAGCAACTGGTTATTATTACTGGTATATTGTCACTAACTAAAGTCCATACTTTACTCACATTTCCTTATTTTTAACCAATGTCCATTCCAAACCAAATAAACCTCACTTCTGTTGAAGGGATTAAACTCAGGTCAGTCCCCCATCAGGTTTCCAAGGCTGTAAATATTTTATTTATTTATTGTGTGTGTGTGTGTGTGTGTGTGTGTGTGTGTGTATGTACCATCAAATCAGATCTGTTTGATACAGGAGGAGATTGCCCCTCCTTTTCTCGCAGAGCATCTGGTGGATTTGGACCGCATACCTCTGGGATTGCAGTGCAGCTTCAAGGCTGTGAATCTTTTTTTTTTTTAATTGGCTTTTCTTTTTTTTTTTAATTTTTTATTATTTTTGTGTGAGTGTACCATCAAATCAGATCTGACTGGTACAGGAGGAGATTGTCCCTCCTTACCCGGCAGAGCAACTGGTGGATTCGAACCGTTCGCCTCTGGGATTGTAGTTGCAGCTCCTTGCCACTAGGCCACCAGAGCTCCCCAAGGCTGTGAATCTTAATGGGAGGACATCTTTCTCTCTTTGAACAGCTGGTGTGTTTGATCTGGCAAACTTTCAGCTCTCAGTCCAGCACTTAATGGATCTCATCTGACATTTATTTTTCACGTCTCTTCCAGGCTCTACTTGGCTATGGCAGTTCCTGCTACTTTTAAAAAGATTTTCAGTTGTGATTTATGTACTAAATTACAGAGTCACTTTATTTTCCCATTGAATATTTCATATACATTTTGATTCATGTTGTTGGCTCTGATCCCCACAATGTAACAACACTCGCCCTCCTTCCTCCCTATGGTTCCTGTTTCCACTTGTCCTTCTTTTCTATCCCTTCCTCCATTCTGAGCTTCATCCCGGGACAGATGCTACCCTTTGATCTTGCATGATTGATTGTTCTAGGAGTGTTTACCTTTCTGGTGTTGATGCTCACTTTATAGACCTGTCTATAACCTGCGTTATGCAGATGAAACAACTTTGTTCACGAAAACTAACGAGGTCTCATGTCACTAGCTGCAGAAGATCAAGTACTTCAATTTGGATTGCATATCAACATCAGGAAAACAAAGATCTTTACCACTGGGCCATGCGTCAGCATCACAATAGCTGGAGAAAAGATTGGAGTTAATGATTTCAACTTGCTCAGATCCACAGTCAACACTCTTGGCACCAGCAGTCAGGAACTCAAAAGATAAGTTGCAATGAAAAAAAATCTTGTCAAGAACCTCTCCAGAGTGTTAAAGAGAAAAGGTGTCAGTCTAAGGATTAAGGTGCGCCTGATCCAAGCCATAATCTCAGTTGCTTGCTATGCATCTGAGAGCTGGACAATGACTAAGGATGACAGAAGAAGAATTGATGTCTCTGAGTTGTGGTGCTGGAGAAGAGTATGGAACATACCATGGACCGCAAAGAAAACAAACAGGTCTGTCGTGGAGAGGGTGAAACCAGGTTGCTCATTGGAGGCTGTCTCACATACTCTGGGCATGTTGTCAGCAGGGGTCAGTTCTTGGAGAAGGACATCGTGCTTGGAAGGGTAGAATGTCAGCATAAGAGCGAATGACCCTGGATAAGATGGGTTCACACAGTGACTGTGGCAGTGGGGTCAGGTGTGTCAAGAGACAGTGGGTCTGGCAGGAAGGGCAAGGTTCAGGGCCACTGTTCAGCTATGAGTCATAGTAAACTTGATGGTGTATAACATCAACAGCACAGGTTAGCTGGAAGCTAACCTTCTTGTTAGAAAGTCTTGTGACTTTTTCATAATTGCAAATACAAATTTACTGGACAACAGTTTCTTTAAAACTCTCATATTCATGCTGATGATGTTTTGTCTCTAAAGTGAAGCACTAGGTGGATTCTGGGACCTAGAGATCTCCTGAGTGGCTAACAGGTATGGCTAACCACACCCACAGTAGTTGGGTATGCCACGGTGCCTAAAACTCAGCTTGGTATCTGGTTCAGTCACAGCAACTCCACAAGGGAATGACTTCCACAAACTAATTTTCTCCCGAGGTTGTTAGAAGTCATTGAGTATGACTCACAGCGACTCCAAGAACCACAGATCTGAGCCCTGTCCTGTCCTGTGCCGTCCTCCCTGGCTCTGACAAACTCAAGCCTGTTGCTGCAGTCACTGCATCAATCCATCTGGCAGAGGGTCTTCCTCTCTTTTGCTCACCCTCTACCTTCTCAAATATGATGTCCTGCTCCAAGGAATAACCTCTCCCAGCGACATGCCCAAAGTATGTGAGTTGAGGCTTTGGAACGTTTGTCTCCAAGGAGCTCAAGATACAGCTATTTGTCCTTTTGGCAGTCCATGGAATATTTAGTACTCTTCTCCATGTTTTGAAAGGGAGTTAAACTTTTCTTGGACAAAAGAAATCCTTCTGGGGGCCTCTAGAACTGGTAGAAAAGCTTGTTCCAGAAGCTACAGAGATAACAAGTGTTAAAGATCTTCCAGGATTTAACTAAGTTTCAATTTCTTAGGAGAAACAAGAAAAGAGTTGTCACCTTGAGTGAAACTATTGATAACAATTGTAACAAGCTGGTGGTAAGGAACTGTGTTGCCAACCTGAAGTTACATAGTTCAAATGCACCAGCTGTTCTGTAGGAGAAAGACGGGAAACTAACTTCCATGAGATTTATGCCTCTGAAAACCTGCTGGAGGGTCAGCTATGGGTTGGTTTCCATTTGATAATACTCAACAAAAGCACCTTCATCAATACCACAGCTCAAAGACATCAATTCATTGTCCTCTCACAGGGTAGGAAACAAGAAGTCCTAATTCAAGGCGCCAGGTCTAGGCGAAGGCTTCCTTTCTCTAGTGCTCTGAGGTAAGGTCCTTAATCCCTTCAGCTTCTGTGGACCAGATATTGAAGCTCTCCAGGAGCCTTGACATCAATTCCCCCAAGGGTTTAGGAGGTTCTCAGCCCCAGAACTCCAGGTCCAGAAGATGAACTCTGCTCCTGGCTCTTTTTTCTTGATGGTATTGAGATTGCTCTGATCTCTATTTGTTTTGGCTCATCTCTTTCATTTCACTTATTCCTAATCCTGCAGATTGTATTTTGCCTAATTAACATCCTGTTATTGTTGATGTTTGGGTGCTGTTGAGTTGTCCTGACTCATAGCAATCTTTCTTACACACAGCAGACAGAACAAAATACTGCCCAGCCCTGCACTATTCCCACAGTCCTGCACTATTCTCACAACCACGGCTGTGTCTGGACCCAGTGCTGCAACTGTTGTGTCAATCCAGCTTGGTGCGGGTCTTCCTCTTTTCATTGATCCACTAGACAAATTGTATTGGGAAAGTCGGCTGCCAGAGACCTCTCCAAAGTACTGAAGAGCAACAATGTCAGTCTGGAGACTAAGGTGTGCCTGATACAGGCCATGGTCTTTGCAATTACTTGCTATGTACCAGAGAGCTGAACAATGACTAGGGAGGATATAAGGAGAATTGATACTTTTGAGCTGTGGTGCTGGAGAAAAGTATTGAATATACCATGGACTGCTAGGAGAACAAACAGCTTCATCCTAGAGAGGGTTAAACCTGGCTGCTCCTTGGAGGCAAGGATTCTGAAGCTTTGTCTGACATACTTTGGACATGTTGCAAGGAGGGACCAGTCCTTGGAGAGGGACATCATACTTGGGAGGGTGGAGGGACAGTGAGGAGGGGAAGGCCCTCTATGAGGTGGATTGATTCAGTGACTGGGGTAATGGGGGTAGATGTGTCAGAGACAGTGAGATTGGCACAGGATAGGGTCTCTATGAGTTTCAAGGGACTCCACTGGCACATAACAACAACAACTACTACTACTTTATCAAGCATATATGAAAGGACCAGTTATCAGAAACTCAGTTTCTGACAAAGTACAGTTAACCCCACCCCACCCACTTGAGTGGCTTTTTAACAGACAACCCCCACCTGTGGTAAATCCCACCCTGATTGATCAACTGCCATAAAGTGGAATAATTCTTCTCTGTAAGAGAACAAGGAGTTCTTCCGCATTCCTGCATCTGAAGCAACCGAAAAGATTCAAATAGGTTTCCAAACGGTTTCCCTGAGCTATGGCTAGCCAATTGAAGGTGGACAAATACCCAAACTACTGTGGATGGCCAATCATGGCGTGTATGGTTGGGCAGGGGAGGAGCAAAGGTATAAAAGGAGGGGCAGACATCAATTCAGGGCTCTCGGCTGGATGCTGTGTCAGCACGCGGGAGCCCGGGTTCGAACTCCTAATAAACTTTGTTAATTCAGCTAATTGGCCTGGTGGTCTTTTTGGGGACTCGCTCCGTTACAATATCCTTCTCTGGGCCCCTTCTGATATTATCATGGACATTAGGATTTACCACACATGGAATAATTAATTACATAACACTGAGAATCAAACCTAGCCCAGTTTACACCTATTTGGGGGGGGGGGGAGGCGAGTCACAATTCCATCCCTGACAAGAACCAGGTTCATCTTCCCCATCTGTCTCGTCCAGCTCTTGCTAGAAGTCTCCTCTAGGCTCCCTGAAGCTCGCTATCTGGGAGCCCTCCTCTAACTCCCCATCTCCTGACTCAGGACACTTGTCCCTTTGATCTTTCCTCCTTCTCTCTGCCTCCTCTTCTACCTCCAGCACCACCGGTGTGGTCTGGCCCAAATCAGCCTGGTTTGGATTGGTGCAATCCCATATTTCATGTGTTTGCCTTTTTTCTTTTTCCCTCTACTCAGTTCTTCAAAAGCTCTCAGTGATTCCGTGTCCACAGATTACCCTGCTGACACAGGAGACATCTCTGGGTGGTGGTGGAGTCCACAGGGGGCTGTGCGGCTACTGCAAAGACATCACCTCTTTGGTGGTTCAAATCCACTAGGGCCCCAAAGGAGAAAGATGGGCAACTTCCTCTCCTGTGGTTTACAGCTTTGGAAACCCAATGGCAGGTCAGTGATGAGTTGGTTTCAATCAATGGCAGTTAGTATTAGAGTTTGCTGTTGGCCAAAACCACCCCTACTGCTGCTACCCAGTAGGTTCAGATCCTTAGTGACCCTCCTGTACGGAGTAGAGGCATTCCACAGAGTTTCCAAGACTGTACATCTTTGTGGGAGCAGATTATCTCATCTTTTCCAATGGAACGCTTTGTGGATTCAAACCATGGACTTTTTGGTTAGTGCCTGAATGCTTTAGCCACAGCAGCACCAACACAGCCAAATCTTTGGTCATCTATTCAGCATATTTTTTAAAATTTCCTTCATCCTGTTATCTTTCAATCCACAACCCTCAGACACCCTTCTTCTGGAAAACTCCTTAACAGAATTAACTCTTTCTTCCCCTGTCCCCCTCTAGACCTTCTGCAAGTGTGTATGACACATAAATAGAAAAACAAAACCACAAAGCAAGTCACTTCAGATGAGCTGATACCAACTCATGGTGACTCTGCAGGGGAGAATATAACTGCCTCATAGCGTTTCCAAGACTGTACTCTTACAGCCCCTCTGGTAGCCTGGTCCATGGAGAGCTGGTGTGTGCCTCTCCTGGTTCGAATCCGCTCTCTGCTGGGGAGAAAGGTGGGCATTCTCTTCCTGTGCATGCGAAGCCTCTGGACATTGGCTGGAGGGTTGGCTATGAGTTGGTTCCACAGCAATGAATGTGAGTTTTGAGTTTTTATGAGAGCAAATTACCAAGGCTTGTCTCCCACAGGACTGGTGCCTTTGAACCACTGGATTTTGGGTTTGCCAGCCAGTGCTTGTTACAGCGTGCCATCAGGAACCCATGGGTAGATCTCATCAAAAAACCCCACACTCATTCCTGTCCAGTAGGTTCTGATTCCTATCCACTCTCCTCAGGGTTTTGAGAGTATAGATCTTTATGGGAGGAAATGATCCATCTTTCTTCCTTGGGGCAGCTTGTGGATTTGAACTTTGGGCATGTGAGTTAGCAGTTCTAATATGCCCCCAAGGCTCCATATGTATAACACTAGATAATAACTAACTGATACCAAATAATGATCACCACAGCGAGACCAGGCACCCTCAAGACCTTCTCTCTTCTACTTCCTCAGTTTTCTGGAAGAGCTCGTCTGGAAGCAGTTGGGACTATAGGTCTATGATTTACCGTCTCAGATTCAGCCCCTCCCATATGCCTGGACAGTGATTTAGTTGTAGGTTTCAGGGTCCTCAGCTTCCTAATACATGGATTCTATAATACATGGATTCTACAAAGGTGTCTTTTCTGTTTGGGTTGAAGCTTGGATATGTAATGTTGGTGGGAGCTGATTGGATTTGGCCACATATTTAAAAAGGTATTTGGGCAATTTGTTTTAATTGTTTTCAGTCAAACATTCTTCTAAGTGGTATAGCCCTGGTCTGTCCACTTGCCATGCAGAAGCAACTTGTGGTTTGCTGTGAAGCTGAACACTGTGACACTGATGCAATAATGGTTACCCATGGTGGACTGTGTTTGGTGGAGCTCCCCAATTAAAACAAGCTTGGAAGCAGGAGTGACATCCATTTCTGAAATAGCTTGCCTCTGGAAAACTCTACGAACTTAAGAGAAATGATGAAAGTTATATGTGTTCAGGACTTTTGTTCATAGGGTCGCTATGAGTTGTCTACAACTCAATGGCATTTAACAGCTCAACATCTTCCTAATAAAACTATCAGACTCACCTTGTGAGGTCTGTGCAGACACAGTGTGCCCGGGATGTCCTGGGAGGACAGGGAAGCTCTCTCCTTGTCCTTACATGCGATTAGTACCACTGAGGAGCTGGGTATTTTTATTTAACCCACTGCCTTCAAATTAGTTCTGACTCCTGGTGACTCTCCGTTGCTTTCTAATGCTGTAAGGTTTACAGAAGCAGACTCATCCTTCCTCCCTACAGCAGTCAGGGGATTCAAGTCTCCGGCCTTCTGTTCAGTAGCCTACCATGTGACCTACTATCCCAGCAGGGATTTTATTTTTAAATTTACATTTAGGTAGGTACTTATGACATGTCAACACATTCAGGCAGGACCTTTGGCCTGTCACAGTGCTCCCCAACTTAACTGTTACAATGCTACTCCCCTGACCCCATCCCCATCCCAGAATTTACTTTGTGGTCCTGGGGGTCTTCACCTTGGAAAGTGCTGCCCAGACCTTTGTGTAGGCCAGGGGTACCAGGGGCTCCCAGATTTTTCAGCAGCCCTCAGGTAGGGGCACTTGGGCAGCCCTCTCCTGATCTGTCTTTCAGAGCATGTGGATGTGTGGACAGCACTTCCTCCCTGGATTCATCATGCCTTCACCACCTGTAGTTAAGTCCCATCGAGTCAACTTTGACTCACAGCCACCCCATGTGTTCCGTCCCACTGGAACACCGTCCTATCCTTACTCCCTCTGCTCTTCTTAAGGTCATTGTTGCAGTCACTGTGTCACTCTGTCTTGTTGAGGGTCTTCCTCTCCTTAACTGACCCACTACTTTCATTAGTATGATGTCCCTCTCCAAGGATTGGCCCCTCCTGAGAACATGCCCACAGTATGGGAGATAATCTCACCATTTTTTGCTTGTAAGGAGCACCCTGGGTGCACTTCCTCCAAGACATATGTGTTTGTTCTTTTGGCAGCCCATGGGATGTTTGATACTCTTGGCTAACATTCGAAAGCATTGATTCTTTTTTGGTCTTTCTATTCATTGTCCTTGGAAGCAGGAATGGCATCCACTTCCTAAACAACATGCCTCTGCAAACTCTATGAACTTTGATAAATGATGACAGTTATAGAAAGGTGCCAGGCCTTTTGTTCATAGGGTTACTATGAGTCGTGCTCAACTTGAAAGCAATCAACAACAACAACAACAACAACAACAACAACAACAACAACAACAATATTCATTGCCTAACTTTTACATACAAGTGAAGGAATTGAAATACCAGGGCTTGGGGTTAGGCACTAGCTTGCTCTTTAAGCATCAGAACCAATCAGACTCATCAAAACCAAATCCTTGGCATCAAAAGCAATGGGTCTCATCTTGCACCCGCCTTTCTCCTTCCCACCCAGTTAAAGGTTCCAAGCATGCACCACCCCGCAGCGCTACTGGCAACCGTGGGTCTCATCCCAGCCTCCTGCCTCCACCTGCAGCTGACTGCTCTCCTCCTCGGTCTGTCTACATTGATCGCCATTGCCCTTGTCTGTAATCCAGAACAGCCACCATGGCCCCACTTCTGTAACCCAGTTTTGCCCTAGATTAAAATCCCACGAGGGAATCCATTGCCCTTGGGTTCTGGGCCAAAGACCAAGTTCCTTAACCAGCAGTGCAGAGTCCTGTAAGAGCTGCCAGGCCCCCAATCTTCACCTAAGGTCACATCCCATCTCTCAGCTGCAGTTTAAGATTCTTCAGTCTCATTTTCCCGCCCACAGACTTCTTGCCATCTAGTTTCTTAGAAGAAGTTCAGCCTTTGGGGACAACTCGTGTGTACCTCTCTACTCTCAAACAACTCTTCCTCCAGGAACCCTTTTCTGATGAACTCTGCCCTTGGAAGCACGCACACATGCATCATTCCCCCAGACAGCTACAGCATGCCAAGCGCTACTCTGCAGAGAGGCTGGACGAGACATGCACGGTCACTTACGGTCATTTACATTCTGGTGGGGGAAATTACAGGTTAAGATACAAGAAAGTGCTGCTGAAACGGGACAGAGAGCACAGCGTGCAAGGGGGGCATGGAGG
>NW_006399877.1:6868305-6878061 GCF_000299155.1 Elephantulus edwardii | reverse complement strand
GAGCGAGGGGGCCGGGAGGCAGGGGCCGCGCTCGGCCTCGATGGGCCCCGAAGCGGGGTGCAGGCTGCCCCCCAGGCGCGCGCGCCCGAGCTCGGGGCTGACCGTCCCCTGCTGGGGACTCGAGCCCGATCGCCTCCCCCGTGTGGTCCAGCCTGGATCGAGGGATGCCCGCTCGAGGACTGGCCCCGGCCCCTGCCCTGGGCACCCCGAGGCGCCCCACTCCGCGGACAGCTCGCACGCTCGGTGTTGGGGCCCCAAGGCGCATTTTCCGTCCGCGGGAGCAAAGTTTCCGCTCGCACGGTGGCCGCTGCCGTGGCTGCTGCGGGTGCCACAGGTGAGCCGGTCCCGCGGCGGTGGGGCGGCCCCCGGGGCACTGGCCGGGCACTGACCGCTCGGGACGCAGGGCACCCCGGCACGCCCGCTGGCACGGGCTCCCGCTGCTGCAGTGCGCGCTCCTCCAGCCCGTTAGCTCCTGCCATTTCTGCCTGTGATACCTGCTGCGACGGGAAACACCTGTGATGCTGACGTGTTCAGACAGGCGTGTGGCCAGGTGCGCCAGTTACTCCGCAGAGAGACGGTGCTGCGGTGCCCCAGCCGTCACAGCTGCAGGAGTAATCACAGCATTGTCATGTGTTGTTCCAACTCCTAGCAGACCCTCCAGGGGCTTTTCAGAGGCAGGAAAATCCCCCGGGAGGAGATGCCCATCTTTCATAGGGGTAGTGATTGTTACTGCAGGTGGGATCAGCCCTGACTACTAGGGAGCTGGACACACTGAGATTGGCCTGTCATGGCCAGTTGATGGAAGGAGGTCACCAGGCCTTTCTTCCTAGTCTTGGTCTAGAAGCACTACTGAAACCTCCACTGCCTCCTGGCAACATGCAGGCCTCTGGGGACAGGTGGTGGCTAGCCTGACGGGCCTAGTCCAGGAGTGGCCCTAGGGTCTCCCCTATGGAAGGCAGGAGTTTGACTAGTGGACTGCCACTGATCCCCCCAGAAGAGAGTAATGCCGTCCAGTTGATCCAGATAGGGTAGAACACGGCCATCAGGGTTTGTCCCTTGCCTGTGTTCTGTACAGAAGCAGATAACCAGCTCTTTCTCTTGCAGGGTCTCCTAGGTGTGTTCAGGCTGCTGTGTTTTGGCTAACAGCCGCCAGGCCACCAGGGCTTCTCAGTGATAATAAAGAGTGAACAAAGCTTAGCCCGCTGCCATCTGGTCAGTTGCTTCCCGCTCATGGGAGGCCTGTAGGGCAGGCTGGGACAGCCCCATGCGATCTTCAAGGCTGTCAGTCTACAGGAACAGGGTCATTGCGTCTGGTGTGTGTGAACAGCCAACGCTTTTCTCAATAGCCAGTTTTTTTTAAAAATTATTATTATTATTATTTTTGCGTGAGTGTACCGTCAAATCAGATCTGACTGGTACAGGAGGAGATTGTCCCTCCTTCCCCGGCAGAGCATCTGGTGGATTCGAACCATGCGACTCTGGGATTGTAATAGCCAGGTTCTTAATGACTGAGCCCCTGGGCCGCCACCGCCTCCTCCTCCTCATCTTCCTCCTCCTCCTCCTCATCTTCCTCCTCCTCCTCCTCTTCTTCCTCTTCCTCCTTCTCCTCCTCCTCCTCTTCTTCCTCTTCCACTGCCATCTAGTTGACTCTGACGCTTTAGAGTGGCATAGAAGGGTCTCAAGCTTTCAAAGCTGTAGTCTCCGTGGGAGCTGAATGGCCCATCTCTCTGCCTAGAGCAGCTGCTGGCTTAGAACCACCAAGTGCTTTCCCCTGTGCACCACCAGGACTCCTTGAATTGGAATTGGAGGCAGAGAGACAGAGGCTGGACCTGGGTGTCACAGAGAGTCATGGTGGGTCTGAGGCAGAACCACGGCCTGGTTCTCAGGGTGGAAGGCAGCCCCTTGGCATTTCCAGCCTAGGAGGGGTGGAATTGATGAACGTGACCTTGTCACAGATGGGTGCTGGGTGACTGGGAGCACTGACCAGCTGGGGGCTGGGAGGTGGGGTCCGGTGGGAAAGCAAGCTCCCCAGCCCGGGGGGGAACTGCCATGTAGTTGAACGTTGAGTGTGAAGGTTTGGGGACACCTAGGTGTGATCAGAAGGCGAAGAGACTGGAGAGGTAGGTATGTGGGGCTGGATTTGGAAGGCCTGAGCCTGGCAGTACAGTTCTTGGCTGCTAACAGAAAGGTTAGCAGTTCAAACTTGCCTTCTTCTCGGCAGCTTCTGTAAAGTTGGCAGAAACCTTCCTGTAATGTTGAGGCAGGTCTGCTGTGTCCTGTTAATCCACTGGCAGGGGCCAGGAGCTGGGGGAGCTGGAGAGGTTGAGAGCGGTGGCACTTTTCCTGGGAGATGTCTGAGCAGCAGTAAGGTGCCTCTCTGCCCGGGTGGGTGTGTGTGCGCGTGCGCCTGCCCACCTGTCCTGTGACACTCAGCCCCCCTGGGACAGGCCGTGCCCAGAGTGCCCAGGTCAGGTGAGGTACTAGTCCGATTCAGAGCGAATCTTGTTGTGAGAGCCGAGATGGCAGGGATTCCTGTGCTAGCCCAGAATGTTGTTCTTTGGAAGGATTTCTTCCCCTCAAACAATAGCTGCTGTCCCAGCTGTCCCGGCCAAGGAGGCGTGGTGCTGGTGTTCAAAATCCACCCTGAGCTGTCACATCTGCTCCCCAGATCCCTGGAGGGTGGCCGGCTGGGGTCAGGCGGGCTTGTAGTGTCAGGACGTGTGTGTGTGTGTGTGTGTGTGCGCGCAGAAGCAGGCGGTGCCAAGCAGGCGCCCCTGGGGACATCCGGAGGGGGGCACCCCGCTGTGTGCGACCCACGTGAAGGCCTGGAGGTGGGGAGGGGTTTTCTGGAGTATTGCGCAGGTGTTGGAAGAAGGGAGACCGCTAACAGGGACCTGTGAGTAACTCGGAGGTGCAGCAGCCCCCAGGAAACTGAGGCCACCACGGCTGGGGGACAGAGGAAGGGGCCCCAGGCCCTGGCGGAAGCGTGAGCTGCGGTGGGAGGGTGCCTCTCTTGGGGGCTGCAGGGCAGCAGCTGCTGGTGGAAACCCAGCACTGTGCCACCCCCGCTCGCAGCCCGGGACACCTGCCTGCAGGAAGCAGCCCTCCTCAAGTTGGAGCAGTGAAGAGGGAGGAATGGACCTTAGGGCCAGCGTGGCCAGTGTGCGCAGGACCAGAGCTGTACGTCAGGTGTTGGCAATACCAGCCCTTCAGGCTGGAGGGGCCCCCACAGGGGATGGGAGGGAACGAACGTATTTTGTGACCTCACTCCTGACTCCCTGGGGGATCTTGTTAAAAGCAAGTTCTGGTCACAGGGGCTGGGCCAGGACCGGGAGTGTCCATTTCGAGAAAGTTCCCGGTGCTGCCACCTCCCAGTGCTTAGAGAAGCCGGAGGTTACAGCATCTGTAGCAAGAGAAGCCTACCTTGCTCCAGAGTCGTCTTGGCCTGGAAGGTTCACGGAGGACTTTCCACAGGTGTTCAGCTTACTGGAAATTGACCGTGTTAGGACTTGAGAAGGTGTGTCTCCCCGCATGTCTGATGTTTCTATCCATGTGAGCTATTCAGACGGTGCTTCACGTTTGTTTTCCTGGGACCACAGAGCTGTAAACAGTCAGTGACACATAGACGTTGACCTGGACCTCAATTCATGGTTCTGAGAGAGTGTCATTACACACTTGTAAAAAGTAAAGCTGTTGACTTACAAATTTGCACAAAGCATTTCTCGGTTGTGAAATGAAGCCTAGTAGAAACTAGGTAAAGGTTCAAGTTGTGAAAGACTTTTGGGGGAAAAAGGAAAACAAGACTCCGACTCTGTGGACTTAGAATCCACATACCGTCCAGCTCGCTCATTTGAAGTGGGCACCTCTGGGTTTTCGTATGTTCTTTGGTTTGTGTAACCATCACACAGCCAGTGCTAAAGCATTTTCCCCACCTCAGAAGGAAACTTATCTCTTAGTCAGGATTTATTTTCTTCTGTACTCCCCCTTCCCCCAGCAGCCCTAGGCAACCACTAATCTCCTTTCTGTTGCTATGGATTTGTCTGTTGTGCTGATAGACATAACTGGGGTCAAGGGTATGTCGTCTCTGGTAAAGCACTTCTTTCATGGGGTGTGATGTTTTCAAAGTTCATATTGTAATATGTATCAGGACTTTATTTGTGTTTTCTAATTTTTATATATTCCGTTGTGTGGCTAATTACCACATATTATTTATCCATTCATTCATCTGGACTCTCAAAATAACTGTCTGTGTGTGTGTGCGCGTGCGCACTTTGGGTGAATTCTGGATTTTCAGAATAGGTTGGCTTCCCAGTAATTCCTGCACGTTTTGATTCAGAGCTTTGCTGACAGCCCCCATGTGTAACAGCACTCTTCCCGTTTCTTCCCTGGGTTCCCATTTCCATCGGTCCTTCTTTCCTGTCCCTTCCTGTCTGATCCTGTGCCCACGTGTGTTTTGGTCTCGTGTGCGACACTGTACGAATGGACATTGGGGGTACTTGGATTTCTGACATGAACAGGGCTGCTGTGAACAATTGCGCCCGTTTTGTATGGGAGCATGCTTTTGTTTCCCTTGAGCACAGACCAGGAGGGGGATTACAGGGTCCCCCTTCACCTTTGGAGGAACTGCTGGACTGTTTTCCAAAGTAGTTGCTCCATTCTGCACTGACCCCTGCAGGGTGTAGGGCTCCGGTACCCTTACCAGTGCGAGGCCTGACTCCGTCCCTCATGTTGGCCATGCTGGCCGGTGTGAAAGGACTTTAATGCTAGTATTAATGAATTAGTATTAATTAATGTAGTATTGTGGTGTCAGAGGACATAGTTCAGGCTCTCTCCTGTTATTATGAGACGTGTCATAGGCATGTTTCTAGGCTCGCTCTCTCCATTTTTTTGTCTGCAGTGTGTTTATTGGGATGGTTTTCTGGTCATCTTGATTCAGGGTCCTTTTCACGCACCTTCTGTCCAGAGGGCCTCTTTCTGGAGGCCTTGCTCTCAGCCAGGGCCCAGGGCTGCTCCTTCATGAGGCCCCTCTGCCTTGTGGCTTAGTCCCTCCTGCCGGAAAGCCCTACGTTTTCCTCCTTGGTAATCAAGGAAGGTGCTGGTTCCTAGTCAGATACAGTAGTTCTCATATTTGCAAAACAGACCTGAAAAGAATAGTTTTTTGTTAGCAGTAAAGCAGAAAAAATGACAACAGCTCCTAGACTGAAATGGGATCATCTCTATAAAATGCTTAGCGTAGCGTGTGGAATGTATAAGGTGAGCGTCTTACTGGGCGCTGAGTATCCCCTAAGTCATCGCTTCACTGCTTGGGTCTCTTTTCGTGCCGGAAGCTGTGGCCCTCCCCTGCGCGCCCCTCCCCCGGCTGGTGAGAGCCGTCTCCACCTCTGGAAGCGAAGAGGGCAGAGACAAATATGACAGCTGATTTGTACGGAATATCTTTTCAAAAAAGGTAACGATCGTTTAATTGAATACTTGTGGAGGCAGCGTGGGCGAGATACTCCTTTCCTTATTTCATAAGTTTACCTTGTTGTTGTTAGGTGCCGTGGAGCCAAGAACGGCCCATAGTGACACTATGAACAACAGATCTGAACCCTGCCAGATAGGACGGGTTTCAGGTCCGTCAAATTTAGCAAATATTTGAGACCTTGATATTGTTAAGTGTTCCTTAGGTGCCCTTGAGTTGGCCTTGACTCGCGGATTTATTTATAACGTTGAAATGCGTCCCTCTCCTGCTCTGTCCTCCCAACCATTGCTGTGTTTGAGCCCACTCTTGGACCTCCCCATCTTGTCTTGGTCATCATCTTTTTTGCTGACCCTCAACCCTGTCAAACCTAATGTCCTTCTGCAGGGACTTGACCTTCTTGACAACATGTTCGGAAGTGTATGACAAGAAGTCTCCCCAACCTTGCTTGTAGGGAACATTCTGGCAGTGTTTCCTCCAACACATATTTATTTGAGCTTCGGGAAGTCCATGGTTTGTTTAGTATACTTCACTGAAACCACAGATTGACCGTGCCAAGCCCTCTTCAGCCTTTGTTTTCTCGTCCTCGCTTTTGCTGGTGTGTGAGATGACTGAGAACCCCGTGGCTTTGATAGGAGTACCTCAGTCCTCCAAGTCACAGTTCTGCTGTTTAACATTGAAGAGGTCTGTTGTTACACATTTGTCCAACACAATTCCTTGTTTGAGTTTCTTGAGTCTTGCTCCCGTCAGCGTTGATTGTTGATCCCAAGAGAATGAAGTCCTTCACAGAACTTCAGTTTCTTTGCCATGCATCACGATGTTGCCTGGCCAGCTAGAAGACTGTCCTTTTATTTATGTTTAGTTGTGTACTTAGTAGTACTTTACCTTGATCACACCATCTTTACTGTCAGTAAGCAAGGCTCTTATCTAGATATCCCAGGCTGTTGATGAGTCTCCCTCAAGTCTTGACACCCTGTTCTTCTTTACATAATCCAGTTTCTTGGATTACTTATCCAGCATGTAGATTAAATGTTCTGGAATTTCTATTTTTTTTTACAGTGTTATCCATAATTTGATATGATCTATAGAATCAAATGTCTTCATATAGCAGATAAACTCAGGTAAACATCTTTCTGGTATTCGCTACTTTCAGCCAAGATCCATCTGACGCCAGCAAAGATCGTTCCGTGTCCTCTTCTGAATCCAAATTGAACTTCTGGAGTCCCGTGTCCATGCACGGCTGGAACTTTTTGAGTGACATTTTGCTGGCATGTGATAATAGAGATAGTGTGATAATTTCCGTGCCCTGCCGGGTTGCCTCCTTTGCAGTAGGCATGGGCTATGGACTCTTTCCCACCATCATGTCCTTCTCTGGGGAATAACCCCTCCTAGCAACGTGCCCAAATTATGCTGGGAAGGGTGGAGTGTTGGCAAAGGAGAGGAAGACCCTCACCAGGTGGACTGACACCGTGACTGCTGCAGTGGGCTCTTGTGTGTCAGGAAGTGTGAGGATGGCACAGGACAGGACAGGGTTCAGGTCTTTTGTTCATAGGGTCACTCTGAGTCATACTCGACTCGATGGCACCTAACAACAACAACAACAACAACAACAACAACAACTTGGACTCTTTGATTTGGTGATTTTCCAAATTCCTAGACACGGAGTGCCCAGTGAATAGATGCATCAGTTTGTGGGGCTAGTCGTATGGACAGACATCTCTCAGACCCCACAGCCAGATGTGCCTTGACCATGGCAGTGAGTGCCACGTAGGAGGACACCCGGTACTTGGAGAGACACGCGAGGGGCCTGAGTGACTGCTGGAGATTCGCTGGGAAAATGATAGCAGAGAGAGACTTGTGCGTCTGGTCACAGCAGACCGGCTACTACCGACCCCTGTGCTGAGCAGTCAGCGTGGAGGCACAGGAGCCTGTAAGGTGGTGGGTTGTAAGACCACCCCCTCACCGTCTGCTGCCGACTCCTGGGGACCCTGGAGCACAGGGTACAGCTGTCCAGGCGGGCTTTCTACACTGTGAAGCCGACTGTCACCTCTCTCTGCTGCTCAGTGGCTGAGGGCTTTGAACTGCTCACCTTTCCGCTCACAGCCAAATGCTTTAATCACTGTATCAGCAGGGTTCCATGCCTTCTAGTGGGACTGTTGAAAACCGTGGATGAGAACAGCCTTCAGAGCAGCCGGAGATGGTTACCCTCAAAGGAGCAGCAGTGACTCCTGGCAGAAGCCGCCGGGAGTGGAAGTGTGGAATGTGAGTGCTTCCCCGCCACCCAGCGCCAGCTCCCTCGGCAGCAAGGCTCTCGGGAAGCTGAGCCGAGTGCTTCAGCCATCGCGCCACCAGGCTCCTCAGAAGGATGTGCCAGCAGCTCCGGGTGCCCGCTGCTTTGCTTTTGGCTGGTGGCAGGTTTTTTCAGGTCAAAGGTTAGACTTGGAGGAGGAGGCAGGGCATCCACGTGGGGCCCTGGTGGCACAGTGGTTAAGGGCCCTGCTGAGAACTGCGGGGTTGGAGGTTTGAGCCCTCCAACCACTCCGAGGGGAGATGAGGCGAGCTGCGTCCATCGAGTGCAGCCTTGGGACCCTCCTGGGCTGGAGGGGCACCGCGAGTCAGAATGACTCGGTGGTGACGCCTCGGCCGATGTCATTACTGTGTTATTGTGACTGACTGGTTATTGACTGCAACACTGATGCCCTTTGGTTTTGAAATCCACGGGAGTGAAAATGCATGACCACAAAGGCATGCGAGTCAGAAAGGCTCCTGCACTGAGGCCGTGGAGCGTCCTTGCGTGTCCAGGAAGAATGATGAAGTCAGGGATGTGCTGTCATCTCTGTGGCAGCCCCTGGGCGGCAGTGGACCGAGGCAGGAGGGCGTTTTCCTGTCACCAGTGATTCTGTCCACCCGAAAGACACGGACAAGCAAAGAGAGAAAAAGCCAGCAATGGAGAAGAGGGCAGATGGAAAGTGAATCCCAGCCTTGAGAGGAATGGCCTGAACTATGGCTGGACTTCCATGTTCCTTCTGAAAATGGAGATCAGCAGACAGGATATGAAAACAAAGCCTAACTGTGCCAGTTAACGTGACACATTTAAACCTGTCAATTCCCACTTAGTGACCCCGAGGGATAGGACAGAATAGAAATGACCCATGTAGTTCCCAAGACTGTGATCCTCCTGGAAACAGACGGTCACAGAGCAGAGCAGAGAAGCTGGTGGGTTTGAACCACCACCATAAAGAGCTGTGTGCTTGACCACTGTGGAACCAGATCTCACAAAAATGCAGAGGACCAAAAATAGCCAAGGTATTCTGGACGGAGACAAGGAGGGAGGACTTAGCAACCATAAATGAAGATTTTCATAAAGTTAGGATAATTAAAGACAGTGTAGTATTGACAAACCTTAGATACTCGGAGTCACAGTGTGGTGACTGATACTTGATTCATGACAGGATGGATAAAGAAATGCAACTGTCGCCTCACACTGGAGACAAATAAGCAGTTAAAACAAGACAGAAATTTACATGTGAAAACCAAAAACCATAAAGCTTCCGTAATGACATTGAGGTGGGACAAGAATTCTTTAACTGGCAAAAGCGTAAGAGAAAAGATTAATTCATTAATAGTGAGAAATTCTGTTCAACAAGAGACAGCGTGAGCTGTGTGAAAGAGGAAGCTGGAAGAAGGGATTTGGAGCATACATTCCCAATAAATGGCTTATTTCTAGAATATTTTTTTTAAAAACACAACCCAACAACTCAAAAACCTAACCAAGAACTTGTAAAAATCATCAGTAGGAAGACAGCTAAGCAAGAGATTTTAACACGTGTCACAGGAGAGTATCCAAATGGACCCCGATGTGGAAAGGCCTGCTAACAGGGAGTTGCAAATAGAGTTACGGAAAGATGCTTCTCTTTGTCCACAGCAGTGGAGCGGGTCATTCAGTGATGGCGTGAGCTCAGCAGTGACAGTGAACGCCTGCTCCCTGTGCTTAGTCCCAGCACGGTCCCAGTGACGGAGGGCTGGGCGTGAAAGGATGCATTCTGTGGGGCTCTGTTCATCTGGAGTTCAGAACAGACAGGACCACGCTGAGGTGTTTAGTCTCGTGGGCCGGTGGTGCGTTTAGATGTGCATGCTGGAAACAGACTGGAACAGTGCAGGTGGTGGGGAGGGAGACACTGCCCGGGACGGGGGTTCTGCAGTGCTGGTCAGCGTGTGTGGTGGAGAGGGAGGCACTGCCCAGGGCCGGGGCACTGCAGTGCTGGTCAGCGTGGGTGGTGGGGAGGGAGGCACTGCCC
>NW_006399877.1:6864356-6867345 GCF_000299155.1 Elephantulus edwardii | reverse complement strand
ACAGTCCTGCAGGTGGTTCACACTCACTTTCTGAGGCTGTAGATAGTTTTCTGAGGATGAGAATGCCTGTCTTTAGAGCACCTGGTTGTGGATTTGAACCACTCACTTTTTAGTTAGCAGCCCAACACATAAAGCATACACCACCCGTACTCTGTAGTACTGCTCAGCCTTGGGAACTGTCTCTTCTGCAGTCACCATGAGTTGGCATTGATTTGACGACAGGTTGGGTTGGAGGGAGTGTAGTGTCTCAGTGAAAAAGATAAATACACACACACACACACACACACATATACATATATATTTGGATTTAAAAAGGAATGAGGAAGAAGCAGCTGGCCACAGAGGTTTTCAGGAAGGAGCGTGGAGGAAGTGGAGGGAGGGACTGGAGGAAGGCTGGAGTGGTTGGCTGGAGCAGGTGAGGAGGGCGAGGGGTGTGCAGGATGCGGGAGGAGCCTGGAGAGCTGGCTAGGGCTTCAGTGAAGCCCCAATGATTTCAGATTGTAGGGAGGAGTGTGACCTACTCAGATCTGGGTTGGGAAAACCTCCCGTCCCTCTGGTGGTGTTGGAGTCACCTGCGTGGACACTGCAGTCCAGTAGTGCAGCAGAGGATGCTGCTGGCCTGGGTGGGGCCGGTGGAGAGAATAGTGGATCTGAGTGTTGATGGTGCTCGAAGCTGCTGATGGATTGAGGCGCGTTAGTGAAGAAGGCACGTTTGTTAAGAGGACGTTGTGGTCTGGGTTGTAGCCTTCTCAGAGACGGGAGCTGAGGTTCGAGGGACTTCCTGGTGCTCAGGCCCTTCTCTGAGGTGGAAACTGACTGTGGTCTACTTGATGCGTGGGTGTGGAGGCTGCTCTGAGCGGCAGGTGTGGCTTACTTGGGTCTGGATGATGGAGCCTTCTCCGAGGTGGGGGCCACGGTCCAGGTGACTTCCTGAGAGGAGGAGTCATCTGGGGGGGGATTTGGGAGTTGGGCAGCTGGGGAGGCACGTGTGAGGCTCTCCTGACGCCTCGCCTCCTCTGTTCTGTGTTCTCCACTCCCCTGTGCGCGGAGGGAAATACTCTGGAGCTCAGCTTGGCAGTGAATCCGTGCAGTTAGGGGGTCCCAGGGGCCACAAGACAGCCAGTCTCACTGCTAGACCTGCGTCCTCTCCTGCGGGCACCCACGAGCTCCCAGCAGCCAGCACAGGCGTGAGGCGGGCGGGTGGGAGGCCGGGTGAGCCCTGAGCCCCGCCTGGCAGTGGAGGGGCCTGTCAGCATGTGGGGCCCCCGGCTTGTCCGAAGTGGGCAGAGGAGGAAGCGAGTGCCGGGACGTCCCCCCGGGAAGGGGCCGCAGAAAGCTGAGCTAGACCAGCACTGCTGCTGTTGGGTCTCTTCTGTTTCCTGCCTGAACATTTGTCTATATATGTTCCGTTTACTTGACACTCTATGTAAGACTTCACTTTAAGGCCATAAACATTTCCTCATGTCATGAAAATGGCTTTGCTCACATCCTTTTCCATGGTTGCACCCTATTTCCTGTGAAAGACATTTTAGGAAGACTCTTTGCCAATATTTTTATTATGAAGAATTTGAAAACTATTAGTAGAGGGTCCATATGTATTCCTATTACTGAGATTCAGTCTTTGTTCGTACGTTGCGTATGTGTTTTGTCTGTACATATGCCATCATACAGAAATAATTTTGCTTAAATATTTTCAGAGTAATTGATTGACACCAGGACAGGTCACCCCTAAACACTTGAGCACTCATGTCACAAAGAAAAGGACGCAGCCTTCCAGCCTGGCTAGTCAGCCTAGTTTGAGAGGTGTACCACTCACTTCTGACTTGCTGGCTGGAAAATCCCATTACTACCTCAAGATTCCATCCAAAACATCACGACGGCCCCCAGGAACCCCCTCGTTTCTGGTCAGACGCGTAACTACTGCCTTGGGGTGGATAATAAGCTAGAATGGTTCTCAGAACTCAGCAGCGTTCTACTTATTACAGTTTTATTGTAGCAATAAGGATACAATTGAAGAAATGCGTAGTCCAAGGTCAGGGAGGGTCCCTGATGGGCTGCTTTCACATTCCAAAAAAGGAGTGTGCCACCCTCCCACTGGCCAGAAGCTCGTAGACGCAGTGCCTAAGACGCTCGTGCTGGGGCCTCGTTCTGGGGGCCTGAGTGACTACAGTCTTCGTGCCGAGGCGTCTTTGCCCAGAACTTCATTGGCCAGTGCCTTAATTTCCCTGGCGTTTGGATGGTCCACATTGCGGTACCCACTCATGATGGACTGTCTGGTGCCTGGGGTTGTCAGCAGCGCTGCAGCGGGCACTGACACCCAGGTGACACTGACTTTTGGAAGAGATGGGAGGTTGTCTGGTCCAGCCACTTGCCAGGTCTGCTTGTCTCTGTCAGGTGGAAGTGCGGTCCGGGAGACTTGCCGGTGTTCAGGTTGGATGCCGTGGCCAGGTGTGGCTCCTGTGTCCGGAGTGCCTGCCATCAGGAGCCTGTCGGCCAGCTTGTCCCCGCGCTGCGCCACTGCTGGGCTAATGCCGCCACGGTCTTTGCTTCCCGGTGGAGATGTGGGTGCTCTGCCATGTTGAGGGTCATCTGTGAGGGGTGCTACGTAGGGGCGCTTGCCTGGGTCCACTTTATTACAGATGGTGATACACCCCTCATTCTGTTACCTCTGCCACATTTATTTGTTGGTCATCTTCTGGTGGTGTAGTGAATAAAGCAGCCCAGCTAACTGCAAGGCCATTGCTTTGAATCCACCATCCACTCTGAGGGACAGAGACGAGGCCCTCGGCTTCTCTCAGGGCCACTCTCTGTCCTGCAGGGTCTCAGGTAGCCCGTGTGAACTGATGGGGGGTGGGGGCAGTGGATTGGGCTTTCTTTTTCCTGCTGTCCGGGGTTTGTTTTTTTTCCATGAAACTTTTTTTTTAAATTAATTTATTTCTTTTTCATTTCAATGAACATCTACAGAGATTTTGGAATTCCATTCATTCAT
>NW_006399877.1:6846519-6864191 GCF_000299155.1 Elephantulus edwardii | reverse complement strand
GGGGTAAGACTGAGAAAAACTGGATAAATTATGTTTACTGCATTGAAGTCTATGAGGGAGAGAATAGTTTAAAAGTATTATATTTTAGGGCATTATGTTTATCGTAAGAGTCCGGAATGAGGGTGGCAGAGTGGATTATGTTTGGGGCGTGTGCGGGGTGGGGGGATTGTGTACCAATGTGCGGGGGTTTTCTGCCTTGCGGGGGGAGAGCTCTCGTTCCTCCTGGAAAGACAGAGTAATTGCTGGATTCTTTTAGCTTAATTACCCATTTTAAAAACAAGGCTTTGGTGCAGTAGTCACCTCATGGCAGAGCAGTTTTCTCTCTCGTGTTGCTGTGGGTCCATGCCAGTTCTCACCCTGTTTCGCTTTGAAGTGCAGTCATTCTTTTAACGCTCCATTGGCCTCCCCCGACTCTGGCCAGAAGAGCCCCTGTAAGCTGGTCGCAGGACACAAGGACACGGGCTGTTGACCTGTGCTCTTCAGTCCTGTGGAAGGGGCCGAGATGAGGGTCCAGGTCAGAGGGGACAGTGAGGCCGAGGTGGCGGGAGCTGAGTGGATGTGCTGCCCTTTGCCCTGTCCCTGGGACAGATCATTCTCGATTTAAACACGTGAACCTTTACCTTTCTCCTTGGGGTGCTCTGAGGGTGAGTACAGGAGCCTCCCTGTAAGCGGGGATGGCGGGGCTTGGGTGTGCAGTGAGGAGGAACTAGTCCTTGGAGAAGTGCGTCTTGTTCGGAAAATCAGGTCAGAACGAGGAAGACCCCTGGAGAGGTCGATTGGCACAGAGGCTGCGCGTGGGCACAAGCTGAGCGGGGACTGTGAGCTTAGGGCCCCTCTTACCTTCCCAGGTGTGCTCCGTCCTCACTTGACCGCCACCAGGAGCGAGGCATTTCCCTCCTCTCTGCGGACCTCGGTGTCTTTAGTGACGTCAAGGCTCTTGCCATCTTGGTGGCAGCACGTTGAAGGAGAAGGAGCGGGGTGATCGCAGAGAGGAAGTCCTCTGGGAGGAAAAGAAAGGCCGTCGTTCTTGCAGGGACTGCCAGAGGGACAGACAGGTGTGTCCTGGAGCACGTGCGGCCAGAGGGTCCCTTAGAACCGAGGGGTGAGGTGCACCTCACGTGCCTTGTTACCAGGAGGGGCTGGTCCCTGGAGAAGGACAGCAGGCTTGGGAAAGCAGAGGGACAGAGAGCCTCGGTGAGAGGGACAGACAGAGGCTGCGAGCGTGGACGCAGAGGGTGAGGGCGGGATGGGCAGCGTCTTGTTCTGTTACACTTGGGGTCTGCGAGTGGAGCTGGCTCAAAGGCACTGAGCAATGACAACAGTGAGCCCAGCAGCGTCCCCCTGGGACGGCTGGCATATCCTCTGCCGTGATGGCCACCTCTCCAGACGTGTCCTCTGGGACAGTGCCCTTTGCTGCGAAGCAGCGATCTGTCCTCACGCTGCTGACTAGCTGGGGCCAGCGTCTTTGTCCTCCCTCCATCTGCGGCTTCCTGTGAGCGCCTCTCCAGCTGACCTTTTCTGGACTGTTTGGGGGCCCCTTTTGCCCTTTCCAGACGAGTTGAAATTTTGTCCTAGCGTGATTTAGGATTATCTTTCCCCCTCTGATCTTAGTCAGTGTCTAAACTTGGTGAGTTTTCACTTTGGTGTTCCTTGTCCTTTATAAAAAATGGATTTTTGACGGAGACTGTCTTCCCGAGAACAAGGGGCCCATACTTTCTAAATCAGTCTTCAGTTTCTGGTCCTGCTTGTCATTGGATCAGTGTGGACTTGTTGGCCTGCCTTCTACCCTTTATGGTTTTGAATTTTTAACCCACAAATGCAGTTTATTCGTCAACAGGTTTTGTGCGGACTAGACCTGGGCGTGCGTGGCTGAAGGGCTACCAAGCAGGACAGGGCTGTGTCCCCTACCCCTCTTTCAGTTTCTAGTGTGTTGGGCAGCAGTGACCTTGTCCTCTGGTATCTTCTGCACCGCTGTGTCCCTGTGTTGTATGTGTGTGTTGTATCGTGTGCCCCACTTCTGGCTGGCTAACTCCGGATGGGTCCCAGTGGCTGTCCATAGGCCAGCTCCGATGACCCATGATGGTGGGAGTGTCCCAGCCTCTGATGGCTCAGCTGTCATTACCATAGGACAGTGCTTTGTCCTGTGGGAAGATGGAGGTGGCCAGCCCTTCAGTGGCCCTCCCACCCCAGTACTGAAACACACTCCTGAGCTGCCCAGCTTGGTTGGTGACAGCGACCGTGTCGGCCGGGAGACTTCATAGAGTGAGTGGAGCGCTCTCCCTGGATGCTTACGGAGATCTTGTGGAGCGAGGGTTAAGTTCTTGGCTGTGAACAGATAGGTGGGTGCTTCTAATGCACCACAGCTCCACGGGAGAAAGGCCTGGTGACCTGTCCCCATAAAGATCAGCGAGAAAGTCCTGCTCTGACGTGTGGAGTTGCTCAGTGGAAAATCCATGCTCACCAGCACCCAACAACGTGAGGCATTTACACATTTAAAAGACAGTAGCTGCATCTCGGAATTTCTACTGCTCGCGAATCCGTGGACGTTTAACATTTTACGGACGGAGAGCAGACTTGGTTCTGTTCTTGTGGCTAGGAAGGGCATGGAATGAGGGGGGTCCCCCGCCTGCCCCTCTGGTGTCTTTTTGTCTGGACTCTGATAAACATGCTCACCCTGGCAGGAGGGAACGCTGGGCAGTGGCTTGCTCTCCTTCCTGTGTGTTGGCTTTGAGGTGGCGGGCACCTTCCAGGGCCTGGCGAGGCTGAGGCAGAAGCCTGCTTTGTGGGGTCTGAATGGTGGCCCTCTGCCAGGCGTGCTGTGCTGACACAGAAGCCTCATGTGCGGTGCAGCTGCTTTAGCCTCGGGCAGCACAGGTGGGAATGACCTTTCAGAAAGGCCACTGGGTGTATGTGTCCCCGAGTTGATAATTCCAGCAGTGTTAGTCTGTCCTGGGGAATAATCTCAAATCTCTGTCTATCTATCCACTTACCCATCTATAGCATAATGGGCCACATGTTTAGGACATCTTTAATATAAAGAAGTTGGAAAGAACACCAATGTCAAGTCCCTGTGTTTTGTGTTTTAGTTCTTGAATGCTGCTTTTCTCGAGACAGCACCCTAGGAGGTGTGAACAAACCAAGGGCTGAAGTCCATATTCGGGCGGCAAGCTCAGGAGGACCTGAGCTCGTTGGTTGTGGAGGAAGGCCCTTGTTTCCTCCAGCATGTGCAGGCCTGGTGCTCCCTGGAGATGCCCCTGTGTCCTGGCCTTGCCTGGTGTTGAGGCCCCCCCCGCCCCCTCGTTCAGGGACCTGAGTGCAGAAGGACACACATCCACTCCTGGAATTCTTTTTTGGTGGCACTGAGGTCTCCCTGTCACTGACCTTCCCCTTTATCTCTTGTGAGATAAAAGATGTTCTAGCGTACACCCTGGGGATCAGATGATACATCAGATTAGGACTGGGTTGGGTGTAAGGAATATGGTATTCTAATTTAATGGGATTTTTTAAAATGTTTTTTAAAATTATTATTATTTTTGTGTGAGTGTACCGTCAAATTATATCTTACTGGTACAGGAGGAGATTGTCCCTCCTTCTTCGGCAAAGCATCTGGTGGATTCGAATCATGCGCCTCTGGGATTGTAGTTGCAGCTCCTTGCCACTAGGCCACCAGAGCTCCCCTTTAATGGTATTTTTTTAGACATCTCTGGTGCCTTAATGGTAAGGAATTTCACTGCAAGTCCAAAGGCACGTGGTTTGAATCCACTGGGCAGTCTCTCATTTACAGACTCTGAAAACCTGCTGGAGGGTCATTGATTAGTCTATCCAACTTGATAGTACCCAACTACAGCTTGATGTTTTGCAGCTGTTTGGCTTATCAGACAATGGTGATGGTGGTGGTGTTATGTGCCGTCTAGTTTGCGACTCATAGCGACCCTTTGTACAACAGCCCTAAACCCTGCTCTATCCTGTGCCAATCGCACTGTCTCTGACACACCCATCCTGATTACCCCAGTCACTGAATCAATCCACCTCATAGAGGGTCTTCCCCTCATGCGCTGTCCCTCCTCCCTACCCAGCATGATGTCCCTCTCCAAGGACCTCTCCCTCCTTACAGCATGTCCAAAGTATGTCAGACGAAGCTTCAGAATCCTTGCCTCCAAGGAGTTGCTTGGTCTAACCCTCTCCAGGATGAATCTGTTTGTTTTCTTGGCAGTCCATGGTACAGTCAATACTCTTCCCAGGTATCACAGCTCAAAGGCATCAATTCTCCTTCTATCCTCCCTAGTCATTGTCCAACTCTCTGATGCATAACAAGTGATAGCAAAGACCATGGCCTGTATCAGGCACACCTTAGTCTCCAGAGAGACACCGTTGCTCTTGAGCACTTTAGAGAGGTCCCTAACAGCAGACTTTCCCATCGCAGTACGTTTTTTTGATTTCCTGGCTTCTGGTGCCAAAGAGTGTTGACTGTGGAGCCCAGCAAACTGAAGCTGTGAACAATCTCAATCTCTTCGCCATCCATCCTGATGCTGCCAATTGGTCCAGTGGTGAGAATCTTTGTCTTCTTGACATTGAGCCTCAGTCCATACTGAAGGCTGCAGTCCTTGACCCTCTGCAGCAAGTCCTATCAGACAATAGAGTCCATAAAATAACTTCTAAATCCATCAGATGCTCCCCAAGAAGAGGGTGGATAATTTTCTCCCGTGTGATTAACAACCGAGTCAGCATGGGGACAGCAAACACCAATAAGAAGCATACATTTAGGGAGTTTTGTTGGTTTACTGGTAAGAAATTACACTGCCAGTGCAGAGGTATGCAGTTCAAAACCACCAGCTACTCCTCAGGAGAAAGACATTTTTCTTCTGTGCAGTTTACTGCCTTGAAACCCAGCTAGAGGGTCAGTTCTGACTCAGTGGTACACAGCAACAACATGCATATATTTGAGGATACACAATTCAGTCCGTGTAGAATACAGTGTCCCTTAAACCCATCACAGTCCTAATCTGATGTATAATCCATTGTAAGGAGTATCTCCCAAGGGTGTAACCTGTGATAAGAGATAAAGGACAAGGTTAGTGAACAGGGAGCAGGTTAGTGAACCTCAGCATCACCAGAAAAGAATTCCAGGAGTGGGACCTGTCCTTCTGGACTCTGGTACTGAGTGCCAGTCCCTTGCCATGCTGGACAGTGTGTGTGATATTGTAAATTACTACCTAATTTGGAAGGGACTGGAAAACATTTTGCTGAGTGAGCTAACTCAGTCCCATAAGGACAAATACTGCATAAAACCATTATTGTAGAGTGAGTATGAGAATTCAAGGCAGGTAGGGTGGAAGCAGAAGGGTAAGGATGGTGAGGGCAAGGGAAGGTGTTAATCATGTTGTTGTTGTTTTGTGCCATCGAGTCACTTGCGACTCATAGCAACCCTTTGTACAAGAACTCTAAATGCTGTTCTATCCTGTTCCAACCTCGCCATCTCAAACACACTCATTCCTACCACTCCACTCACGGAATCGATCCATCTCATCAAGGGTCTTCCTCTCCTGCGCCGTCCCTCCACTCTCCCAAACATGATGTCCCTCTCCAAGGACCAGTCCCTCCTTGCAACATGCCCAAAGTATGTCAGACGAAGCTTCAGAATCCTTGTACTATTTGATTGGCGGGTAGGATTGAAAGAAATGGAATATTTCCAGTGTGAAAAACAATGTATTAGAGCTTTGTAAATAAACCAGTATAATAATAAAAAAAAATTTGAAAACCCCCCAAAACAGTGTGAGAGGTCAGATGGACAGGAAGCAAGCCTGGTGGACACATGGAATTCCATTCACAGTTGTTTTTATGTGCCGTTGAGTTGCTTGAAACTCATAGCGACCCCATGTACGACAGCTCTAAACTCTGCTCTGTCCTGTGCCAATCGCACTGTCTCTAACACACCCATCCTGATTATCCCAGTCACTGAATCAGTCCACCTCATAGAGGGCCTTCCCCTCCTGTGCTGTCCCTCCACCCTCCCAAGCATGATGTCCCTCTCCAAGGACCGGTCTCTCCTCACAACATGTCAGATGAAGCCTCAGAATCCTTGCCTCCAAGGAGCTGCCTGGTTTAACCCTCTCCAGGATGAATCTCTTTGTTTTCTTGGCAGTCCATGGTACATTCAGTACTCTTCTCCAGCACCACAGCTCAAAAGCATCAATTCTCCTTGTATCCTCCCTAGTCATTGTTCAATTCTCTGACACATAACAAGTGATTGCAAAGACCATGGCCTGTATTAGGTGCACCTTAGTCTCCAGAGAGGTACCATTGCTCTTGAGTACTTTAGAGAGGTCCCTAACAGCAGACTTTCCCATTGCAATATGCCTTTTAATTTCCTGGCTGCTGGTGCCAAGAGTGTTGACCGTGGAGCCAAGCAAACTAAAGCTGTGAACAATCTCAATCTCTTCACTATCCATCCTGATGCTGCCAGTTGGTCCAGTGGTGAGAATCTTGTCTTGACATTGAGCCTCAATCCATATTGGAGGCTGCAGTCCTTGACTCTCTGCAGCAAGCACTTCAGGTCCTCCTCAGTTTCAGCAAGCAGAGTTGTGCCATCTGTAAAACGCAGATTGTTGATAGATCTTCCACCATTCTTGACCCCACATTTCTCCTCATAGAGCCCAGTCTCCCAGATAATCTGTTCTGCATACAGGTTGAAAAGATATGGAGATAGGATGCATCCCTGGCGTACACCCTTCCCAATTTTGAACCATGTAGTGTTTCCTTGCTCTGTTCTGACGACTGCCTGTTGGTCCAAGTATAGGTTTCTCATTAGCACGATTAAATGTTCTGGGATTCCCATTCTTCTCAGAGTCAGCTACAGCTTGTTATGATCCACACAGTCAAATGCCTTTGCATAATCAATGAAACACAGATAGACATTCCTCTGGTATTCCCTGCTTTCAGCTAAGATCCATCTAACATCAGCTACAATATCCCTAGTACCACGACCCCTTCTAAACCCAGCCTGGACTTCTGGCAGTTCTCTGCTGATGTGTTGTTCCAGTCGTTTTTGGATAATCTTCAGCAGAATCTTGCTTGCATGTGAAATCAATGATATTGTTCTATAGTTCACAATACACAGTAAATAAATGTGTGTGCTAATGAGTGCCTTGGCTTCCACTACTTTAAACTTGTTTGAAAGCAAATCTAAATTCATTTAGGCACGAGGTTCAAGCTGTAGCAAGCTGTAACTATAATATATGTATTTTGCCTGGTATTCTGTTTGATGTGTGAGATTTCTTAGGTAGGTCCATAATTGTGCCATTGCCTGTAACTATGTGAATGCATGAAAAAGCAATTGAGAACAGAGAAATAGAAAGAAGCCCAGTGCACAGCAGAGCGCTTAGAGTTACAGTGTGGTGGTTTGGGAAACGATGTTAAGTGGTCTGCATGTGACATAGTCTCATTTTTATACTTGAAGGCAGACTGTTAAGGATATTGTCTGAATATGCTGACAGCATGTGGGAAGAGTGGGTCCTGGTGTCCTCGAGGAAACAGAAGATTTGAAACAAGTCCTCCTTGACCTGGGCTGCAAACGCAGGGCTTTCTTTCTACCCAACTCTGAAAATTGTGAAAGTGGCCGCTGGCCGTGCACCCTGCCTGCCATTGGTCTGGCGGCAGCTCCGACCTGGGAGGCCCCTGTGCAGAGTTTCAAGGCTGTGACCTTTCAGAAGCAGGTGTCCAGGCCTGTCTTCTGAGGCTTGTGTGCACGTGTGCCCAGGGCCTGGGGAAGAGAAAAGTACGCAGTGATGCCTGTGACACACACTCCATCTCTGTGGACGCGACTCTGTCCCCCATCGGGGTTTTGAGGCTATAAATCTTGGTGGGGAAATCTGCCCAACTTTCATGGAGTGCTTGGTGGATTTGAACCACTAACCTTTTGGCCAGCAGTACAAATATAGTATACATTAGTCATCCCTGAGTATGACAGGTAGTGAAACTCTCGATGAGTAGATGAATGGCTGGACCCCTGTTGGAAGCACCGCAGAAGAAAGGCCTGGTGATTTGCTTCTGTAAGGACACAGCTGTTGGAAGCCCAGCAGAGCCCAACCGGAGATGTGACGGAAGGAGCAACACAGGTGTCGGCTGCTTTGGGCCTGGAATGCAAACCCAGGTGTGCTCTCTTCTCTCTGTGTCCCCAGGGTCCTGTCACTGCACTACCCAGACATGCCCAGGAATGGGAAGAGGGAACCAGCCGCTCCCCTTACCACGGACAGCTGTGCTTCCTTATTCCCTCTGTCGCATCCCCTGTTCCCACCCCACTGCCCACCCACCCCACCGCCACGTTACTTCTTGTGCTTTTAAAAAAGTATTTCTCTACGAGAACACAATTTCCTGAAAGGTCAAGGGTCCCTCTCTTTCATTACCATGCGCCCGGCTGTGCCCGGCTCCTAAGTGTAGAGTCAATATTTGTTGAAACAAAGAGTGAATTTCATTCCACAGGTGGGCAGGGAGGCGGAGGCGAGGCGGGAGGTGGACTTTATTCCTTAGGTCCCGGTGGAGTAGGAGCCGGACGAGCGTCAGGCAAGCCTTTGTGTCCTAATTGAAGCGTGAACAGCATCCGTTTCAGGGTGTCGTTCCGGCTGCTGCAGTTCTGGTGGGTCCGCTTGGTGAGCAGTGGACACAGCCTAAGCCCTGATAGATGGTCCTTCCCCCACAGATTCATCCCTGGGACAGTGGGTGACTGTTAGGGATCGAACTGTGTTTCCCCAAACATGTTTGGTGAGTCCTGGTACCCGTGCTGTGCATAGAGTCCTATCTGGGACTAGGGTGTGTTCTTTGGTGAGTTAGCGAGGCTGTGTTGGTGTGAGGTCTGCTTTTCGGCTTTCACTGTGGACCTGGGACAGGAACAGAGGAGCAGGGAGGCGTGCGTGGGGATTGCTGAGGGACATGACAGGCTGAGGCAAGGACCTTCCCCAGAGCCCCCAGCGAGAGAAAGCCTCCCCTAGAACCGGGGCCCCCCCGCACAAGAAAACATTCCTGTCTGTGCAAGCCACCACTTTACTGCCTCTGTCACTGCAGCAGTAGGAAGCTGGGACACTTTTTATGACTACAGCTCCCACCCTTGGCCGTTGGAGCATGGGAAGAGTTGAAATCAGATGTGCCTGGGCTGGAATCCCTTTCTGTACCTATGTTTGGTCTAGCCGTGCTGGTGCTGGTAATAGTGGAACTACGGTGAGGGAGGAGCTGGTCACGGGGCTGGTGGCACAGTGGCTAAACTCTGGGCTGCTCACCGGAAAGTCCGAGGGAGCCTGTAAGGACTGCAGGCAGGTGAACATCGTGGGACAGGGCCTCTCTGTCACACGCTGCTGTGGGTCAGAGCCGTTCCGTTAACTCAGTGGATCAGCTTAGACGGACAACAGCAGAGAGCAGGGGCTGCTGACGAGGTCAGGTGGAGGTGGAGGGGGTGGGCCCTGCACCCTGGGGACAGCAGGGTTAGCGTTAGATGAGTGACCAAGAGAGAGCAGTGCCCTTGGCAGTGGTGCCCCCGGGGCTCCACTATTGATTTTGCTACTTCATGGCCTCACCGTGGCTGCCACAGCACTATGCATTGCGTCTACGTTCAAGACAAGAAGAAAGACGTAGCTGAAGCTTCATATGTCCCTACCTCCTCCCCAAAGTGATTTCGCCTGAGATCTCTGTGGGCAGGACTAGGGGTCATGGCTGTGGTGATTGGCCACTCCATGATGGGCAGCGAGGGAGAGTGTGGGTGGGCTGGTAGCAGTGTGCCATGCTGGACCATTGCAGCAAATGACCCACTGTCTTGGGGTTAATTGTGACTCTCAGCCTATGGAGTAGAATAGAGCTGCCCACTGGAGTCCCCAAGGCTTTTCTCTGGCAGAAGACGCCATGCTTCGTAGAGGTCTGTGAAGAAGACGACGTGAATCAGCGCAGTGACTGAAGCAGTGGGCGTGACCATGGCAACAGTTGTGAGGCTGGTGGGGGTCTGGACGCTGTCGGCTTCCGTCTTACACAGGGCAGTCGGAGTTAGGAATGACTCGACAGCACCTAGCAGCAACTGTAATCTGTGGAGGTGGATCGCCCCGCCCCGTCTTTCTCCCAAGGAGCGTGGGAGAAACGGTTTGTGGGTTCAAACGGCTCACTTTGTGGCTAGCAGCTGAGCTCTGAGCTCCTGCACCACCAGACAGAAAAAGAAGGGATCCTGGCTTTAGGGGCGATGAGTGTGAACACAAACTGAAGGGCAGACATACGAGCAGCTCTGAAGGATTTGATGTGATGTTTTGGGCCCCTCTTACCTTCCCAGGTGTGCTCCGTCCTCACTTGACCGCCACCAGGAGCGAGGCATTTCCCTCCTCTCTGCGGACCTCGGTGTCTTTAGTGACGTCAAGGCTCTTGCCATCTTGGTGGCAGCACGTTGAAGTAGAAGGAGCGGGGTGATCGCGGAGAGGAAGTTGAGTTCTCTCCTTTGGGAGGAAAAGAAAGGCCGTCGTTCTTGCAGGGACTGCCAGAGGGACAGACAGGTGTGTCCTGGAGCACGGGCGGCCAGAGGGTCCCTTAGAGCCGAGGGGTGAGGTCCACCTCACGTGCCTTGTTACCAGGAGGGGCTGGTCCCTGGAGAAGGACAGCAGGCTTGGGAAAGCAGAGGGACAGAGAGCCTCGGTGAGAGGGACAGACAGAGGCTGCGAGCGTGGACGCAGAGGGTGAGGGCGGGATGGGCAGCGCCGTGGCTCTTGTACAGTGGGTCCTAAGTGATGTCATCACCATCAGCAGCAGTGTTTTGGGGGCCCCTGGCTAAAATGACCTAGTGATGTCCTCTGGGATCTCAGCTGCTGAAGAGCCTGCGGGGCTCAGGTCCCTGCGGACACGTGTGGGGGCCCGGGAGGAGAGTTACGCAATGGCGGGACTAGGCTTGTTTGTGGGCCCTTCTGTGGGGCTCTGCTGGGTCAGCAGCACTAGGTAGGCCTGGCTCTGCAGGTTGGGATGAATTCTGCAGCAGCAGCTGCCTCGGGGCCAGCCTGGTGCCCTTCTCCTGCCGGTCTGGTGCCATGGAGACACGTGTGCAGGAGGCTCTGTTGTGGTTGGAGGTGTGCAGGCTTCCTCTGCTGCTGTGACCCGGCTGTGGACAGGTGTATGTCATGAGCTTCGTTTGTTACTTAGAAACCTTCCAGCCGTAGGTGCTTCTGAATCCAGGTGAACCTGAGGGGAGTGTTTTGAATAGATGAGGGAATTTACCTGGGCCTCATTGGTTCGAGTCAGAATTGTCAGTTGAATTTGAAGATGAAGTTTCATTTTACCAACTTGCTTTTTTTAAAAAATGTATTTTATTTTATTATTTTTTTGTGTGTACCATCAAATCCGATCTGACTGGTACAGGAGGAGATTGCCCCTCCTTCTCCAGCGGAGTATCTGGTGGATTTGAACCGCACACCTCTGGGATTGCAGTGCAGCTTCTTGCCCCTAGGCCACCAGAGCTCGCCCCAACTGGTATTTTTGCTCACTCTCTAGTTACTAGGTTTGAATGGCCAGCTCTGTGGCCTCCACTGAGTTACTTAATTCTTCTGGCCTTCAATTTCCTAATCTGTAAAATGGGATAATTTTTACTGACTCCCGGAAATTAGTGAGAGGATTAAACTGTGGTCAGGTGTACACACAGGCACACCCTATATTCTGGTGCCTTGCTTCACTGCCCGTCGCAGAGAGGCGTTTTCGCACGCTGGTCTGTGGCAGCGCTGGCTGCAGCCCTGTGTTGCCGCTGTCTCCCAGCAACAAGTGCTCACTCTGTGTCCGTGAGGCCCTTTTGGTCATCTGGCAGCCTTCAGACTTTGTCATCATGCTCTTGTTGTTGTTGTTAAGTGCCGTCGAGTCGTAGGTGACTCAGTGAATGAAAGCCCCTAACACTTGTGGGACTTTCATCCTTTCTCCAGGTTCATAGCGTTTCCGGAGGCAAGCTGTTTACAGAAGTGGATGCCACTCCTGCTTCCAAGCTTGTTTTCACCTGGGGAGCTCCACCAAACACTGTCCACCGTGGGTGACCATTATCGCATTTGACACATCAGTGTCACAGTGTTCAGCTTCACAGTGACCACAACTTACCTCTGTACGGCAAGTGGACACACCAGGGCTATATGACCTAGAAGAGTGAACAAAAACAATGAAAAACAGGCCTTAGGGCCGTGGATTAGAGTCACCCACCTCTGGCTTGGGAGCAGCACTTTTGGTCCACTAGGGCCAGCTGGTCTCTCTCTGTGTTGTTAGGTGCTGTAGAGTCGTAGGCGACTCATGGCGACCCTGTGAGCGAAAGTCCTTGACACTTGCGAGCGTGACTTTGATCCTTGTTCCGGGTTTGTAGGGTTTCCGGCGTAGGTGATGGTGGGGTGCCCTGGGAAATCAGGAGTTCAGAGGCTCGGCTGCCCCCGTCTGGAGCGCCCCGCAGCCTCGAGCAGCTCAGGGCGAAGGCGCCAGGAAGCCCCTGGACGTGCTGTACACGCTGTGTGTTTTCTCAGAAGGTTATTTCACGTCTGCTGCTTATGCAGAAAGAGCTTTGGTGGCTCAGTGGATTAAGCATCAGGCTGCTAAGTGAGAGGTGGGGGGTTCAGACTCGCCACCTGTTCTGCAGAAGGAAAGTGTGGCGGTGTGCTTCCGTCCAGATGATTCACGGCAGCCTTGGGAATCCCGCACGGCCTCCGTTCTCCATCCTGCAGAGTCCGAGTCAGAGTCAACGTGGCGGCAGTGCGTTTAAACTACAGGGAGCCCTCGTGGTTTGGTGTTGTTCGGTGCTGCTGAGTCGAGTACGACTCATAGTGACCTGTGAACAGCAGATCTGAACCCTGTCCTGTCCTGCGCCGTCCTCACACTTCCTGATACTCCAGAGCCCACTGCAGCTGTCACGGTGTCCGTCCACCTGGTTGAGGGTCTTCCTCTCCTCTGCCGACCCTCCACCCTTCCCAGCATCATGTCCCACTCCAAGGAATAGCCCCTCTTAGCAACATGTCCAAAGTGTGAGAGGTGAAGCCTCATCACCTTTGCCTCCACAGAGCACTCCAACTGCACCAAGACAGATCTGTTCATTCTCTTGGCCGTCCATGGGATGTTCAGTGCTCTTCTCCAACACCGCATCTCAGAGGCATTTGATTCTTCTGTCATCCTTATTCATTGTCCAGCTCTCAGACACATAGTAAGTGACTGGAAAGACTATGGCCTGAATCAGATGCACCTTAGTCCTCAGACTGACATTGTTACTCCTCAATAACTTAAAGTCTCTAACTGCAGATTTTCCCAGTACAGTATGTCTCCTGATTTCCTTTATGCTGGTCCCAAGAGTGTTACTTGCTGGTAAGGAATTATGCTACCAACTCAAAGGTATGTGGTTCGAATCTATCAGCTGCTCTGCAGGAGAAAAATGGCTAGTCTGCTGTGTGATTTACTGCCTCTGAGCCGCTGGAGGGTCAGCTGTGCGATGCTTCTGACTTGATATAAACAGGAACAACGTGAAGACACTGAGCTAAGAGTAAAGAGATACCTGAGGTTTGGTTTGTGGTCGCTGCCAGCTGCTTAGCTTTGGGCAGAGGAGTTGGTCTCTCCGAGCTGCCGTTTAGGGTATTAGTAACCATCTCCATGACGAGGTATGTTTTAGAAGAAAGCAAGTAGGTATAAAAATAGTCCTGAGAATGTAGAATGCTGGGCACATTTCAAGGGATATTTTTGCCAGCTCCTTTCCCCTGAAGCGTTTCTATACTTCCTCTGTGTAACATTTCTTTTCTTGCTTGTGGACTGGGTGGACTAGTGAACTTGAACTGGGTGAACTTGGTGGACTTGGGGGGGGGGTGCTCAACTTCGCTAGGTCTGTGTAACTTTTTCGTTGAAGGATGAAAAAAGTTTAGGGACAAATAGATGCCTGATGTCCACATCTGGCTAAGTTTCCGTTTCTCTCTACTTGTGTTTTTGTTTCTAGCCCCATGTCCTTGGCCCATCCTTCCTGCAGTCCTGTGTGCCTGGGTCTTGGGCATTCTTGGACAGGAGGGCATGGTCGCTGGGCCCCAGCCTCGGCTCTCTGGACAAGCTCTCATTTGTCAGCCCCTCTCTCTTTGCTGGCTTTCAGGTTCACCATGATTTTTATAAGACTCGTGTTTGCATCAGATATATTGTGGGTTTGGTTCCACACCCCTGGGATAAAGCCAGTCATAGCATATATGTTGATTTCCCATATGCTAGACATTATGGTTATGTGTTATGTGCCATCAAGTCAGCTATGACTCAGGGACCGTGTGAGCGACAGATCCGAACCTTGTGCTCTCCTGCACCGTCCTCATGAGCTCTGTCACCCTCAAGCCCGTTGTGGCCGTCACGGTGTCAGTCCATTTCATGAGGGTCTTCCTCTCCTGTGCTGACGCTAATTTCCCAGTATGTTTTCTTGGACTGGTTTCTTCTGAAAATGTACCCGCAGTCACTGATGAAGTCTTAGCCCTTCCCTCTAAGGAGCGCTTTGGCTGTTTTTCTGGCGGTCCATTCAGTGATCTTTGCTAACATCACAGTTCAGAGGTATTGATTATAATTGGGTCTACTTTATCAGTTGTCCAACTTTCAGATCCTAGGAAGAAATGGGAAATGCCGTTGCTTTGATCATGTACACCTTAATCTTTAAAATGACACCCTTCCTCTCTTTAGCCTTTTGGAGAGGTCCTTGACAGCAGATTTTCTCAGTGAAACACATACTTTGATTTCCTGGGAGCTGCTGCCGTACAGTATTATGCTTCCACTATGGTTTGTTGTGCAGTAGTGTGAGGAGAAAGTTTGGAATATTGTGAGAGTGACCACAGTGTGACTCAGAGACTCAGAATGAACATGTTATTGGAAAAATGGCACCGATAGACTTGCACAAAGCAGGGTTGACACAAATCTTCAGTATATAAAAACATGCAGTGAAACAAAGCACAGTACAGCGAGGCATGCTTCTCCAAGTGGTCCTGCCATTCATTTACACGCACAAGAGAAGTCTCTAAGACTGTGCTTGAGATTTTGTCTGGTCTTTCTTGATTAACGTTATTTTTCCTTTATCTCCTTTAAGTCCTAACATATCCAATATGTAAGGAAGTCATGAGATGTAATGTATCTGATAAAATGTATCTAGAGCCCACCCATCTGCTCCCTCCCTGGTGGTCCTTGAGTTTAAATACCTTCTTGTGGTCACTGTTCCACCTAAAAGCCTGAAAGCAGGCGCGCTGCTGTGGAACCGAGGCTGCAAGGCTGCATTGTAGCCACCCTGGCACCGCCTTCATTCCATACCCCTCCTGCTAGCCTTTCTTCTTGTCACCCCTTTCCCTCATTTTTTCCTGCATTCTTCTGCATTCCGGATAGTAATCTTGGTTGATAAGGGAGTGGGAGAAGGATGGGAAATCTCCTCCTGTGTGATTTACTGCCTCTGAAAACCCTCTGGAGTTTTTGGTCAGCTATGGGTTGGTATAGCACTGGTCTGTGCATTGCTGTATAGAGGTAACTCATGGTTGCTATGAAGCTGAACACTGTGACACTGATGTGTCAAATGCAATAATGGTCACCCATGGTGGACAGTGTTTGGTGGAGCTCCCCTATTATAACAAGCTTGGAAGCAGGAGTGGCATCCACTTCTGTAATAGCTTGCCTCCAGAAACCCTGTGAACGTGGAGAAATGACCAAAGTTGTACAAGTGTTCAGGTCTTTCGTCGATAGGGTCGCTATGAGTAGTCTACAACTCAACAGCACTTAACAACAACACGGGTTGGACACAAGAGCAACAATAATCTTGGTTGATCATAATCTTTAATCTGATAAACAGATTTCTCCTGTTTAATTTTGGTAGTAGTCTTGCATTCATTCACAAATTCTGTGTGAGCAGTTCAGTGAAGGTTGGTGAAACATTTATCATTGTGTCACCATTAATTTAGACTCTACTTCTGAGAGTTCTCACCTATGCCTTATGTTAACTGTTGCCTGTTTGAACTTGCGCATTGTTCTTGGGTGCCTTCAGCCCGCGATGACTCAGTGACCCCACGGACAGTAGATCTGGCCCTGGCCCTGTCCCCTGCCATCTCTGATATACTTGATTCTTTTGTTCCCCTTTTTGGTTGTCCCTTAACATTTGCACGCGTGATACACCTTTCCAAGGACTGACCCCTTCTAACAACACATCCAGAATGTAGAAGATGACGCTTCACTGTCTTTGCCTCCAGCGAGCTCCCTGCTTGCATTTTCTCTAGGAAATAGTTGCATGTTCTTTTGTCAGTCTATAGAATATTTAGTGCACTTCTCCTCCGCCACAATCCCAAAGGCATTGGTTTTTCTTTCATCTTTAGTCATTATCCAATTTTCGGATGCATAATCAGAAATTGAAACGACCATGGCTTGGATCAGAGGCACAGTAGTCTTTAAACTGACCCCACTGTTCCTTGATGCCTTGGAGATGACCTTGACAGCAGATTGACCCAGTGCAGTGCATCTTTGGATTTCTTGACTGCTGGTGCCAAGGGTATGGATTGTGGGTCCAGGCAAGATTGAATCGTTGACAGATTTATTCTCCATCTATCATGATGTTGCCTCTTGGCCTGGTGGTGAGGATTTTTGTCTTCTTGATATTACCATGTCATCTGTATTGGAGACTGTAGTCTTTGATTTTCTGCAGAAGCCTTACAAGGCCTCTTTGTTTTCTGCAAAGTTATGTCACCTGCATAACACAGATTGTGGTAAGTCTTCCCCTGATCCTGATGCCACATTTTTCTCCATCAAGTCCAGCTTCTTGAATGATTTGCTTGGCATACAGATTGAATAGATAAGAGAAAGGGTATAGCCCTGAAAGAAACACCTTTCTTGATTTCAAAATAAGTAGTGTTCCCTTGTTCCAGTCTGCTAACAGCTTCTTGCTCTAAGTACAGGTTTTGCATGAGCGTGATTAAGTGTTCTGGCAGTCTCATTCTTCTCAGTGTTAGCCATCATTTGCTAGGAGACACACACTCAAATGCTTTGCATAATCAATAGAACACAGAAAGTTGTCCTTCCACCATTCTCTGCTTTTAGCTAAGATCCATTTGATATCAATCATGATATCCCTAGGGCCACGGCATCTTCTGAATCTAGCTTGAATTTCTTGCAGTTCTCTGCTGATGCGCTGTTCCAAGTGTTTTTATGTAATCTTCAAGTTTTCCTTGCATATGATATTGATCATAGTGTTTGATAATTTCCACATTCTGTTGTATCACCATTTTTTATGAGGTGCTCACAAAAATCGTTCAGGTTTTTGATTGCTTGATCATTATGCAAGACTTTAATAGTAAATCCTAATTACAAAGTGTTTGCTGTTATTTGTGTGTACCATTGAGCCGGAACCAGCTCAGAGCTGACCTTTCAGCGGAGTTTCAGGTCCTGTAAGTCACATGGGAAGTGATGCCCCCATCTTTCCCTCGTGGAGCAGCTGGTGGATTTGAACCACTTGCCTTTGAGTTGGCAGCACAACGTCTTAGCACTGAGCCACAAGATAAAATGGTTCATATAATTTGTAAAGCTTATTTCATGCTCATTCCTTCTGTGCAGTTAGTTTTTAATAAAAATTACATTGAGATTGTACACAGCTTTAGTTTGCTTGGCTCCATAGTCATCAGTCTTGGCACCAGCAGCCAGGAAATTAAAAGGCGCATTGCCATGGGAAA
>NW_006399877.1:6841753-6845244 GCF_000299155.1 Elephantulus edwardii | reverse complement strand
AAAAAAAAAAAAACCAAACAAATACACAAAACCCACCAAGGTTAAACCCATCCAAGGTCAGGCAGTGTGCAGCCTGCAGTGAGTTAATCCACTACCGCTTCTTCAATCCAGGTGAAATCATGACAGCAGACAAGTATGGTAACGAAATGCACCCAGGCCAGCAACTTTTGCGTCTATACTGCTTAGCAGTAAAGGTCCGAACCTTCCGCACAGCCACACGCAGCCCCGTCACACCACCAGCACTCCACAAGGTGGGCTACACAACTCTGCCTTTCCCAGAACACCCAGCAGACCTCTCACCAGCCCACCGCCACTCCTCCAGCACCTGGATACGTTTTTACAAGGGAAATTATTTAACAGCCAAGGTGCTGCCCAAAGTCATTGCAGAGAACTTGTCCACTTCGGAGGGCCAGAATTTTATGCTACAGGAGTGTTGCTGTTGTTAAGTGCCGTGGAGTCACAGGCAACTCATAGCGACCCTATGAAGGAGGGTCCTCAATGCTTGGGTGTCTTTCTTCCTCTCTTCAGGTTCATAGGGTTTGCAGAGGCAAGCTATTTTGGAAGTGGATGCCTCTCCTGCTTCCAAGCTTGTTTTAGTCAGGGAGCTCCACCCAACTTTCTGTCTGCCTTGGGTAACCAGCCATTAACACGTTTGACACATCAGTGTCACAGTGTTCAGCCTCACAGCAAGCACAAGTGACCACGGGACGGCAACTTGTACATCAGGGCTACATGACCTAGAGGAATGTCACTGCAGGAATAGCAGATATATATTCTGTTGGCAAAAATGTGTAGATTGTTCTTATTTTGATTATTGAAGTTAAGGTTGAACAGAGTTCTAGAAGGTCAAAGCTGAGGTTTAAAATCCTGCATTATTTTTGCCTCCACCTCGCAGGTCATTCCATACGTTCACGGAGTGAATTCCAGAGTGTTCACGGCCAGCGTTCTTCCCCAGTTGAGCTGAACTGTTGAGTGATGACGTCATTAGATAGTTTCAACTCAAAATTGAAAGACTCTTCTAGGAACCTGATGTGGGAGTTCGCCCAGCCTGAGTGGATCCACTGAGTTTGGTTTCATTGTGTGTTTGGAGCAATATGTGTTCAGCAGTTTTTCTTCTTTTGATCAGAATACACACTTTGGTCTTCTCAGTAATAATAGAGTTGCATATATCAGTTTTATGTTTCTTGTTTTTATTTTTATTTAAGGACTCCTTCCCAGTTACAAAATCATAAAGAAATTCTGAATTGTCTGCTGAAAATGTTACCTTTTGAATGAAATCCATGAGGAGCTAAGTTTTTAATGGTAGTGGTATGTGAGGTTGTTGTTAAGTGCCGTTGAGTCATAGATGACAGCAAATGGACAGGCCAAGGCTATACCACTCAGAAGAATGTTTGACCAAAAACAAAACCAGACCTGAGGGCTGCAGACTAAAATCACCCACCTTTGGCTTGGTAGCATCACTTTCTATCCACTAGGCCAACAGAACTCTACGTCGTTGTTGTTAAGTGCCTTTGAGTTGTAGACGACTCATAGAGACCCTATGAATGGAAGACCTGAACACTTGTATAACTTTCGTCATTTCTCCAAGGTCATAGAGTTTCCAGAGGCAAGCTATTTCGGAAATGGATGCCATTCCTGCTTCCAAGCCTGTTTCAACTGGGGAGTCCAACAAACACCGTCTGCCATGGGCAACCATGATCACATTTGACAGATCAGTGTCACAGTGTTCAGCATCACAACAACCATGAGTTACCTCTGTACAGCAAATGGACAGACCAGTGCTATACCACTTAGAAGAATGTTTGACCAAAAACAATTAAAACCAGCCTGAGGGCCCAAAAGCCTTTTTAAATAGAATGCAGAATAAAATCAGCTCACACCCAATGGCAAGTAAACATTCCACCCTAATCCTCACCAGAGCCAGAAAACCTTTGTAGAATCCAGCTGCTCCAGGTGACTTCCCAACCTGGATACTGTTCCCCACCTGTGTTACCTCTTGTCCCAGCTCCAGTTCCCAGTTCACTCCCTAACTTTGAGTGTCACCTCTGCTGTATACCAACTCTTCAAACCTGTGTGCCATTGTCTTGTTAGCCATCGAGTACTACCGATAGTGACCATAAAACAACAGATTGGAGCCCTGTCCTATCCTGTGCCACCTTCACAATTTCTGACACACTCGGGCGCATTGCAGCAGTCACTGTGTCAGTCTACCTGGTTGACGGTCGTCTTCTCTTCTGCCAACCCTCCACCTTTTCGAGCATAATGCCCCTTTCCAAGGAGTTGCTTCTTTTGGCAACCTGCTCGAAGTATGTGAGATGAAGCTTTATCATCCTTGCCTCCACGGAACACTCAGGCCGCACTTTGTCCAGGCAAATTTGTTTGTTCTTTTGGCAGTCTATGGGGTAGTCAACTCAACAAAAATCAACAACAACAACAACGTGGGGTGTTCAGTACTCCAACACCACAGCTCAAAGGCATCAATTCTCTTTCTGTCATCCTTATTCATTGTCCAACTCTCAGATGCATAGTAAGTGATCAGAAAGACCATGATCTGAATCAGGTGCACCTTAGTCCTTAAACTGACATCATTTCTTCTCAGTAATTTGGAGAGTTTCTTGACTGCAGACTTGCTCAGTGCAGTATTTCTCCTGGTCTCCTGACTTCTAGTATTAAGGGTGGAGCCAAGTAAGATGAAGTTGTTGATAGTTTCAATCTTTTCTCCTTCTATCATGATGGATGTTGCCTGTTGATCCAGTGGTAAAACTATTTATTTTCTTGACGTTGAGGTGCAATCCATAGAGAAGGCTGTATTTTTTGATCTGTAGCTGTAAGTGCCTCAATTCCTTCTCATTTTCAGCAAACAAGGTTCTCTCATATCCATAAAGCAGGTTATTAATGAGTCTTTTTCTGATCCTGATGCCACATTCTTCTACATAGAGTCCAGCTTCTCATTTCATTTGCTTAGCATACACAGCTAAATCAATAATAGAACTAAATCTGCCTTAGTCAGTGAGATTGGAATCTGTGCAGCCTACCTTTTTCACCCCAAATGCCACTTCTAGAAATTTATTCAAAGAGAAAGTACAGTTATTTGGCTATAGGAATATTCCCAGAGGTTGCTGATGGTCTTAGTGAAGTGGAAGCCTTGATCTAGCACAGGAATCAACTGATGATTTTTGGCACGTGCATTCAGGGACCTCACTGGCATCACCCCACCCTTCTGGGACTCTGTCCACACGGCCTCACAGGCAGCTTGCTTTAGGGACTCTTGTCCCCCTGCTTTGGTGGGGCAGCCATGAGAGCACGTGAGTGTGCTCGTCCCTGCCTCGGGCGGGAGAGCAGCGCGAGCCTGTACTGTGTGCTCAGAGTGGACGTGGCTCAGTGGGGCCAACTGGCCAGGCCAGGTTTCACTGCGGAGTTTGCAGAGGGCCAGCACGAGTGAGCAGGGCTGACTGTGGGCCTGTGGGCAACCCGTATCCCATCTGCCTGTG
>NW_006399877.1:6829594-6841174 GCF_000299155.1 Elephantulus edwardii | reverse complement strand
CTGTGGGTACCCTGTATCCCATCTGCCTGTGAGCCTGTGGGCACCCCGTATCCCGTCTGCCTGGGGCCCACGAGCGGCCCAGTGTCCTGGGTGCTGAAACAGTGAGCATTGAGGCTGTTCCCTTGGCAGCCTTGAACTCCTGGCAGCGTGGCTCACAGCTCTGGGCAGCGGGTTCACAGTGTCCACACCCAGCCAGTCAGGAGGAGGTGTTTTTTCTGAGAACAGGGCCAGGAGGTGCTGGTTTTTATCTCTTTCAGCTTCTTCCGCCAGAACCCACCAGTCCGTTTCTATAAATAGAAACTCAGGCAGCTCCACCACAGGCTCCTCCGCTTTGAGAGAGAGAGTGAGTCTGTGTGTGTGTGTGTGTGTTGTTCTCACTACTCTTTTTATGTGTGACTTGTGTGGTAGAGACACAAGAGGATTGTCCTTAAAAATGCTAGAACGTCGTGCAGGAGGAAGCCCTGGTGGCCTAGTGACTGTGCTGCCAACCCAGAGGCACGTAGTTTGACTCCACCAGCTGCTTCGGGAGAAGGATGGGCGATCTCCTCCCGTGCGATGTACTGGCCGTGAAACCCGCTGCAGGGTCAGCTGTGAGTCAGTTCTGACAGCAGCAAGGAGTAGAACAGAGCTTTTTATTCTCAGCTTGTGGGTTTTATTGTCTATTTGAAAATCTTTTTAATTTTTAAAAAATTTCCTAATAACTTGAATTTAGCAGAGGGAGGAAGCGATGTGCTCCGCCACAGAGGTGAGGGAGACGGGGCCGGGCAGGGGCAGGGGAGTGGTCTGGGGCCGGCGACGTCCAGACGCGTGGCCTCTGATGCCCGTGTGGGCTCCTGGGGGGTTTTGGCCTTCGTGCCTTGGAAGAGCCTGTTGGAATCAGTGGCATGCGGGCTTCGGGTAGAGGAAGAGAATAGGAGCAGATTCCCAGGGCCCGTCCATGCTGCAGGCTGGCTTGTATCGGTACTTAGAGGCTTTGCTGTTGTGCTTCTTGGGTCAGCAGTTCTGTCCCAGCTCGTCGTGTTTTGAGCCTTGGTCTAGCTCGTGGGCTCCACTTTGTCTGCTGTGATTGTGATACGCGTCTCTTCTGCCTTGGGGTTCCTCTCCCTCGGCCTGGTGGCTATCACGGCTACGTAAGGACAATGTCCAGTCGTGGCTTTCCTTGCCCTGACCTGTTGGGGAGTTGGCAGGGCTGTTCTGTGCCCCTAGGCCAGCACTAGAAGCCACAGGCCCCTCAAAGTTGGAGCCTCAGACAGCAGTTGGTTATCTCACAAGTGGTCTGGGGATGATGACCTGTGGAACTCACCCTGCCCAGGAAGCTCCCCAGGGGGTCATCGGATGGACAGAGGGAGAAGCGGGTAGGTGGCTTGGTTTCCAGGGACACAGCCTTGAGCCTCTGTGTGGGGAATGTGCTGTTCATGGTGGCTGGACGCTGGTATGTTGTCTGAGTGTATAAGTGCTGTTGGCTTGTATGTGTGCTGTTGGGGTGTGTATACAGTTTGTATGCTCTTGGCACATGTATTGATAGTACGTGTATGTGTTGATAGGTGCTTCTGTGTTGACTTGGTGTGTCTCTGCACTGGCAGGATGTGGGTATGTGTTGGTGAGTGTGTATTGACAGAGACGCCTGTGTGTATTAGTGTGATTATCTGTGCATTGAAGAGGTATGACTGTATGTCGATGAGAATGTGTCTGTGTGGCGGTGTGTGTGTATATAGACGTATATATTCACTAGATGTGTGTATGCTGAGAGTGTGTGTGTGCTGTCAGTGTGTCTGCATGTTGATGATGTGTGTATATGTGTCATTACGTTGGTGCATCCGTGTGCTGACAGGGTATTTTTGTGTTGAATGTGTTAAGAGTGTGTGTGTATTGAAAGAATGTGCCGTGTTGCTGGGCTGTGTCTGGGTATTGACAGGGTGTATGTATGTGTGTCTGTGTGAGTGTGTGTTGGTGGTATCTTTGTGCTCACAGTGTGTGTTATAGAGTGTGTGCATGTGTTTGTTTCTGGTATGTGTATTGATAAACTATGTTGATTTGTGTGTGTTTATGGTATAGCTCTGTGTTACCCGTATTGTAGGGCTTGTGTATTTATGGTGTGTGTTGAAGTGTGTCTGTGCTCATAGTGTACATGTGTAATGGGTGTGTGTGTGCTCTGACAGAGTATGTGTGTCTGGGGTGTGTGTGTTCAAGGGTGTCTTATAGCATACGTGAGTTATGGGGAGTGTGTGTGTATGTGTGTGTGCTGACAGTATGTGTGTTTGGGGTGTGTGTGTTGCAATGTGTCTGTGTTGATAGTAGACAGATGTTGTTTTTTTTTTTTGAACAGCTGATCTTTTTATTAGTAACGCAAAACCTAAAGCACCATGCTACAAAAACTCCTTAGCAAACCCGTAAGACGGAGACGCTGTCCCCAAAGAATTTCTAAGTCTGTAAATCTTCACAGAAACTGACTTCATTACTTTTGTCCGGTGAGGCACTTGGACTCCTTCGCTAAAAGAGCCCAGCGATAGTAGACAGATGTTGTAAGGACTGTGTGTCTGTGTTGTACACGTGTGGTGGAGGTTGTCTGTGTGAACAGTGTGTGTGTGCTGACAGCATGTGTGTTTGGGGGTGTATGTAGGAGTGTGTGTTGTACACATGGGAGAGGTTTGTGTGAGTTGTGAGGGATGTGTGTCTCTGTTGTCAGGGGTGTGTGTGCGCGCGCGTGCGTGCGTGCTCTCGGGGGCTCTCTTCCACATTCTCGGGCGGTGCAGTCATCGCCCACCCTGTGTTGGCCCCTCATCTGTCAGGGATAGGACAGTCGGGGGACCGGATGCCTTGGCGTCCGCAGTCGTGCTCTGACGCATTTGGGTGAAGTGTGGTTCTGGGTGAGCTTTGTCTTGGTTTTCTCTTATGTCCTTTTAAGTGGCCACAGATGCCTAAGTATTTGTACAGATACTTTAGAAAAAGTTACTTAACGTGCAGAGCTCTGTGGGATTAGATGATGAAACTGAAGCTTCTCTGGGTCCGTATTCTTTGAGCAGACTTTTTGTAAGTTCGGCCCCATTTCTGTGGCGAGAGGCTGGGTAAAGTGGACATTTCCATCGGGGGGGCAGGGACTTGAGAGCAGCTCCATTCTCCTGATGGTGTTGGCGGCCCTCATGGCTCACAGCGTCCAGTGTCTTGTGGTCCCTTGGTGATGAACTTGTGCATGGATGTGGGCCTGCGGCTCTGATAGGTGTCTGGTGCTCCTTTCTCTCTGGAGGTCCACATGCACGCAGTGACGTGTGACCCCAGGTCAGGGCTGACCCCGCGAGCCCCACAGTCCTGACCATGTGTAGGCACATCTGTGCCTGGAGTCAAGGGCCTGAACTGTGTGTGTGTCTAACGTAAAGTGTATCCGCAGTTCCAGGGAAGCAGCCGCTCAGGGCCGTTAGACAGATACGCATGGCGTGTGTGACTGGAGGGGCCTCCGAGCGGCCGGCCTGGGGCCCTGCGCACAGATGGTTCTGGCAGCAGGACTCTGAGAAATGGCAGGAGGCCAGCGAAGGAGACGGCGCTAAGAATAGCTGAGAAAGACCAAATGCCGAGGGTGGGAACGGACTGGCCGGGTCAGCGCTGTCCTCACAGTGGACGCTGCCGTGGGTCCCCCGCCTGCTCACTGACCTGGGCACGTCCAGGCTCGCGGTTTCTGCGTGGACGCGCTCGGTCCGCACAGAGGCCGGGCGGTGAGCGCGTCCAGCAGGCGCAGGGTGGGCTCTCTGCGGGGCGGGAGCCTGAAGACCCCGCTGTGAACATGCCTCTGTCCTTTCAGACCATCATCAAGGAGGGGATGCTGGCCAAGCAGAACAGTTCATTCCAGCGGTCCAAGAGGCGCTACTTCAAGCTTCGCGGCCGGACGCTGTATTACGCCAAAACCTCCAAGGTGAGCAGCCGTGGGCAGGCCCGCTCGGGGCCCCTCGGGGCTGGAGGCCAGCGCGGGGGTCTGCAGAGCACGCTGGGCAGGGCGTGAGGGGCCCAGGCGGCGGACACCTGGCCGCTTCTGCCGTTGTGTGCTTTCGAGTTGGAACTGACGCATGGCTGCCCCTCAGGCAGTAAATCAGGAGGAGCTTGCCCGTCCTTCTGTGGAGCAGCTGGTGGATTCGAACTCGTGCCTTTGGGATTGCCGTGTCGCTTCTTTCCAGTAGGCCACCAGAGCTCTCCTTGTCATGTTAGGGTGTTAGGTTTCCTTGTCTCAAGGCCTGTACGCTGGCTCGGAGACAGTTTAATTTTCACTCCTGTTCTTTTTATTTAATGTCATGCCGCCCACGAGGGAAGGGAAAAAGTCACAGGAATGACACATTGCAGGGATAAGTTTCTTTTGAGAAAGATTAAAAATCACAGACTTGGAAGTGAAAACCTTTGTAAAGAACATTGTGCATCTGGGAGCCCTGGAGGTAGAGTGGTTAAATGCTTGGCCGCCAACGACAGGTCTGCAGTTGGAACCTACCAGCAGCGAATGGGGACAGAGCTGGCTGCTTCCGGAAGAGTTCAAGCCTCGGAGAGCCGGGGGCCGGCTCTGCTGTGTCCTGCAGGGCCACTATGACGTGGAATTGACTCAGGTCTGATTTGGGTTGGCCTTCCTGGGGGGCAGGTGTGCAGGGACCAGGAATTCTTGGCCTCTGGCTGTCTGTGTGCCACGCTGAGATCTGAAGCAGGAATCTCTGGAGGGGGACTTCTAGGAAGATCCTGTGGCAGTCACCACCTCCTGCCTCTTTGCGCAGACGTGGTGTGAAACCTTCCCAGCGTGGATTGTCGACAGGGTTAGTGCTGAAGTTGTGAATACCAGTGTTACTGTGGGGATAACTAACGCCGGCGTTTTGGCGTGAACAGGCTGCGGTCTGGATCATTTCCATTTTGAGGTGTAATCTCTAGGCAGTTAGACTCCTCCTGCTGCTGCTGGTGGTTCATTTCACCCCCCCCCCCCAGTGACCCTGACCCTGGGACAGAGCAGAACCACCCCTGGTGCCAAGGTCATCATCTATGTGGAAGCAGATTCCCTCATCTCCTATCAGCTGTTGCCTTCAAACCAGCAATTGTGGGTTTTCCTGATTTCTCTAAAGCACCTTGTTTTCTGAGTCCCTGACTTTTTTGCTAACCTTTAGAGGTGTTTTGGATCCCTGGTGGCACAGTGCTTCAAGCTCTGATTGCTAAGCGCAGGGTCATCAGTTTGAAGCCACCAGTTGCTCTGCAGAAAGATGAGGTCATCTGCTCTGTAGGGCTTCACAGACTTGGACGCCCCGCGGGGCAGACCTGCTCCGTCCTGCAGGGCCCGGTGAGTCAGGGCCGACGCCATGGCGGTGGCATCTAGTCCTGCAGGGCTGCCCTGGCCAGTGGGGGGGGGGGGCTGACTGCTACTAGTCACCCTAGTCGTGTGTGTATGTGTGTGTGTGTGTGTGTGTAGGGAGTGGCTGCAGGGAACGTTTACTTAACACACTGAGTATCTTATCTTGGGTGAAGAAACTAAAAGTGAAAGTCAGTGCCACTGAGTCAGAAGTGACAGTTGCTGACGGTCCAGTGGGCCCTAGGGAGGAGGTGCCCATCCTCTCCCTCTTTATCATTAACCCAAACCCACTCCTGTCGGTCTTCTGTCAGATTTCCAAGTCTGTAAAATCTTAACGGGAACAGAGTGCCTCAGCCTTCTCTTGTGGAGTCACTGTGGATTTGATCTGCCAACCTTTGGGTTAACAGTGTAGCATTCAGTACGCTACACCACCAGCCCCCTTCTCTTTGGATTTATTATTGTTGCTAGGTGCCACTAAGTGGACCACACCTCCTGGCAGCCCAGTGGACAGCAGGTGGGAAGCTCGCCTGTCCCATGCCTTGCCCACCGTCTCTGTGATTCCGGAGCCCTGTTACGGTCACTCTTACTCCATGTTACTGGCCTCCCTCTTGTCCCTTCACACCCCTGCTGCTTGGACCTGTCTCTCCCGTGAGAAAGAGTTCTTTTAGCCAGTTCCTTTCCCCGGCCTGTTTGCTGCCCAGCCCAAGTTCAAAGGCTGGATACCCTCAGTGTGCACCCACTTTTTTTCCATGTGGAACCCCAAGTATTCATAGCCATGCTTCGTGTTTAAAGACACTAGCATTGACTAGTTTTATTTTTTCATTGTAAATTGATTTTTCATTCATACACTTTTTTTTTTTAATATATATTTTTTTTAACAGGGGTTTTGGATTTCCATTCATTCATTTCCGCAATTTTCTCCCTGCCCACCCCTCCCCACCAGCTCGCTTCCCCCTCCGAAGAGAGAAAAAAGAAAAAAAGAAAAAAATTCCTTCATTAGTATACAATTCCCACGTCCCTTCCCCCCCCCCCCCCACCCTGAGTACACTTCTCTATGCAACCTTAATTCTGGATTCCTGTGCTAACCATAATAATCATATATCACTTCTAATCTGTTCTTTCCCTTATCTGTTTCAATACAATATACAAAATTTATCCAGTTTTTTCTGTCATACCCCCACCCTGATGTCAGACCTATTCTACAACAGTGGCATCATGCAGTATTTGTCCCTTTGTGACTGAGATATTTCACTCAGCATAATGTCCTCCAGGGTCACCCACTTTGAATAATATTGCATGAGTTCCTTGTTTTTCAATGCTGTGTAGTATTCCATTGTGTGGATATACCACAGCTTCTCTATCCATTCGTTTGTTGATGGGCCCTTAGGCTGCTTCCAACTCTTTGCTATTGTAAACAAAGCCATACACTTTTTTTTTTTTTAAAAAGAGTTTATTATTTTTTGTGTGTACCATCAAATCGGATCTGATTGGTACAGAAGGAGATTGCCCCTCCTTCTCCAGCAGAGCATCTGGTGGATTTGAACCGCATACCTCTGGGATTGCAGGGCAGCTTCTTGCCACTAGGCCACCAGAGCTCCCTCATGCACTTTTTGTTTTATGACATTAATCACAGTACCCACAATGTGACTATATACTCTTCCCACTTCTGCCCTGTGATTCTTGTTTCCATTAATCCTTCGATCCCATCCTTTCCTGTGTTCTGAGCCTTTGTCCCTGGGTGGCAGGCAGTGCTGTGGTTTTTAAATTTTTGCTCAAGCAAGACAATAGCTCATGACTCTTGGATTGAAAAAAGCACACGAATCTATTTCTGCAAGCTAGCTGTTGGTGCACCTGTGCTCCGTGAGAAGACAGGGCTGCCTAAGCCAGCTTCTGTGTCCTAATGAAATGTGCAGGGACTTGATGGGCAGTGGTAGGCAGCCTGCCCAGGAAGGGACATGGCCTGAGGATGCCTGAGTCCTGACCTCACTCCTCTCTTGTGTCTGTGTCTGTGTCTCTCTCCAGTCCATCATTTTTGATGAAGTTGATCTGACAGACGCAAGCGTGGCCGAGTCCAGCACCAAAAACGTGAACAACAGCTTTACGGTAAGATGCTGGGGACCCTCCCCTCCTGGTTTGCCGTGTGTGAGAGCAGTTCCAGTCTTCTCATCCTCTTGTGTCAGATCAGGATGGTTCCTGGTAAATTGTGATTTTAATGCTGAAAATAAAACTGTGATTAGAAGCTGAGAACAGTTATTGCCAGTTGAGCACAAATCTATTTTTTCACGATGATGGGAGAAAATTTGGAAAATACAGAAGCGTGTGCTGAAGCAGAAAAAAAAACCTTGAAACAAAAACATTAATATTTTGGTGTTTACCTTCTCCCTCTTTTTAGTAAGCCCACCCACAGTTTTTTTTCTTAATAATTTTTTTAATTAATTTTAATGAACATTTACAGAAATTTTGGATTTCCATCCACTCATTGTTGCACTTTTTTCCCTGCCCACCCCACCTCCTCAGTTCGATCCTCTCTTTGAAAAGTAAAAGAAAAATTCCTTCATTGGTATAGAATCCCCTCCCCTGCCCCTGAGTATACTCCACTATGCAACCTTAATTCTGAACTCTTATGATAACCATAATACCCTATTATATATTGCTTTTAAACTGTTCTCTCCCTCATCTGTTTCAGTGCAGTATACATTACTGAACCCATCTTCCTCAGTCTCTCCCCAACCCCAAGGTCAGTCCTGTTTTACAGCAGTGGCACCATGCAGTATTTGTCCTTTTGTGACTGAGATACTTCACTCAGCATAATGTCCTCCAGGGTTACCCACATTGAATAATATTGCATGAGTTCCTTGGTTTTCAATGCTGTGTAGTATTCCATTGTGTGGATATACCACAGCTTCTCTGTCCATTTGTTTGTTGATGGGCACTTGGGTTGTTTCCAACTCCTTGCTATTGTGAACAAAACCTCAGTAAACATGGTTGTGCATATACCTTCTTGGATGTCTGTTATGGTCTCTTTAGGGTAAATTCCCAGTAGTGAAATTGCTGGGTTAAATGGTATCTCTATTTGCAACTGTTTAAGAACGTGCCACACCGCCTTCCACAGTGGTTACACTATTTTACCCTCCCACCAACAGTGAATAAGGGTTCCAGTTTCTCCCCAACTTCGCCAGCAATTGTTGTTTGCTGTTCTGTTAAATTTTGCTATTCTGACTGGGGTGAGATGATATCTCATAGTTCCACCCACAGTTTTAAATGTTATAATGCTTTCTGAAAAAGTTCTAAATGGGTAACATTTGTAAGGACAAAAAGATAAAATGGCACATGATGTCAGTGCTCAGATAACCAGCTGTCAGCTTCAGCTCACTCCTTGCCTTGGTGTCAGAGCTGACTCTTGGCCGAGCCCACGGTGAGTTTCTAAGGCGGTAAACCACACAGGAGAGAGACTAACTCGTTTTTCTCCAGTGAAGTCACTGATGGATTCGAACCCCCAGAGGTGTAGCCTTTGGGTTAGTAAGTCAGCTCCCTAGGGATGATGCCACGGAGTTCCCTTCACTCATTGTGTCATTAGGCGCCGTCAGGACTCGTATGACTCACAGCGACCCTGTGAATGACAGATCTGAACCCTGTCCCGTCCTGTGTTATCCTCAAAATCTGACAGAGTAGAGCCCATTGCTGTAGTCACTGTGTCAGCCCAGCTGGTTGAGGGTCTTCCTCTTTTTCTGCTGACCATCCACCTTCCCAAGGACGATGTCCCTCTCCAAGGAATAGCCTCTCCCAGCAACATTCCCAAAATAAGTGAGATGGAACTTGGTCATCCTTATCTCCAGGGGGCATTCCAGCTGCATGTTCTCTGAGGCTTATCTGTTTGATTTCTGGCTGTCCATGTGGTGTTCAGCACTCTTCTGCAACACCGCAGTTCAAAGGTGCAAAAGTTCCCAATTCATTTCCTCTCGTTTGTGCTCATTGTCCAACTCTCAGATGCAGAGCAAGTGATTGAAAAGACCAGGGCGCACCTTAGTCCTCCAACTGACATCGTTGCTCCTCATGAATTTGGAGAGGTCCTTGACTGCAGACTCTCCCAGTGCAGTATGTTTCCCTGCTCACTCGGGGAAGTTATTTCGGTCTATTCACATGCACATCTGCATCTTTAAGTGGGTCTTTGGATGGTTGTTGTTTGTTGTTATGTGCCGTCGAGTCACCTGCGACTCATAGCGATCCTATGTACAACAGCCCTAAACTCCGCTCTGTCCTGTGCCACTCGCACTGTCTCTGACACTCCCATCCCGATTATCCCAGTCACTTGATCAGTCCACCTCATAGAGGGTCTTCCCCTCCTGCACCGTCCCTCCACCCTCCCAAGCATGATGTCCTTCTCCAAGGACCTGTCTCTCCTCACAACATGTCCAAAGTATGTTAGACAGAGCCTTAGAACCCTTGCCTCCAAGGACCCACCCAGTTTAACCCTTTCCAGGATGAATCTGTTTGTTTTCCTAGCAGTCCATGGTATTCTCAATACTCTTCTCCAGCACCACAGCTCAAAGGCATCAGTTCTCCTTCTATCCTCCTTGGTCATTGTCCGCGCAGTTAATGCACTCAGCTGCTGAGAGCCCACCCACAGGGGTCCTGGGAGAACTCAGCCACCACCCTGTGGAGCACCGTAGTCCTCCCACGCTCTCGGGGCTGCTGTCAGCGGGAGCCTTGGGCAACAGCGGATGTGTCCTTACATACACACACCTCTGTGAGCCACTGTGAGCCACAGGGCCTTTTGGTTGTACCTGTTCTTTCTCGACAGTTCCCTATGGAAGGTTTTCGGTGCCGGCTGGTGTGCATTCATCTCCACATCTAAAGGCCCCAGACCATTTTCCTGTCTTCATAGCCAGTCTGGCTTGATGGGCCACGCCTAGGACCTCTGTGGATAAGCTGTGACTGATAACTCCAAAGTCCTTTACAATGGGTTTCTCCTCTTCCCTGTTATCACACCTTAAAAGAAGGTAGTCCTTCTTAACAAAGGTTTTATCACTCAGTAAAATGGAGTCATCTCCTTCACCTTGAGTTCCTGACATTCTGAGTTAGGTTTGGTTCTGGGCCTTTGGCATTTTGTTTTGTCTGCTTTAATCTTTTTTGTGCTGTGTGATTGTTGTTGTTGATAACATGGGGTTTTTCTACTATTCTCCATTGGAACTTTTCTTTTGTGTCGATACACCTGCTCTGGGTCTCGCTCTGTGGCGCCTGCATTTGCCAGCTCTCAGGTGATGTCTGGTACTTTATTCTTCCTTTACTGTGTATCCTTTCCTCCTACCCATTTTGTTTGGGTATTGGTTGAGGATAAACATCTTTAACCATATATATAAGTGTACTTACTCTTTGCTTTGTGGCCTTTAATGTTTTTAAGAGGAACAGATAAGAAATTTCTTTGACGTTTTTGAGCATTCATTTAGATATTTGCTTTGGTTTTACTTATTTGTACTATATTCATACATTGACCAATAATAAATTGGTTTTGGTGATGTTGAATTTCGCCCCATAGTTTTATATTTAAAGTTTTCCCATCTTTCTGTTTGCTTTCTCTGGAGTCAGCAATGGCCTTGTCATGTTTTGATTAAACAACTTCATATGATTTTTGGTTAAACAGCTTCATACCGTTAATATAGTAACTTTCCATGATTTTGTGTGTTCTCGTGCAGTGTTTAAAGCACTGGGCTGCTAACTAGAAGATAATTAGCATTCAAACTTCTCAGCTCCTCGGGAGAAAGCTGTGACAGTAGCAGTCCGCTTCTGTAAGATTTACAACCAGGGAAGTCCCGTGGGGCAGTTCACCCCTACCCTGAGGGGTCACTGTGATCAGGATAGACAGTAGCGGGTCAGGGTTTGTGTTTGGAGCATTTAATATCATTTGGGATCAGTTTGTTCTTAAAAATCTGAGAGGAATTGTACACCAATGAATGAATTTTTTTTTCTTTTTCTTTTCGGAGAGGGGAGCGAACTGGTGGGGAGGGCTGGGCAGGGAGAAAAGTGCGGCAATGAATGAATGGAAATCCAAAATCTCTGTAAATGTTTATTAAAATTAATTTAAAAAAAGTCTGAGAGAACTTAAACTATTACAGAGACTTTTCAAGGGGACGATGCTCTGATTGGTGACTTTTCTAAAAGGTTTAGTTCTTGGTTTTGTTTTTCTTTTCTACTTCCTGTGTCTATTTCTGGAGCTAACTTTCGCACCTAGCCCACACCTTTAAATTTAGTAGCATGTGCTCTTTTGTACCTTAAATATC